>NC_043707.1:15341264-15372739 GCF_006229205.1 Suricata suricatta
AACCCCCCCCCCCAAACTCACAGCTGCTCCAGAGGTTCCTCCAGTCAAACCCTTTCTGGAAACGACGGCGGCCCGGCGGGTCCAAACCACCTACCATCCCCGCTCGCGTTTCCAAGCTCCCTACCCGCGCCGCCGCCGCCTCTTCTTCCACCACTGCCGCCGCCTCCTCTTCATCTGCGGCCCACCGGCGGCGGCCGCCCCCAAACCCCGCCCCCTCCATCGCCTCCTGCATCATCACTTCCGGTAACCCCGCAGGCCTCTGGCTCCTGGAGGGAGTATTGAAAAGGGGCGGGGAGGAACGGGTGGAAGATTGCGTCACGACGTACGCAAAGACGCACGAAGCTGTAGCCAAGTAAGGGCAAAGACCAAGCGACGAGGAGGGAGGGCTAGGAGGAGCTTGGACTGGACCATCTTTTTTATTAGATGGGGGGGGTGGGAAGGATAGCGGAAGGGGTAAAGGGAAACTAGGAAGAGGATGAAGTTGGCTATATTGTTGTGTATACGGAGGAATATGGGCTAGAGTATGAAGTTTAAGGGAGATTCGTGACTATCCCCGACCTGGAACTAATGTTCCCACAGAGGTCCTCCCGGTGGTTTGGTCCGGCCTGGCCTACCGGACCTGACAGACCTCAGTCGGCCGCGGCTCTGCTAGGCTCCCGGCGCCGCCTCCTGCTAGCCCGCGGTAGGCTGCGGCGCTTCTGTGGATGGGGGAAGGCAGGACTGACGCAGAGAAAGTGTAGGGGATGGAGACACTGACTTCTGGCGCGGGAGACGGGGGGAAGGGGTTGGCTCCCCAGGGGCAGGGATGGGGTGGGGGCGGGGGTGCGACGTTGCTAGGAGACGTGCTAGTGTGACCCCAGCCTCGCGTGGGCGGCTCGGTGTCGTGGCCTACTAGTCTCGGAACCTGCCTAGGGAAGTGGCTCGAGGGCCAGGAAGGGAAGGTCTGGTTTGGGGATGTTGAGATGCCGATTTGGGGCCCATCTTAGACTTTTCTGAATCGTTTGGATTCCCGAATATAAATGGGAGATTAACAGGGTCTATTCTTGGGGCGAGAGGCGTCAAGCTGGGGAAGGTTGACCCAAAGAAGGCCCCGTACAAGCTATGGAGACTGTCTAGGATAGTGAGAACCAGTTTCTTATTGCCTCGGTCTACAAATGAGAGCCAGATGGAGGCCTTGGTCTGTGACTTCGAGTTCGGAAGAAAGTTAAAATGTACAGTTAAAGTTAAGATGTAAATCAATAAAGAAGGAAGATATCTGCAAGACAACAATACCGGGTGAAGTGGTAGAAGATGGGAGGAGGGCCACTCTAATTGGGTAGAGCTTTTCAGAGAAGGCCGGGTTTCACAGAGATGGGAGAATAAAGAGAAGCTAGGGAATGGACTTACCTAGGTGGAGAAAAGAGCCAACGGAAAGGGTTCTGAGGAAGGAAATGTTGAGAAAGCCAGGTGGCTGGAGCAAAAATCAAAGGCCAAAGTGGTCTCTGGTGGAGAACTGGCAGGGCATTTCTAGAACAGCATTTTAGCCCAAGGTAAGGGTTTGGCTCTTAAGTTACCTGAGGGTTTTGAGAAGGGGAGTGACCTGACCTGATTTACATTGTTAAAAAAAATTGACTGCTGGTTAGAGAAGGGTAGAAGTTGTCAGACCTGTTAGGACCCTGTTGCAGTAGGCCAAGGGGTAGTGGCAGTGGAAATGCAGATAACTAAATTCAGAATGCATTTTGGAAGTAGTTTGCAAGACTTGCTGCCCAATTGGATGTGAAGCATATGGGAGGAGAAGGAACCAAAGAGGCTAGTAAGGGGAAACAGTTTGGAATAGAATATTCTAAGTTCTCTTTTGAATATACCAGGTTTGATAAGTCTACTAACAATCCTGGTGACGATGTCAAGAAGTTAGATACACAAGTCAGGGGGAAAGTCCCACAGAAAATACACAGGCGTTTTTAGAGACATTTAGAGATTCCCTGGAGAAGAAGGGAAGCCAGCAAAGGAGACTTGACACAGATAAGGCCTCGGAGATAAAAGAAGTCTCCTTTAATATCCTGCAATAGTAAGACTTACTGTCGTAATCAGTGCGACTCATTCACTCACCAGCCAGTTTCTATTCATCCTCTAAGCCCTGGCTCAAATCTCTTCCTTCCCTTCCTCCCCCAGCTGTCAGTGCTTTTGGACTTGTGCGCAGGTAATTTGTGTCCATTACAGCAAACCTGACTTTGCTTGTTAATTGTTCATTTGTCTGACTCCCCCGTGGGCTATTTCTTCTTTGTGCCTTGCTTCTAGTACAGAGCTTTGCCCACAGGGCCCACTATGTGGTTATAGCTAGGTAGGAATACTGTATTCATAAGGTATCAGTTGTGGACTTCAGCAGCTCTGACAAAAGGGCTTTTGTCCCACTACTGCTGCCACTGCCAGCCACAATCTAGACATGGTTTATCTCATAAAATCTAGAAAGGATATTAGAAGAAGTATCAGAAGGTCTGGGTTTCAGTCTTGGATCTGCTGCTGACCAGCAGTGACATTCATTGGAAGTCTTTTTTCTTTGAGCTGAAGGAGTTGGCCTAAATTACAGATTGCAAATGGGCAATACAGCTATTGCCTGCAAACATATCGTTTAGCCCCCAAAATGATTTAAATTTAAATTATTTAAATTCTTTTTAAAATTGATGTACTACCACTTAAAAATAAGACATCAAAATCCAGATTTTCAGCTTCATTTGAAAAAGAATCTGACAACACTAGCCTGAGGTTCCTACACTGCGCCAGTCACCTGGAGCCAGTAAGCCTTCCCACTTTGTATGTGGCTCAATGCCAAAGGTCTCCTCTCTTTTCAGCTGTCTACCTGACCCTTGTGGGCATTTGATTTGCAGTTCTTGGTCTTGAGCTGTGCTGTTCCTCAGTAGCCACGGATACATGTAGCTGTTTTTTACATGTAGGTATTTAAATACGGTTTTAAATGCCAGTTCGCAGATGCAGTAACCATATTTCATGTGGCCAGTGGCTAGCTACCCTGCTGGACATCAAGTTATAGAATATTTCCATCATTGAAATACATTCTGTGGGGGCGCCTGGGTGGCTCAGTTGGTTGAGTGTCCAACTCTTGATTTCAGCTCAGGTCATGATCCCAAGGTTGTGGGATGGAGCCCTGAGTCAGGCTGCGCTCTGAGCACGGAGCCTGCTTAAGATTCTCTCTTTCTCCCTCTGCCCCTCTCACCTGTTCACGCGTGCTCTCTCAAAATAAATAAATACTAATAAGTGTAAAAAGGAAACACATTCTGCGGGTCAGCACTGGACTGCAGGAGCTTGAAGGTATTCTGGGTGCAAAGAGTTCCACCCACATAAGGATGGACCAGTCATTGCTCCTGCGGTCAAGGGATTTTTTCTAGTAAGGAGCTCTGCTGCCTCTGCAGATGAGAAAAGTTGGTCATTTGATCATTACTTGATAGATGGAGAGTATTTGGAAACTGTTGTGAAGGCAGGGACCACTACTCAACATGAGGCTATTCATCAGATAGTTGGATCAAGGGTCAGATGTTAGAAAACTCCAGCTATATCTAATGTTATAACCAAAGCTCTTTTGTCAGTTTCCTAATCCATTTCCCTAGGAAATTATCACCAAGGAGGGATTTAAATACTAATTTAAATTTAAGTGTTTCTTGTTCTCCGACTTTCCTAGTTCCTATGAAGGGGTAAATTCTGGGTAGTTATGAATGAATGACTGGGGTTGATTTTTAGCATTGACCTAGTTTTCATCTATTTCCAGCATGCACAGGCACACACACACACCTTTAACACCTCATCCTACTTCTGCTAACTGGTTCTTACCCCCTCTGACCCTTATTTTGTCTCTTAAAATATGCTGATAAGAAAACAGATACTTCCATTTCTTTTGAATTGAAGGGCCAAAACTTGGTTTCCATTTAGAATTTCTGTCTCTAAGGGGAAATCTTGTATCTCTCTTGGTTACAGTTGCCTGCTTGGAGTTCCCCTTACAAGTATAATCTTGTGTATGCTCCTATGCTGGTATATTTAGAATGAGCATACTTGCCTCAGATGATTTTGTTTTGGATAATTTAGAAGCCTTTCAGACATCAGTATTTTGGGGTTTTGTCTGTGTTCTGGAGATCTCCCATATTGCAGGGCCTAACCTAATTTCTATTCCTTTAAGTGAAATGAAAACACGATCTACCTTCCACTCCCTGCTTCCTATCTCTGACACACCATATTGTCACTTTCTGTGTGAAAAGATGCCGTTTCAGAGAATAGCTGTGGTATGATTAAGTACACCACACAAGCATATCCTGAGATTTGCAAAACAGTGTGTGGCATTACACTTCCCTTTTTGGATTCTAGTAACCAAAAACTGAATCCAGGACAGGAAACAAGTCCGTGGGGGGTGTGTGTGTCTGCCTGTCTGTCTGTTAATTGAGAGGAGGGGGGATAGAGGGCAGAGATGTGTGTGGCACAGCTTCACGTGAAGGTTATTATATTAGATTTGGGTAAGAATGATACTGTATAGGATATGGGTGTACATCAGAAAGTAGGAAATATAAGAGACGTAGGAGAAAAGCCAAAGGATAAGCAAGGAGTAAAAGATAAAGGAAGAAAAATAGGAAGGGAAGTCTGGCCATGCCTTCGGTGTTGGCACCTGCATTATATTTCCAGTAAGAAGTATGTGCTGTGGCCTGAAGATAAGCAGTGCCTCCGACAGGGTTATTTACTCATAGTGAAGAACAATAGCCCTTTATTGTACAGGGATTATTAATGATCAGAGGGAAACAGCTTTAGGAAAATCCATCACTATCACAAAGCAATAAATTCACCAACAGGCCACCCGCTTCTTTTCCCTCCTCTGCAGACAAAGCTTAGCATAGATAAAAGAGGCGTCATTGTTCCTCCTTTATTTCCTCCTATTTAGGTAACATTTGCCTTTGTTAACTCCCAATGCTAAGCGCCTTACATGAATTATCTCATGAGTAATCCTTACCACAGCTCTTTGAAGAGGGTTCTGTTGTTATCCCATTTCACTTTTTCAGAAACTGAGGCTCAGGAAGACTTCACCAATTTAGTGAAGTCAGGATTAAAACCCATGTTTGACCATTTCAGAACTCATTTGTCCACTAGTTGCATTATATCTTCTGTTCCTTACATATGTGGAAAGACTGAATGCCTAAAACCAAGACAGTCATCCTCTACTCTGCTTTCCCCAGGCAAGAAAATCTGTTTGCTTTGGCATTATGAGAGCATTTAAATACCCTAGAGGTTTTGCAAATGACAGAAGCTTTAAATAACTTTGGAGGTTGGTTTTGATTCCTGATCATTTGGTTGCAATGGATCTTATTCCCCAGAAGGATTTTTTTTCCAGGAAAAAAATGTGTCCAAACCATATTTTCTCTATATGCTTGGTTCTAAGCTTCATGGAAACAGTAAATCATTTTGTTTCGTGGACAAACCCTTACTGGCCTTTAAAGAACTTGAGGGTAAGGGTTACATTATTTTAACTGTAAGGATGGACCCAATAAGGCCTCTTCCCCAAACCTGACACCCACAGCACCACTCTTGAAAACATCATTGTGAGGGTTAATTAGTATTTTAATGTTCTAGGGTCTTCACTTGGGAAACCTGGCCCACATACCACCAAGTATGTATCAGAATGAGAATGGACATTACTGGTGACTATTCTTTGTGTGTAAATTTTTCTTCTAACAAATATATTTCAAGCTCCAACTTTGTGCCCAGTCTTAAGAGTGTGATGAATGAGGCATAGTCCCAACCTTCCTCTTTCTCCTTCCCCATAACACAGTGGAGGAAGAAAGGTAAACCAGACAGAAAATTACACCAGAATGGGAAAATTACATTAGAAGCGGATGGACTTAAGACACAAGTATGCTGGAGGTGCCTGGAGTACACACAGCAGAGACACTGAGCCTGTTTCAGCATGAAGAAGGCACCCAACGAAAAGTAATTGAAATCCAAGAATAAGAATCAACAGCTAGGCAAAGAATACTTAAGTTGTGTAGATTTGGACCTTCATTTGGCAAAAAGAAGGGGTGCCAGATCTAAGGAGAAGGGGCAGCAGGACAGGGACTGGCCAGCATGGGCACACAATGAACATATCAGACAGTGATTTTATTTGGGTGAGCTTCATAATCTCCACTGCCCACCCAAACATAAAGGACTTGGGAGAGAAATTTAACTGTATTACATTCATTAGTTAAGGATGAGAAAAAGAAAAATTCCACCTAGGGGCAGATACCGAAAGAATGGCAAGAGTCTTTCCTTCTACCTGAAGCTTGAAAGTCGGTTAAATCCCATTGCCTTTTCTGTCCCTTGTTTATACTGCAATACTTTTTCTTCAGTAGAAGGCAAAGCCTCATGAGAGTCCAACACTGGGAATTTGGACATTCCTGAGACCAGAGTCATACTTCTATAAATTTCATCTGGAGAAGGAATTTCATCTCTGCTCTAAAACTCCTCAATGTTCATGCTGTGATCGTCTTTCCAAAGGTGGGGGAAAGGGTGAAGTGGATAAATCCCCTAATACTAGCGTATCTTCCCGCAGGCCTCCTGGAAAGCCAAACCTAAACGTGCCACGTGTCTACACGTGCTGTGTAGATTGAAACCTACCCAGACCTTTCACGATTTCTACTCATCACGGAGTAGAAGGGTGAGTGGGTGGTGTGTTTTGTTTGGTTTTAGGAGTTTAATTACTGCCCCATTACAGACTCCAAAATAAAAATGGGAAAACTCTTGGTCAGGGAAATAATCATCCAGGCTTATTGACTCTTCATCCCAAGTCTCCTGTCAATTAGGTGGCATTAAGCAAAACTTTTTTCACCACATGCAAGATACAATTTGAAATCCAGCACATTTTATTTTTTTTTTTTTAATGTATGTTTGTTGAGAGAGAGAGAGGAAGGGAAGAGAGAATTGCAAGCAGGCTCCACACTGGATCAGGCTATGGAGCCTGATATTGGGCTCAGTCCCTAGAATCTCCTGTGCGTGGTCCCAGTGAGCACCGAAAGGATGGATGCTTGGAAGGGACCCGTAAGGCCTGCAGAGTGGTAGCACTGTAATGAGCCCTGGCGAGTCTTCTCTGACGTTCGCTCCTTTTGGAGTGATGGAACAGAGTTGCCATAGCAAATCGAAAAGCAGCCCAGTCCTGCCAAGCGCACAGCGTCTTTTAAGGTGCTGATGTGCAACATAATGATTAAGGATGCGCAGTTTCCCTTCCCCCATTCACTCTTGTACACTCTTGCTCTCTCAAACTAAGTAAGTAAACTTTTAAAAAAAAGGGGGGGTGGTGCCTGGGTGGCTCAGTCAGTTAAGCGTCTATTTCTTGATTTCTGCTCAGGTTATGAATTCTAACCAAGTCTCACTTAGCACTGACTGCTTAGGATTCTCTTCCCCTCTCTCTCTGCCCTTCTCTTGCTTACGCTCGCTCGCTCTCTCTCTCTCTCTCTCTCTCTCTCAAAAAAAAAAGCAGATGGTATACAGAAAAACCTTATTAAAAGGTTATTCATATCAAGGTGCAAAAAAATGGTCTTTTGCTGTGAGAAGGGAATAGAATTGTTGAGTTTCCTTTGTCACAAACTAGCCAAGTTCTTTCAAGCAGTTAATGGACATTCAACCACATTTACTGAGGTTGAGCATCCTATTTAGTGATTAAAAGTTTGAGTTGGACTCCAGACTGTCTAGGTCTGGGTTTGAATCCTGGCCTCACCTTTTTTTTTTTTTTAATGCTTATATATTTTTGAGAGAGAGTGAGCACAAGTGGGTGAGGGGCAGAGAGGGAGACAGAATCGGAAGCAGGCTCCAGGCTCTGAGCTGTCAGTACAGAGCCAAATGCCGGACTTAAACTCATAAGCCGTGTGATCTTGATGACCTGAGCTAAGTCGGACGCCTAACTGACTGAGCCACCCAGGCAACCTTTTGTTTTGTTTTCGTTTTGTTTTTTGAGGCTTGACTCACAACCCGGTGATTGGAGCCAGAGAGGTACCTCCTGCCCTCCCTCTTAATAGCCAAGGTGGCCTTGGGCAAGTTACTTAACCTCTCTTTGCATCAGGTTCCTGCTTTGTAAAGAGGTAATGGTAGTTATCTACCTTATAGAATTGTGATGATTTGGGGAGTTAACATATGTAAAGCACCTAGCAAAGCCTCTGACACAGTAAATACAAAGTGTGGTATTAGTATTATTATAATTATTCTAATATGCAAAACAGTCTCAGCCCTGCAGGAATTTAGAGACTGTGAAGAAAAAGATGCAATGAAATTGCAAAATATCAATAACTGGCTAGGACAGAAGCAGAGAAAAAGAGGCTGCAGAAAAACTATGGAGCAAATAGATATCTGCCAGGTGGGGTGTGGTGACTAGCAGAAAATAAGGGTTGTAAGTGGATGATGGCTCAGCCAGAATAAACACTGGGGCATGACCCTGCAGGGTGCCTTAGAGCTGTAGCTTTAAAACTTGTGTTTTTCACACTCTGCATCACAGTTTTTACTATTATTACCCATATTTTAGGACAGCTCTAAAAACTTTTCTAATACAGGGGCACCTGGGTGGCTTAGTCGGTTTAGTGTCCCAATCTTGATTTCAGCTCAGGTCATGATCTCACAGTTCATGAGCTTGAGCCCCACATCAAGCTCTGTGATGACAGCACAGAGCCTGCTTGGGATTCTCTCCCTTCGACTGTCTTTGCCCCTCCCCTGCTTGTGAATGCACACTCTCTCAAAATAAACGTTTTAAAAAAAACTTTTGTAATATATTCATCTCAAGGAAGCTCTATATTACTACTGTGAAATGAAAATCACACTGTTAAACTGTGGATTTGATAGGCTATTATAATACATTATAAAATATTTGTATATCCAAAAAATATCACCTCCCCAACCAATCTTTGGGACACCTGCGGTAGGGGGAACTTCTCACAACTGTGACCAGAGACCAAACCACACTAGCAACAACATTTGTCAGCCTTTTCTTAGTGGCACAGGCTTCACTTAGATGCTTAGTTGTGAATTTTTTCTTGGTATTATGTGTATATGGGGTACGATTTTAAGAATGGCCAATTTTGAGGCACCTGGTTGGCTCAGTTGGTTAAGCGTCTGACTCTTGATTTTGGCTAAGTGTCATGATCACGAGATCAGGTTGGTAAGATGGAGCCTGGTGTCGGGATTTCTGCTGACAGCATGGAGCCTACTTGAGAGTCTCTCTCTTCCTCTCTCTCTCTGCCCGTCCCCTGCTCCTGTGCTCTCTCGAGTGCAAGCTCTCTCTCTCAAAATAAATAAGCATTAAAAGAAGAAGAAAAGGCCAGTTTTTAGTCACATTTTCTCCCAGAGACATTTCATATCTCTTACCTTTCCTCATTTTGGGGCTTTGGGGTTATGAAGTAAAATGAAACAGTTTGACAAAATGTCAATCTCAGAATAAAAGTTACAAAACTTTAAAAATTCGATAAGAATAGATTTCATGGCCAGTTGGGACTGGTTCAGTTGTGGTCCTCCAAGGGCACCTGGCTGGCTCAGTCAGTGGAGCCTCCAACTTTTGATCTCAAGGTTGTGAGTTCGAGCCCCCTGTTGGGTTATAGAGATTACTTTAAAATAAAATCTTTTTTTAAAAATGAGGTCCTCTAAACAATGTGATATTCCTCATGTTGCCTGTGGGAAAATCCCAGTGGACCTCATTACATCGGATCAACCCATGAAACTTAAAAAGAAAAGAGCCCTCTCAGCCTTGAATCAGTAGTGAGAGATCATTGATAGCTTCAGAGGAATAAATGTTGGTTTCAAGCCATTAAGTCCATAGGAAGGAAAAGTTAGGGAAAAGGCACTTTTTTTAAACAGGTTGCTTCATAGGAACAAAGACAAAAATATAAACCAAAGGAGAAAGAGCTTGAAAAAAAATTTTTTTATACGGTCAGTTTTGTTTCTAGAATCCCAAGCTTTCCATATCGTGAGATATTTTCATTTATTCAGCAAACATTTGTCGAACACCAATTACAGACCTAGATAGGTGCCAAGAATTGAGCGGTAAATAAGATGGACATCATTACTGTCCCACAAACATGAGGATCAATTGGGGGAAGACAGACACTAACAAACCATAATTACTCAAGTGATAAGTGCCACAAAGAAAAAAATTCAAGAATCCATGGGAAGGTTCAACAGAGACCTGATCTGATGCATGTGGCGACGGGAGGGAGAAGGATTTTCTGAGATGTCCATGGGAACCGGAGGGAACTGGGGACTGAAGGATGAGTAGGGGTTAGTCAAGTAAAAGAGAGGGGGTCAGGGAAGAGCCTTTTAGAAGGCGGGAATAGCATTGGTGTATACCCCTACCTTCAGTAAGAAAAACATGATTGATTCCCTCAAAGAACCGAAAGAAATCCAATAAAACAACCAAAGAGGTGTTTTTCTTTTCTTGCCTTTTCTCTGAGGATTGGTGAAGTGTTGAGCTAGACTTGCTAATAGTGCACAATGGGGAATATAGCTTTAGAGCCTTCTCTCTGGAAATCTTTGGGACTTGGGTTTTTTGGGTCACCTGATGGAGAGGGAGATATCAATTAATCGTGCTTTCAGGATTTGTTTTCAAAACACCTAATACATTAATTAAGGTGTTTTGAAAATAGTCCTGTTAAGTACTGATTGTTAGTTAAGTACTGCCTGTGACCTTGAGTACCCAGATTGCATGGCTTGTGTATCTGATTATAGTATATGATGAGTTACAGTTTGAAGCTGGGGCTCTTTCAAGTAATAGAAAGAAACTAAAGAAAAGTCAGGCTTTGGAGAAGGTTGCTACAGTTTTAATATGTCATACCTCCGTCCCTTTCCTCAACTGCATGACACTTCCTTTCATCTGTTAATGACAAGGAAGTGAAGCAATCATTAATCCGTAGTTACAGATTCTCTGCCCCTCACAGGAACTGACTCACTTATTTTCATATGAAACCATGGAGTTTTAGGGAGAACCAGAAACTCAGAAACCTGTTTCCTTACCAGGAAAAGTCATCATCTCATGGGTTTTTATTACAATTAGCCACAAAGAATGATGTTCTCTCCTGGTTTTTATGAATTTTTTCTAAGCATTTTTTTCTGTGAGGCATCCATGGACGTCATTATTGGTGTTGATTATAACTTTCATCTTTTTAGTTTTGAATTGGGTGAAGCAGTGCTTTCAACCTTTTTAGCAAATGATTAAGCCTTGGTTCATTCCTCATTGCTCAAGAAAGGCCACCAGGGTCAGGGGGCAAGGAGGCAATCATATTCAAAAGAAATTCTAAGGTAAATTCCTTGCAGGTACTTAGAACATCTAGATGAACTTACTTCTTCCCAGCTCCCATCTGCATTTAGCTGCCCAAGTTCTCATGTGCTCAGGACTACCCTGAAGCCGACAGTCTCCATGTCACACTTCCCCTTTGGGTTGGCATTGGGTCCTGTTCCCAAAGAGCCGTGAGCAGCCTACTTCCCCATCCTGATGAGCCTGTTTGAGGAGAGCCCACACCTCATAACTAGGTGCTCCAGCGCCTGGCTCTGCTGCTCACCAGCTCTGTTCTTGTCTTCCCAGCCTACCCTTGTGTTAAAGGCAGTACAATATTCAGTCTCTAAAATGTGACTAAACAGAATTCTCTAGGATTGAGACTTCTTTTTTCTGTCTTCCCTTACCTTCTGAATTTCTTTTAAATATAGCAGTAAATAGTAAAGACGTAGTCTAAAGTTTTTGCATAAGTAAAAAAAGAAAGAAAAAGGAAACACCTAATGTCCAATCATACAAACATGAGCAAAAACAAGTTGCAGAAGGACATAATGCGTTTTATATAAAGAGTTGACCCTTAAACAACATGGGTTTGAACTATGTAGGTCCACTTAGGCACAGATTTCTTTTGCAAATACAGAACAGTACTATAAATTTATTTTCTCTTCCTCATGATTTTCTTAACATTTTCCTTTCTCTAGCATACTTCATTATAAGAATATAGTAGATGATACATATACATACATATGTGTTCTTTGACTGCTTATGTTCTCAGTAAGACTTCATGTCAACAGTAAGCTGTTAGTAAAGTTTTGGGGAGTCAAAAGTTATTGTAGATTTTTTACTACATGGAGATCAATGCTCATAAGCCCCATATTGTTCAAGGGTCAGCTGTATAAGGTTTGTAAACTTGCTAAGCAGTACTATAGAATGTTAAGTGTAAAGATATGTGTGAGAAGATTTATAAGTTCAGGATAGTGGTTCCTACTAAGACAGAGGAAGGGAAATTTGTCTGGAAGGGGTACAAGAGGGGTATATATAATTTATTTAAGATCTATTGTGAATATATGGCTGTTAAGTATATTCTCTATATCTTTTTATATATCTGAACTATTTCATAATAAAAATAAAATGACAGGAATTTATTTTTTTTAATACATTTAGGGGCACCTGAGTGCCTCAGTTGGTTAAGCATCTAACTTCAGCTCAGGTCATGATCTGATGGTCCGTGGGTTCAGTTGGTCCTCTGACAGCTCAGAGCCTGGAGCCTGCTTCAGATTCTCTGTCTCTGCCCTTCCCACCTCCCCCCTCAAATAAAAAATAAAATAAAATAAAATGCATTTAGCTTTGGGGAATATACTTAGCCGAGTTTCCTGAAATTAAAACTGATGTTTCAGAGTAAAAACCCAAAGAGGCCACAAGCTCTTCAGTCATCAGCAAGATCTTCAGTTATACTTACTGTATGGTTCTTACACGGACAAGGAAGCAGACCAACAGTTTTGAGAAATATTTTCAACAGGGTTATGATGAACTAAAAGAGAAGTTGCAACCTGCCCAGCCTCTGGGTAGAATTGAGCCTACAGACTCAATTTGTTTGACCTTTATGATACTCATGCTTTCAAAAAGAATGAATTCATATCTTTTTTGAGATTTCACATTTTAAAAACCTGGATTGCTACCTACTGATAACTATGAGGAAATCTGGCATTCCTAGACCCTCATTTCTTTATGGCAGCAGCTGCCTGGTGCTGAGTAGCAACTGTCCCTTTTCAGTGGGGGTGGGGGGTGGGCGGTGGGCATATCATCTCCTGCCCACTGTCTCCACCCAGCCAGGTTCTCTTATTTTGTTACCTGCCAAGCCCCGAACATGCTTAAGTTTGCAATCCGTGCATTAAACTCAAGTTACTTAATTAGAAATTTTAGTTATTTGGGGCATCTGGGTGGCTCAGTTGGTTGAGCATCTGACTCTTGATTTCGGCCCAGGTCATGATTTCATAGTTTATAGGTTTGAACCCCACATCAGGCTCCATGCTGACAGTACAGAGCCTACTTGGGATTCTCTGTCTCCCTCTCTCCCTCTGTCTCTGACCCTTTTCTGCTCAGGCTCGCACACACACTCTATGAGAATAAATAAATAAACTTAAAAAAATTAGTTATTTAGAATGTGTCTTTTCCAGGCACTCTAATAAGTACTGTGATTTTACAAAAATACACACTAAAAGCATCATTCCTAAGATACTCTGGTAAAGAATTTACTGCTTTAAAGTATAGTAAACTTGAATTTGGGCTTACCATGTTTGTAAAAATGGCCATCGTAGCAAACATGAACTCTGAACCACGGGGTGATATACCAGCACGGCTGAGAGATAGCTGGTGTTCCTATAGCACGTTCTGGCAATGCTACCAAACAGATCTGTTGAGAAAGAGCAATTATTTCCAGACTAATTAAAGAGCTTGATTTTTTTTTTTTTAATGTACATCTGCCTAGCTGCCTACTGTCAAATTGAATTTTCATGCAAATTTTCCCTCTTCTATTTTGGTGGGTCTGAGGATGACAACAGCAACACGACAAGAAGTTCTTGGCCTCTACCGCAGAATTTTCAGGCTTGTGAGGAAATGGCAGGCAGCATCAGGGCAGATGGAAGACACCATTAAAGAAAAACAGTACATATTAAATGAAGCCAGAACGCTGTTCCAGAAAAACAAAAATGTAAGTAGGCCCCAACTGAAGATTGTAAGGAGGAGGGCAGTTTGTGATATTTGTTCTTTTTCATCCTGAAACCGAGAGGACCAAACAGCACAGGTCACAGTGGCAAAGTGTGGGGCAGGAAGGGCCCAGAGGCACGGCCTAGCTGGCTTGCCGAACCGCTGGGAAGCAGAGCCCAGCCTGGGTTCCTCCCATCATGTTTCCGGTCTCAGGTCAGCCTGTCAGTGTCTCAGCGTCCTCAGAAGACCCTATGAGCCAGGTGACAGGAGCCAGACCAGTGATGGTTTTCAGGGGAGGAGCAGTTCTCACGCACTGCACCTGTTCCCGGCCCCTCCCACTGGAAGTGCACAGTTAAAAAATTTTTTTTCGGTTCATAAACTATTCAGGCCTCCAAGTATAGACCCATTCAGAAGGAAGAGAATAGGATAAAGACACAAGGTTCCCTTCACAACTTCACTTTGAACTCAAGCCTCTTTGGCTAGCAGATGGAGTTTGCCCTTCGGGACCACAGAATTGGGTAAGATAGTGCCTCCATTAAGTAGTTTAACAAAACTGCACACCCAGACACCAGGGAGCCAAAAACCATTTGTAAGAGACTTGATGTGACCCATCCCAACAGACTATAAAGCATTGGCTCTTAGCTCCTTACAAAGACTGCCTGGCACTAAGCATGGAAAGAAGCTTTCAACTTCTGACTTTTCTTGCCTCCTCATTGATCTCATGGAGTCAATGCTGTCACTGTTCCCCCTGTGACACTTCCTGACAGTCTACTCTCTACTTTTCCCTCTCTGACCCCTGTCTCTGTGTCCTTTTGGGTCCTGTCTTCTCCACACATCCTCCCGCCGGCTGTAAGGATCCTCTGAAAGTCAGCCCTCTGCGCTGAGGCCCAGGCACTGTGCAACCACTTTATGGTTCCAGCTCCCACATCTGAAACCCCAGCCTCAGCCCCTCACCAGCCTCCCAAAGGACCTCACGCCAGGCATAACGATCCAAAGCAGAACTCTCTCCACCAGGACACCTCTCTTCTCCATCTTGCCCACTTCTGCCATAGCTCCTGTCACCACTCTGCAACTCCCTGCTCTCATTCTTTCATTCAGCAAGTATTTGAGTGCCCACCACGTGCCAAACATTGGACTAGATGTTGAGGACATAAAATGAGGAAAACCAAGACAGGGTCCCTTAAAGATGTTTCAGAGTTAGATGGTAAGAAATGAAAAAATTACAATTGGGGTAAGCACTACAAAGAAACCCTCCCAAACTACAATATCTTCCCCTTCTCAGAATCCGAGGCCTCCCTGTTTCATAAAACCAACCTGCTCATGAAGCTTCTGCCTTTCTGACCTGCCTCCAGCTTCTCCAAACTTTTCATGCCACACACCAGAATGTGTATGCCTCATGGAGTCCTTTAGCAGTTCTCTGAGAAATGGAAATAAAATATTGCAAGTGCTGTTTCTCTTTATTTTTTTGTTGCATCCTTTAAAAATATGTGTGTATGGGGCACCTTCCTGGCTCAGTTGGGTGAGCATTCGCCTCTTGATCTTGGGGTTGTGAGTTTGAGACCCATACTGGGTGTTGAGATTACTAAAAAAAATAAACTGTAACAAATTTAAAAATTAAAATGTCTATTTAGTGTATATTTATAAGATTTTTTATGTATTTAATGAACTTAATATATTTATAAATCAGCATGAGTACATGTATAGGAGCTATGAGCTCAGAAATTTTTATTGAAAGGAGTAAATAGTCAAAAAGTTGGGAGCCACTAAAACCTATACCTGTCGCTAAGTAGTTGGTCATAGTAGTAGTCTCGCCAACCAGACTCCACGTCCTTGATCACAGAGATGATGTCTTATACTTTTTTTATATATCCCATGGGGCCTGCCTGTGGTTATCACTAAATTAATGAGCATTTACCTTCTCCAGAAAGTCTTCCTCAATTTCTCTGCCTTCACTCAACCCCATGACAGCAATCTATTCTGAACTCTAGAGCAGTCTGCAGCAGTCATTACCCTGTGTATTACATGCCTCCATGCCTTGTCTGGAGCCTTATGCATCAGAGTTTTTCTGCCTAGTAATAACTTTGATAGTTGAAGGCAGAGACCATGGCCTCACAGTGTCTAGCGCAGTGCTGGAGAGTTATCATAGCAGGATGTGCCCAGTAAACCTTTTCAGGCTCACTTACATGAGGACTGATCAAGGCCCTTAGCGTTTTCAGTTATGGCCGTAATCAGTCCTTCCTCTGCCTCTGCTTGGACTGGCCCAGTGTGGTGTGAGTCAGAGGGAAGTGTATGTACCAGTGATGCAACATGAGTAAGATTATTTTGTTGTGTCTTAGGAGGAAGTACATGGGATTTTAATTTTAAGATACGTACTTATTTTGCCATGTGTTAGAAAGACAATAGCATATCAGGTAACTCCATAAATATTATGCTTAGGAGACAGTTCATTTAAAGAAAAAGTTTAATGTTAGTATAAATGTTGTGTGGATATAGCAGAATCCTGAAGGCAGCCTCTGCCTAAATTTGGAGAACTCTAATCCAGATTTGTTCAGATGGACAGCTGGAGTCCTAGGAGCCCTCGGCCCCCCTTAACCATACATATCTTTTATGAGAGGCTTCTTTCTCTCCAGTCCCTCATACAGACATAAGTCATTTCTTAGAACTTCACTTGCTGTAAGATTTTAATAATAATCCAAAGGCATCTCATGAATTGCTCTGAATCCTAATGGGCAAATGGGAACATGGAAATCTGTTCCCAATGTGGACATCAGAGCAACAGCTTCTGAGAAGCAGAGGTCAGAAAGCAGAGCCTCTGCCCCAGGGGACCCAGCTGTGTAGTTCTGTGCACTGCAGTTCCTAGAACTCTTCTCTCCTCCAAAAGGTGCCATAGAACAGGCACGCCCTTGGAATTTCCAAGCCCTGCTGGCCCAGACGTCACTGTGGGTGTCATCTGGGACTGGTGCAATCCCAGCTCTGCTTTGAGGCCCACGTGCATACTCTGAGCAGAGCCACATGTTGACTAATTTTCCATCCTTGAGATGTAATGATTTCTCCCCTTCTACCTGGCATTCTGTTTTTTAGAATGGACTTGTCGTCCCTTTACTTGAAACTGGACTACCACAATTTGACTATTTGGAAATTTAAAAAGCCATTTCTTCCCCTTACCAGTGAACAAGGCAGCTTACACTTCAAAATAAAAGGTGGATCCTTCTCCAATATCTTGCTTGGGGGGTTTCTAGACAGCACTTGCTGAAACCATTGGGTTCACGTTTGATCTGCATGGAGAGGATGTGGAGGAGAAACACTCTCATCCAGGGTGTTGGTGGGACTATAAATTGGTACAAACTCTTAGAGGGTAATTTGAATCTAGAGAGAATATCTGTAAGGATTAAAAATGCATGAACATACACCCTTTCACCCAGCAGGTCTCTAGGAATGTATCTTTTAGATATATTTGCATGTAAGCCAAAAACAATTTTAGTGGGATCCATAACAGAATTGTTTATAATGGCAAAAGACTGGAAATAACCTAAATATCCATCAGGAAAAGATGATTAAATTATAACACAGCCTCATGTTGGAATTTTGTGCAGCTCTTAAAAAAAATGGGCAGCTCTCTGTGTAAATATAAAAGGAGCCACAAGTTGCAAGGGGGAAAAGCTAGATTCAGAACAAAGTGAGCTATCGCATATAAGGGAAAAAAAACCCTAAATATATACACATATGCTTTTATCTACATAGAATATCCCTGGGAGGAAAATACTGCCAGTAATTGTGGTCCTTGAGAAGGGGAACTGTGACAGGGGTAAAAAGGAGACTTTGTTTTTATATTATATCCTTTTGTGTTATTTGAATAATGTTTTACTGTGTACAGGTATTACCTATTGCCATAATTTTTTTAAAAGTTTAATCCACAGTACGTTTTATATGAAATTGCTTTTGATTTTTCAAAGTGTCCACATTTAATTTACCGGCCGGTAAACTGAGAAAGTTGAAGAATATGTACACCTCTACATAAGGAACATTAGAAAGATGCTAAAAACCTCACCTGTTTTCCTTTTTTAATAGCTCACAGACACAGAACTGATTAAACAGTGTATAGATGAATGCACAGCCAGGATTGAAATTGGACTACATTACCAGATTCCTTATCCACGGCCAGTAAGTGTGACTCCAGTTCATGTAGTGGGTACTTCTCCTCCCCAACCTGGTTATTTCCAAGAACGTGTACCAGGAGGGACCGTGTCTGTCGAGCAGTCTAGAGCTTCTGTGGGAGGCATGTTGGGAGTAAGCTATCCTTGCATGCCGCCAACCCATCACAACAAACTGCAATGTCAATGAATGCCTGATTTCTCCTGCTCATACAACTTTCCCACATAAGGAAGGGAAAGCTAGCCCATATTCAGGTAGCCTTCTCTTTTTGACTTTCATCTTTTTTGTGGAAATATTTTTATTTTCCTTATAATAAAAGCAAGGTTTGTTGTTAATAGCATTAAAGGAGTGCATATGGTAGAAAGTTAAAAGTGGTCCAAACTTCTCACACTGTAGAATTGACCACGGTAATTGTCCACTTGGACCATATGAAATTGCCAATATTCTTCTCTTGACCTACATACAAAAACAGCAATTTTACAGTATATTGGCTCAACCTAATAGTTTGGTAGTACCTCCTTTGTCTTTTTTCTATATTCAGGTATATACATTTTCTTAAAGTGCATGGGGTCCTGGACATACTCTTTGCTGCTTGCTTATTTTACGTCATCTGTCCTGGGCATCTCTGCCTCCCATCTTCTTAAATGGTTGCCACTGTATCCTGTTACAAGAATATACTATAATTTACCAGCAGCTGTTTAGTAGCCATTTAGATTGGTCCTAGTTTTCCACTCTGCACAGAATAGCTTTGTCTACCCAAACTTTTTTTCTTACCTTTTTTGGATTCTCATCTCACCGTGTGATCTGTGGTCATTGTTCCTTCCCTGCAGGTGGTATGACAAAGAAGAGCAGAAACTCTGGAATCACATCTGGATTCAAATCCTGGCTCTACCACTTAATGTGTATATAAGCTTGAACAAGTTATTTAACTTCTCTGTTTTCTCATTTCTAAATAGTATCTAATTCCTTATGAGATTATTGTAAGGATTAATGTGTGTAAGGATTTTAAGGATTAATGAGTCAGTGTAGATTTAGTACTTAGCAGGGAGCACAGTACTTAGTAAATCCTCAATGCATAAGCAGCTGTATGATTATAATTCTTAATATTATCATTATTCTTATTCTTCTTACTCAGATTCATCTGCCTCCAATGGGCCTTACCCCACTACGAGGCCGGGGACTTCGAAGCCAGGAAAAACTGAGGAAACTTTCCAAACCAGTATATCTCAAGTCTCATGATGAGATTTCCTAACCAAGAAGAAAATTTATTTCTCAGAATGATGAGCTGACTAGGTCTTGAATGTAAACCAGATGACAAAACCCTTCTCTTTGATTAGGGGCAAAAATTTATCTTCTTAAAAACCTACAATATATTGGTATTCACCCCACAATCTGTGCTGACTCATCCTGACACTTCATCAGGGTCTTGTTGCCTAAAGTGGATGACATGGACCTTACACCCTCACTGAAGCATCATTTGAAACAAGACCAAGACCTGTAGAAGGAAGACAAGGATGACAAAGCTTTTCATGGAAATGTTATTTGCCAGTCATGCCAGCTGATATGAAGAAATCAACCCGCTGCTGAAAATCCTCACAGTTACCATAAAACTATACACCACCTTCAGAATTTTTTTGGCTTTCCTGCCCCTGGAATTTTTGCTTAAAAAACAAAGGTTTGCTTAAAAGTGAGCTTCTTTGTGTATGTTTTATCTTTTGACCATCCCAATTTCTAGATAAACAACTCTTACTGCCCCCATGGCTTTCTGGCACCCCACTCCCCCCAGCTCAGGGACCTGTCCCTGCCCTGTGGCTCCAGATATCAGAGCGGCTTCCCTGTTTCCAGTCCCAGACACCACAGGGCTTTGAAAGCATCACGGTCCCTCACCCCCCCCACCCCCCTCACCCCGTCTCTGTTACTTACCTGTTCCCCTCACTACACACACTTGGTCTTCCATTGATCGTGGTTTTTCATGGAAATTTTACATGAGACCCATCCCTGCCCAACATCTACATACACAAAAGTACTTGTCTTAGGTAAATGTGTATGTTTACCTTATCTTAAAGCCTGTAATTACTTAGGATGGATTTAGGACCCGAAAGGCATACTTGAAACTCATACCGCATTCATTATGAGTATTTTATCTTAACATAATTAAAAAGTACAAGGGCCAAGCTGGTTTTCAAATTATGTCCAAACAGAAATGGCACAAAGAGAAATCAAAACACAAAGTATTTATCCTCCTGCCTGTGTGGAATCCCATGGCAAGTCCTATGTACCTTGTTATCATTCTTCCTGACCTCCGAAAAGGATGAGCATCACCAATAAAAAACAAATTTTTCTTGATTTTGGTCTCTGTAATCTTTTCCAAAATGACTCTGTGACCCTTAGAAGCAGCAGATGATAACTTCCTGCCCATACCTAGATTTAGGATTCCCTTGTCACACAGCTGCTCTAATTCAAAGTAAGCGCTGTATTTCAATCTCAAAACCTGTTCCTGTGAGCAGAAGCATACACTTTTATGCTGAGGGTAAGTATTGCAGAGCTTGGCAATGACGTGGAAAACAAATATATCACTATAGTAATAGCAAATGCATATTTAACACGGTTGTAGCTATAGGCCTTTGGTGAAGAGATGAAAATTTAAATGTACTGGTAGATGTGTTGGCCATTGAGTGAGCATAAACCCCAGCTTGGCTTGAACTGGGAGACATCTGGTGTCCCATCAGGAACTCTCCTGTCTGGTCTCATTGTGGAAGCACCTCCCTGTCCAGAGGTGGTTCTAGTGTTTAGGCATTTTCTCATGCAACATAGGGCCTGTGAAATCAAATCAAGTACTTCATCCAGCAGTCAACCATTGAAACAGTGATCTGTTCTTGCACTGGAGGAAAAACTGGCTCTGCTGGACCAAGAAATGTGACTTGCATATCTCCATCCTGGTCCTTTCTAACCAACTCAAGGAGATTCCAACTGTGCAGCTTTTGTCTTTAACTGTGTTGAGTGTAGAAACCAACCTTCCCACCCAGCCTCTTCCAAAATGGAAGTCAGTCTCATTGCTAGTTAGCCTCCTAAGTATCTTCTATGTGCCAGGAATCTGACCTGTGAATTTTAGATGCCTAGCCTCCTTTGCAAAGACGCATGTTCTATTACACAGTAACATAATGATCTATTTACTACCAAAACACCCATGTGAACATGTTTATAATAGCTTTTATTTCTCCCATTTTCTCTCCAAGACTATGAAATCTCCATCTTTGGTCTTTTTAAGGCAGAACTTATCTTCCCTATATCCCCTCTTTCAATGAAATTTTCCTCTAATACTGACAAGGACTGAAAATTCTTTACCTAACAGTTAGACTTTTAAAGAGCAAGGACTAACTTGGTAGCCATGTTTGTCTGATGTCATCTGCTGCACTATTTATAGGCAGGACCAGCAGCTTCTCATCAAGCTGATCTCTGGCCATCTCTGCCCCAAGACTCCAGCCTCTAACTCACCAGGATTTCTGAAAGAACATACTGCTCTTTCCCAGGGGTAGACATTAATTACCCCACTGGCCCCAGTAGAAAATGACCTCAAATTTAGGGCACTCTTTCTTTTCAAAGTGGAGGAAATTTTTTAAGTTACAAAAATTTAATCCATCATACAGAAACATTCTGCCCCTTGACCCCTGAGGAATGAAACTGTCAGTTCCTACCTCCTTCAGTTTTTGTTGCTGAAGCTGGGACTTAGATAACTAATTAAAATCCAATTGTTCTCTTAGCAACCTCTTCACTGCCTTAATGCTTACAATACAACTTAACCTAACCAGTCCAAGATTCAGGCAGTTGGGATCCTGACCATCTTTCAATCTCACATGATCAACGATCTTACTTAGAATAATAACACAGTTCCAGCTCTCTTTGCATTCTGATTTTCTTTCCCTCATTGGAGAAAATTTAAAAAACTCATCTTTCTCAAAAAAATAACTATTAAATTACATGCTCTGAGTTGCAAAGCACTGCTCCTTTCCACTGTGTATTGCCTCCTGACAAGATTTGGAGAACTCCCTTTTTGTACCTTTTGTACTTAATCTCGCAATCTCTCAGATAAATTGCTGATCTCAGAATTTAGAATTCTTTATTTTTCCTTCCTTCCTTCCTTCCTTCCTTCCTTCCTTCCTTCCTTCCTTCCTTCCTTCCTTCCTTCTTTAGAGAGAGAGAGAGAGCACAAGAAGGAGAGGGCAGAAAGAGCGGGAGACACAGACTTCAAAGCAGGCTCCAGGCTCCAAGGTGACAGCAGAGAGCCCGATGCAGTGCTTGAACCCACAAACCATGAGATAATGACCTGAGCACAAGTTAGACACTTAACCAAGCCAGCCACCTAGGTGCCCCTAATTTAGGGTTCTTAATCAGAATTTTATCAACTCCATGTTTCCATGAAGAGGTTTCTGGAATATGTTTGTTTGGTTCTCAGAAGCTTCCCACATTTAGGAAAAATCAAAAACCCCAAGGACTTTTCTTCTAGTGAAGAGGCAGAGAAACCAACAGACACAGTAAGACTCTCAATCTTATGTCTTTGCTCAACAATGAACTGACCACTGGAATGCTTTGAAAGAAGTCACTTAGAGCCAAAGAGCTAAAGTAAAGAGTTAGTTGAGAAGTAATATACCACAAATTTGATTTTTATATTCCTTAGGATTCTCTTTTAGCTGGCTCTGGGGGAAAGCAATGATGAACTAGAAATTTTTTGGACACGGTTGCTGGAGCTACACATTTAAGATTCTTCATCATAACAGAGTCAAGTCATTGGCAGGGAGGCAGCATGTGGCAGTGAATAATGCATGGGTTCTAGAGTCAGACAGAGCTTGGCTCTGCAATGTCAAAGAGCTGGGTGATCTGAGACAAGTTACATAATCTCCCTAAACACCCAGAGGGAGAGACCCACCAGATAGGAAAAAACAAGATATCTAAAGGACCAGGCCACAACTCGTGGCACACATAGGCATGCAGCAAATACTGGTTCTCTCACATCCCCTTTCTTCCTGACATTTCTGCCCATTTATTGTAGGCTAGTAGAGAAGTGTTTGAGTTCCACTTCTGCCCAAATGAGATCAGCTGTAGAACGTTGAGCTAGTTGTTTTTATTTTAATGTTTTTATTATTTTTTTTGAGAGAGAGAGAGAGAGAGAGAGAGAGAGAGGCAAAGAGAAAGACGCAGAATCCTAAGCAGGCTCCAGAATCTGAGCTGTCAGCATAGTGGCTCAAGCCTCTTTGAACCTGGGAGACTCTGATGTTAGTGCATATAAACAAACTAGGAAAGAAGCAATTAAAGTTCGGTGGCAGTTACAGCAAAACAGCAGGAAATAAAGCCCAAAGGAGTTTATCCCAATGGCTAATGGTCTAGGTTGAAGAATCCCATTATCAGTGTTCAAATCCAGGCTCCACTATTTTAGTAGCTATCAGATTTGGGAGATCTTACTTACCTTCTCTGTATCATGGTTTCTGTGGCCATAAAATGAGGATAATAGTAACCTACTTAATAGGAATGCTCCGAAATACCGGCTTGTAGCAAGTGCTCTATTAATATAACTGCCGCCATCATCATCATATCTTGTGTCTCTCTCTTATTTTCTTAAATTTTTAAAAATGTTTTTTATTTATAATTGAGAGACAGAGAGAGACAGTGCAAGCAGGAGAGGGTCAGAGAGAAAGGGAGATACAGAATCTGAAGCAGGCTCCAGGCTCTGAGCTAGCTGTCAGCACAGAACCCGATGCGGGGTCGAACCCACAAACTGTGAGATCATGACCTAAGCCGAAGCCAGACACTTAACCAACTGAGCTACCCAGGTGCCCCAATATCATGTGTCTCTTACAAAAGGAAAGCTAAGTTGTGGCTGATAATGAGATGCCTTTTATTTTCTGCATTGAGATGGACGCCATCAATTATCCAGCTGGCACAGAGAGGCTACCCCTCGGTTTATCCAGTGCTTCTGGGGCCTGTCTGTTGGGAGTTCAATGGAGAGGACATAGTTGGTGGAGTGGCCTGTGGTGGAGAGGATGCCTCTCCGGGCACTTGTTTTGTAGACTGGACACACATAAATCTTCTGATGCAGAAACGTCGCACTTTCCCCGGGTTTCAACCAAATAATGGGCAATGGATCATAGAGAATTTTGGGGAAAGACTCCTCGATCTGCATGGTTTTCCTGTCCCAGCGGGCACCTTCTAAGAAGAGTCCTTTTACATAGGCCCCATCTTCTGGGTTACTCTCCATGACTGTTTCTTGTGTGGTTACCTGGAAAAGAGGGAGCTTTAAGTTCCTAAATAGGGCAGCATGAAGAGATTACAAAATTTGCTGCAATGTCAGCCTTTCCCAATATACATTTTCCAGGACGCTGCGGCTTCTGTGATACTACCCCCGCCTTCACAAATGAACCAGGTCTGATTCCTAGTCAGCATGCTGCCCTCATATATGGTAGGCATAGAGAATGCACTAAAGTAGGAGCCAGGGGGCCACATTAACTGCAACTAGCGTGGTGACCTTGCACAATCCTTCCCCTTTCTGGATCTGGATGCATAAAGAGGTTAGAGGCAAATGCATGCTGGTAAAACAGTTGTCTACCAGTGAGAAATAAAGTCTTAATTTGTGCTTTTTGTCAATTTCTATTATGTACATGTTTCAGACTATTAACTATGTAATAACCAGCTGCAACTGGCTCTAGTGAGATGATATGAGCTAGCTCCAGCACAAGACTGATTAGATTCAGAGGTAGTAAAGTCAAATTCTTTAAGGTGAGTGCAGAAAATGGTCCAGATGTAAGAGAATAAGAAGTGGTGGGGGTTATGGTGAACCAGAGGAGACAAGCTTCATTTAAAATCATTCAAATTCTAATCTTTTTGTTATTATGAACAGAATATTTTCTCATTTTTTACTTCTAAGCACTTATTGCTAGAATAGGGAAAGCCTATTTATATATATTTATATTTAACCAGTATCCCTAGTATCCAATCACCATATCAGTATTCTGATACCTATTACCTATCAGTACTCTGATAGGTGTAGTTTGAGTCTTTAGGGTTTCTAGGTACACAACATTTCAAAATCAAAAAAGATGGATTTATATATTTTCCAATATTTATCCGTTATTTTATTACCTTATTGCATTAATTTTAGCTTCATGTTGCCTTCAAAGATTATCAAGTTCATTCGTAAACTAAATTAAGACCTAGCAACCAGTCTGCAACCTTTGGACAAGATGATCTTACTCCTTTCTCTCCATATATGGACAAAGGTGATACTTGACTACTGGCCATTCCTTTGATTTCACTCTAAGCAAAGCACTACCCAGGACCATTAACATCTTTCCAAATGAAGAGTCCACAATGTTAAATAAACAGTAGGGGAGGATGCTTTAATTTTTCTTGGTATAATGATGGCAGCGTTTTCCTCTGGAAAGATTCCTTATATATATACAGTGACAAAGCCTTGGGAATTCTCTGATTCTGTCTGGAGTTACTTTTGAAGCTATTTTTAAGTCATACTAAATACTTCACTTGTACCATCTCAGAAGCATTCGGGTTCTGACACATCCAAATGTTTGGACTCATTAAGAAACAGAAAACACTTCTTTCTTTGGTTGATTCCTTGTGCTGGCCTAACCCAAAGCACATCTACCTCAAACTCAAATCCGATGTGGTCAATGGGGACAGTGTATTTCCGGGCATAATTTTGAGAAACACCGGTCAAAAAACTCTGTGTGAAGTAAAATCCAGAGATCCAAAAGACCACAGGGGGCCCATGGTCAATCCATTCCTGGAGAGTCACAGAAACAAAAATTCAAAATCAATAGCACATCAAAGATAGTTCAAACGTAATGTAAATGAGACCTGTTAAGAACGATGTTTTTTCTCATTTTTTTAAAAATCATCAGCCCTCTGGGTTTAGTTTATATTTTCCTACTTGCCCCCCCCCCACGACTGAATAAAGGTACAAAGTTATATATTTCTATGTTAAGAAAAGCACAGGTGCAAGCTGGTGTCAGGGGCATAACAGAGACCGGCAGGGAGTATAATGGTGGAGACTATGTGCCATATCTAAACTGAGCAACTGCCACTCATCTCATCATTGCTGCCATGCAGGAATGCAGGCCCATTGTTTCAGCTCTTCCTTTTTTGCAGGACCAACATTTGGATTTTTATGTGTAATAATTCAATGTTTACATGCTAACTCAAAAAATTTTAAGTTAAGGGCACCTGGGTGCATCAGTTAAATGTCTGACTCTTGATTTCAGCTCAGGTCACAATCTCACAGTCATGGGATCAAGCCCTGCATCAGGCTCTGTGCTGACCATGGAGCCTGCTTGGGATTCTCTCTCTCCCTCTCTCTCTGCCCCTCCCCTGCTCATGTTCACACATGCACACACTCTCTCTCAAGTAAACTAAAAAAAAATTTTTTTTAATTAGCAAGCAACCAAACCAAATATATCTATTAGGCAAATCTGGCCCATCAGCCACCAGTTTGTGACATTTATTCTAGTTCCTACTTCTTCCTCTATAGGCTTTTATCTTTTCAAAGCCTTTGAAAAGTCTCCCTCCCACCCTCAACTCTGGCAAGACTGCTTCTAGAATGTCCTCTCCACCTGAATTGAGCATGCCAGTTTCCCAGCTGCCCTGACTCCCAGCTACCTGGAAGAAGGCCAGGCGGGCCAGCAGGTCAGCCACATAGCCCCCCAGGGGCTTTAGGGATGGGTAGGACTTGGCCATCCACATGGCTGGCACTTTACCCACGATCATGCTACTGAAGACATCCTCTAGCTCTGAGGACATCAGGACCTGCCCCTTGATGGCTCGGCCAAGATCAATGAGGCTTCTGCGAACCACCTTGGTCAGCCTGTAAGAACAAAGGAGCTGGTTCAGCCAAGGTAGTTTACCCTGCCCAAGTACACTGACTCAGGTCTCCTTTCACTTTTCCCCTCTTTCAAAGGTGAGACAAGTAATACATATTCATGATAGAAAAATTATAAAGATGAGAAAAAATTAAATCACCTGGTATCTCACCACTTAAAGATAACTTTGATGTTTATCTTTCCAAATTTTTCTATATGTAAACATAAGTTATTTTTAATGGTATTAACTATTACTTTTTGTAATCCATTTTTCTCTCTTAGCATATAGGGAGCATCTTTCCAATTCAATAGAGACCTAAATCATCCTTTTTTAAAGACTACAGGGTATTTCATTTTATTTAACAACTTCCCTATTGCTGAAACATGTTATTTCTAGGTTTGTTGTCACTGTAAACAACATTGCTAGGAACATCCATCCTTATCAATCTTTGTGGAAAATTATACTGATTTTCCTATGAAGGGTAGAATTTCTAGGTAACAGGTAATACAATTTGAATGGGTTTGGTCCATATTGCCGAAGTACTTCTTTTTATAGATTGTGAGATCCTTACCTGAGAAAAGGCAGCCCGGGAGATGCCAAGATTGCCTGCCTTTATCTCTGGCCTCTATGTTATGAGGCCTAGCCAAGCCCAGAGGGAATTCACCTGAGAGTGCCAAGGAATATGCCAAAGAATATGCCACCAGAAATAATTTGTCATCTCCAGCAATTTTTGGAATCCCAGCCAAATGGATACGAGAATGATCATATGCAAGAAAGGGATTCCTTTCTGGGCGTGTAATCACTAAATATTCATATTAAGAGGAATTTAAGGGTCAGACATTTGGTTCATGTACTTGGCCGAGGAGTCAAGGGGCAAAGTTATTATCTGAGGAATTATTTCACAGGCCTTTGGCTATTACACCTAAAGACTTACTTGCAAGAGTTTTTCTATTTTTGTAACTATGAGCTCTGCTAGTTTCAAGGTTTTAGGAAGGAACATTTGCCTCGGAAGGCACAATAATGATTCCCCTGAATTGGAAACTGAACTGTCACTTATTTTGGGCCTCTCATACCACATAGAGAACAGGCAAAAAAAAAAAAAAAAAAAAAAAAGGGACTTGGTGAGGATGTGGGGGTGGATTACTCAATGTGATTAATCCTGACCGTCATTGGAAAATAAGATTGCTGTTACCCTATTCTCTTCTATTACAATGACCAGTGGTAGAGGCTAGTGAAGGCCCCTGCAACTACCAAGGAAGAGCTCCAGTGACCTTAGGAGAAGATGGGTGGCAGAAGGAGGAAGCCATTATACTTCTTGTCTGGATGAATGACAACTACATCCCATCATGCCAAAGTATCTGAATCACAGCAGTGCTACTGCATCCTCAGCTCACACCCCATACTTTGCTTTGTTCCCCCATATGGTCAACTGCCTATTGACTCTAGAGTTGACTCTAACCCTAAGGCTGAGAAGGCAAGGAATACTTAGATGATTTCTTCCAGTCCTCTAGTACTTCAAAGCCAGGGATGTCCCTAAAACTAAGCAATGACCAATGAGGCAAAATGTAGACAGTAACAGATGGGGAGCTGGGAGCAGTGAGGACCTTAGACTTGAAGACAGAAGTAATGAGTTTTCTCATTTGGTATAGATGGTCTTTGAGAACCCTTTCAGTTTTATTTAGAAGTCAAATCAAGATGATCTATTGGGCTCTATGCTGCAGTAATTAGAGAAGTAAGGAGGGCCAGAGACCCCTCGCCCCATGGCCAGCCCATCACACCCCTTCCCTACCTATGTGGGGGCAATGGGATGAACTTCTCTCCACCCTTTTCTATATTTGCCCTGATTTCACATATTGGCGAAGTGTATGGGCTTTGGAATCAGATAGCCTGGGTTCAAACTCAGTTCTGTCATCGAATGATTGTATGACCTTTTGCAAGTTACATAACTCTTCTGGGTCTGTTTTCTCACCTATAAAATGGGGGCAGAGGGATTACTAACTGTGCATTTTTATTGGATTATTATGTGGTTTGGATGCAAACACATGCATGGTACACGGACCCACACCCAGCTCTAAGGGCTCAAGAATAGGGGCTCTAACAATTACTTTTACTATGAGTCTGCTTGGTATTGGTTTTAACCTGACTTTACAGGTGTCCTAGCAATGAGTGGAAGAGGATGAGGAAAAAAATTGAATTAACTTTGGGTCAACACATGCTGGGTTGGTCCTATTTATAGCCCTCCCCATGGGTGGGGCAAACCACTTCCTCTGCGCAGCAACCTTTATCAAGTGTACATGTCAGTTACTGACCATGAGATCATACCCCTGCACTCCCACTCCAACAATCCAAGTAAGACCATCCAGCCCACCTGTTGAATCTGATGAGCTCCTGCCTTAGGACGGTGTTCATGGATTCCTCATAGACCACAGGGTACAACTTCACAACCACTTCCAGGTCAAAGTCATCTGGAAGCTTGGAGAGTATGTCCTGGGCCAGCTCCTCAATGACTTCCTTAAAGTACAGACAGTAGACGGGTGACTGAGAAACAAGGTCTGTGCACTGTGGCTTTGTCTGGGTAAACCTGAAGCAGTGAGCACTGGTTTTTTTTTTTTTAATGTTTTATTTATTTTGAGAGAGAGAGAGAGAGAGAGACAGCTTGAGCAAGCGGAGGGCCAGAAAGAGGGGGAGACACAGAATCCGAAGCAGGCTCCAGGCTCTGAGCTAGCCATCAGCACAGAGCCTGACGTGGGGCTTGAACCCACAAACTGGGAGATCATGACCTGAGCTGAAGCTGGACGCTCAACCAACTGAGCCACCCAGGCGCCCCGCACTGGTCTTTTTAATCACAGTCTACAGGACCTTCCTAGGAACTCTCCTACAGAGGCCAATTCTGCCTGAGGGAAAGGGCATCACTAACCTTTTTACCAGTCTTCTGGAGGGCATCACCTCCTGGCCCAGAAAGTAAAATAGCAAAGCAATGAGAGCCCTAGTCTCACATCTTGAAGCAAGGGTCTGAGGGCTGGGCAGATAGCCTCAGGGCAGTGCTGAACCCAGCCAAACTCCTCCTAGGAGAGCATTTCTCACAGCTCTCTCAGCCAGCCCCTCGAAACTAGCTCATGGTACAGATGGGACTCTTGTTCAGTGCCAGTGACTGGACAGGACACCTGGGAAGGTGGTAAGCCATTCCTCAGCAGAGAGCAAGAATAGCCCAGGGCAATGGTGTTGGCCAAGTAAGGGAAGGGACAGGCCTAGAGGAACAAGGAGTAGGACCTGGGTGTGGGAGAGACACACAGCTCTGCCATCCTGTGAATCTGAGAGGCTTGGAACACACATTTTCTTCCCTCGTCCCTCTTCCCACTGTCTGGGGAATTTCCATCCCTAAACTGAGACCAAACAGGCTGCTCTATTGTCATACCTATTATCATTTATGGCACTGTGAGCCAAATCAAGAGAAACCCACAGCTGAGAGGGCTTGCACATGGAGTAGCTCAGAAGGTGGAGAAGGGAAGGAAAGGGAAGGATAGGAAAGAGGAGGGTGCTGTGAAGTCAGGAGATGGTGGTTCTGGATCTGCCTCTGCCTCTGAGTTGAATGCTCTGAAGCAGATCTCTTCCTCTCATTGGGCTCATTTCACCCCCATCTGTAGACTGAGGATGGTGGCCCAGGTCTGTGCCTCATAAAGCATGGACTGCAAGAGGCACCCAAAATGATTCTAGGTGTTTCCAGGACATGGAACAAATCATGTTGAATCACATGGTGAGAAAGTCACTCTCTTTTCAAGTTTCAGCCACCTTTCTGTTTTCATTCTTCCCAAGGACAAAGTCTCAGATCAGTGCTAACTAAATGCTCTGCAACACTGGCTGATCTTCCTCTTTTCACAAGGAGCCAGCGGGGCCTCAGCAACATCATCTGTGAAGAACCTAATAACCGTTTAGCTTTCATCTTCTTTTTGTGGCTGTCATGACTTTATGGAAATGACATTGGGTTTCCATTTATGGCACTGATGTGCAGAGCCTTTTTTTTTAATATTCTATTTTTTAAGTAATCTCTACACACAATGTAAGGCTCAAACTCATGACTCCTAGATCGAGTCGCATGATATGCAGTTTTAAAAAAATGTTTTTAAGCAAAAGAGATTTAGTTTTAAATATTATATAAATATAGTATAGATGATATATGGGTACAGCAACAATTCCTGAGGGTTATATAGGAGCAGCTGACGATCTGGAAATATTACTGCTCTTCCAGCTGTATATTTGAGGACTCTCAGCAGGAAGACCAGAGCACCCATGCCCTGTGGGATCTGCCAGGCCTCCAATCTTAGGCCTTCTAGGTCATCACCCACAACCCTGCATGACCACCAGATGGACAACTGCCTGGGAAATGGAATTATGTCTCCTGCCCGAAGCCCAGTTACCTGAGGGGACTTTCCACTCCCTCCTGACTGCCGAGGGAGGGTCAGCAGCACCCCTTGAAACAGCTGATTGGTTTCCTGGTTGTCCTTGGTGATGT
>NC_043707.1:15372839-15444854 GCF_006229205.1 Suricata suricatta
GAAAACTAACTGTATAGGACTAACCCCCAACTTCCTTATCTGTAAATAGGAAGATCAGTGAGGTGACAAAGGAATAGACCTTAGCATATAACAGGTGCTCAATTAAAGAAAGCCCTCTTCAGGCTCTTACAGATTTCCTATTTTCTTCTTCCTGTTCTCATTCTCCCATTCAGTTTTTCTGTCCTTCCCTTTAGCCACTTTTGAACCTTTGTTTTCAAGTAGCAATTTACAACCTGTTTACTACCAAGGCTTAATTTTAACTATCCTTCCCCTTAACCCCCCAAGATGAACCCCACATTTTGAAATTATCTTGACTATCAAATATCCAGTTTTCATTCAACAGTAATAATGTCTCTCTTGGAGGCTTTTTGGAATATTGGAAATAGCTAATAGACTCAAGTCTGGAAGCCCAAAGCTATTCCTGGCTCCCCTTGGCTACACAGCAGCCCCTAGCCACATGGAGACTGCCAAGCCCCTCACCTGGTAGGAGCCATGAGGAGGGATGTAGTAAGTGTCTCCAGGTGCGAGGGAGTAATGATCCTGCTCGATTTCCTTACAGTAGAACGTGGACAGAAGTGATAGGAGGAGACGCCTGTCTTTGTCATCAGTCACTCTGCCCCCGTAATTACATTCCCCTGTGGACAACCAACAGGAAGAAGCTGAGCCCAAGGAAGGTCATAATGAACTTGGTCATTAACCTAAAACAGAGAATTCTTCCAGCCAAGGAACTCTGCTGAGATGCAGGGTTGCTGAAACCAATGCTCACCTTGGGATGGGACCAGGCCTTTTTGTTATTATGTTTGCTACAAAAATAGGACATTTTCATCATATTAGATATTAGGAAGTAAAAATAAACTGAAAGAAAAAAACAATGCAATCACCAATAATTCCACCAAAGATAACTGTGAACATTTAGGCATCTTCTTCATATGTGTGTGTGTGTCACCCATGTGAAGGGCATCACATAAAGGTGGTTCAGGGCAAGCACTTTGCATGAGACAGTCCTGGGTTCCAATTCCAGCAGTTTCTCATCCGTCAAGATGTGGAGATAACTGCAGTACCTATCTTACAAGGCTGTGGTTAATAACGCTTATGAAACAGTTAACACAACACTGAGCACACAGAAAACATTCAATTTATTACAGCTATTACAAGTATATATATTTCAGAAAATTGTGATTATCCGATACATGGTTTGGGATACTCCACCCCCATCATTAATATCATTCTCTAAGACCCAGATTTCTACACTCAGATTTCTACAAAAATAATTAGGTAATTCTTTGGAAGCCACATCAAATCCATCTTGCCAAGCCCATGACGCATTTTCTAGCTGATCCAGATTCCATAGTATGTGGGTGCCACCTGGTATTTGGTAGTTATGGACAACACACAGTCTTCAAGGAGGAAACACATCTGTGTGTTTACGTGTGTATGAAGGATGGGCTCATTTCCAATTCCAACCATTCCAGGAAGACACGGCCCAGGACAAGAAACAGGAAGCATGGCCCAAGGTGGGGGCAGGAGGCCTAGGCTTCTCTTGGTCTTGGAGGGGTCTAAATGCAAAGGAGGAGAATATGGGTGGCTCACTAAGGGAAGAGTAAGGGTTTGCTTACTTTGTGAGTAATTTGAGCCCTGCAAGGTGCTGATTTACCGTAAGCCAGACCATCTAGATTTCTGAGGCTTTCTCTATGGACTTTTCCAGGCCTTTAGCAAACTTCAGCTTGAACATTACAGCTGGTCTCAGCTATAAACAAGTTTTTGATAGCACTATATTAAATACAACAATTAAATATATAACATCAAACAGACGGTGGGTTTCCCTCAGTGCAGTTAGTGTGGCAGAGCTCAAGGGCACCCAAAAGAGAGGCCAGGTGAAGGTAAATCTCAGGCACAGCATCATAGTGCGAGGTCCTGTCACCACTGCCTCGTCAGCAATTTTCCTCCAGGGAATACCCTTGCAGGCTTTGAGTTTGTTTGTGAAGGAAGGTGAATTTCTTTATAGCTACTTTATGTCTATTCTGGTATCAAGAGCACAAGCTCCTATGGGAGCCAGGATGTGCTTTTGTCTCTCTTTTTTTAATGTTTATTTTTTAACTTTTAAATTATTTTTAAAGGAGCCCAACTGTCCTGCATAGCCTAAAAATTTACTCTTTGATCTTTTACAGGAAAGGTTTACCAACCCTTGTTCTTTTTTTAAAAATTTTTAAAAATGTTTTATTTATTTTTGATACAGAGAGAGACAGAGCATGAGAGGGGGAGGGGCAGAGAGAGGAGACACAGAACCGGAAGCAGGCTCCAGGCTCTGAGCTAGCTGTCAGCACAGAGCCTGACGTGGGGGTTGAACCCACGAATGAACGTGAAATCTGACCTGAGCCAAAGCCGGAGGCTTAACAGACTGAGCCACCCAGGCGCCCCTACCAACTACTGTTCTAAGCCCCAAAGCTTGCTGGTTATTTTCTTTTTTTCAATGTTTGTTTATTTCTGAGAGAGACAGAGAGAGAGAGCGAGAGAGCGAGCATAACCAGGGAAGGGCCAGAGAGAGGAGACACACAATCCAGAGCAGGCTCCCATCAGGCAGCACAGAGCCTGAGGTAGGGCTTGACCCCATGAACCCTGAGATCATAACCTGAAGTCAGACGCTTAACTGACTGAGCCACCCAGGTGCCCCTAATGTTTATTTATTTTTGAGCAAGAGAGAGTGAGAGAGAGCAAAACAGAGAGAGACAGAGAGAGAGAGAGAGAGAGCAAGCACGCACGAGAGCATGCACTTGTGTGGGGGAGGGGCAGAGGGGCAGAGATGGATTCTCAGGAGGGTGGGTGGGCATTGGACAGTAGATCCAAAGCAGGCTCTGCGCTGATAGCAGAGAACACGATGTGGGGCCTGAACTCAGGAACCCTGAGATCATGACCTGAGATGAAGTCAGAAGCTTAACCAACCGAGCTACCTGGGGTGCCCTTGCTTTTGTCTCTTCTAAGGTCTCTACTATCCCTGCCAAAGGGCTGGGGGTATCAGATTAAGAATTGTATTGACTTCAGCCCATCGAATGTGATAACCACTGTTCAAATGAGGCCTGTCTCTTTGATTTAGTGTCAGTACAGAGTTCTAATGATAAGATACATCCAGTTTTTCTTTCCTTCCAGGCACATAGGCAGGTTACACTTCTCTGGGTCCCTTGCGGGGGGTGCTGGGTGGGAGACAACTTCTTGTGCATAATTCCTGGCATGAGCGCTTCAGTGCTATTCCTGTGGCAGTGACCACACAAATATGTGCTGAGATGTGGCATGAAAAGTTGGTGGAGCTTCTGCCAGCTGACAGATAATCACAGTGAGCACAGACCCCTGCCATTTCATCCTGGACATGTAGAGTGGGCGAGAAGTGGACCTTGAGATGACTTACACCCTTGAGATGTGGGGACTGTTGATTATCTTGGCCTAATTAGCCTATCATGATTGGTCTAGGGGGGAGGTGAGTCTCCTCAAGCTGGCTGACAGACAGCTGCTGCAGGCAGTCCGATACTAAGACCATGTCCAAGGGCAAGTGTGCACTCATTCTGCATTCTGAAGAACAGCCCTGGCATGTGCTTCTGCATGACCTGAAATGATGGGAAAATGACTCACTTCTTTAGAGAAGTTCTTTCACCAAACTAAATTATCCACTGAGCTTATGTTGTACGTGTCACTTGGGGTTTTGTTTTAGGGGACAGTGTGCTGGGTTAAGTAAGGTCTATGTGACCTTTTATAACTGAACTTAATGACTCTGAGATATGATTTTTCAGTCTTAGCAGCATTAACATGTTGCACTGGATAGTTCTGTATGGTGAGGGCTGTCTGATGCATCGCGGGATGTTTAGCAGCAAACTTGGCCTCTACCCAGTAGCTTCTCTACTTAGTGATGCTAAATGCCTCCAGACATTGCCAAATGTCCCCGGGAGCGGGGAGCAGCAAAACTTCCCTTTGTTGAGAACCATTGCTCTAAGGCCTCAGTCTCACTGGCTATAAATGGGGTCAGTAACATGAAGCTCATAGGTTACCGTGAAGACTCAAAGTAATGATTATGTATATATGGAGCATCTGCTGCATGATCAGGGAAAGGATCCACACAAACTCCTTAACATATGGAGCTGAGGAAGGAACTTGCATGTAATTTTGAAGATGCCCAGGTTTTCCAGCTGTGCTGCATTCTGACCTTTGGCCATGGTATTCCACTTGCTTTACTGGTCTATATTTTATCTCCTATCTCTGGGCCTACATGATGTGTTCCATGAGGGAAACAACCAAGTTCTATCCGTTTACATTCTTCTATGTTATGCACTAGTAAATATGTGGGTGACTAATAAAAGGTCACTGTAGACTGCTTTAATATAAAACAGCAAGTGCTGTTTTCACTTCAGGGTACCTCTGCTGGGAATGCTTCCCTTTTTCCTTCCTACTGCCTACCTTGCTTTCTCCTTTTGCTTGTAAAATGCCTATTTGTCCCTCAAAACTCATCCTTTATGCCTTTAAAAAGTTTTTTATGATCATTCCCTACCCCATCTCTGAGATTTAATCATTGCATTGCCTTTCGACTTTATAAATGTTTCTCTTGTTGAACTTATGACTGTATTGTCATTTATTTCTTTATACATATGTATATGTATATATGTATATATATAATATATATGTATATACATACATATATATATATTTTTTTCCTTTGTGGACTGTGAGCCACTTGAAGGTAAGAACTGTATGTTCCTTTTTTACAGTATCTGTTATGGTGACTAGCATTAGTAAGAGTTCAATGTTTGTTGAAAGAATGATTGAGTAAATAAATGAATGGAGGTGGGACCAGAAAAGCAGAAGGGTGGAGTATGATACTGGACATTTATAACTGCAAAGCCTCCTCCCCGAAATACCTGTCAGGTAAGTCAGAGCCTCAAATGGCACCTCTTTGTAGTCGTTCAGAAACATCTGGATCTGCCGCATACTAATCCGCAAGTCAGATTCATTGAATTCATAAGGAATATTCCAGCCTACACAAAGCACAGAAGAATTAGAGACTTCAGTGCCAAGAGCTCATAATTCCCACTCAGACACTGAGCTGTAGAGTTAAACATCATTATGGAGCTTTCAGCCCCATGAATATCAAGCACCAGGCCAACTATTAGCCTTGACATTTACTGCCAATGTGGGAGCCATTCTGCCTGAGAAAACGTCCATTCTAAAATCAGTTTCCTTATGGATCTCCCCATTTGTTAAGGTAGATGTTAATATCCTGGGATTTGTGGAATGAGAATAATTCACCCTGGCTGGAATACTGTGGTAATGTACAGGGTTCCAAAAATAACACTAAAGCACAGCTAGAGAGCAGTATCTATGATTAGGCAACAGAAATAAGTCAGCTTGGAGAATTCCCCTCCTCGTGCTCATGGGAAAATGGGATGGCCAGCCTTGAAAAAACTATCACTTGTATTTTCAAGGGTATAATGATAAAAGCCCAGTGGGGCTGGGAAAGTGACATAAATGTGTGAACTAACTAGGCACGGTGTAAGACAGCAGGGTTCAGTGGGATCTGTGTTCAACAGGGACATTTAATTTCCTCCTGAACATTTACATTCAAATAAAAAATTTAGCAAAATAAAAAATTCGCTTTCTGGCAAACAAAACACAATGAGCCAGTTGGCTGCAAGCCAAACTCTTACATGGATTTTTGGAGATCTGGCATGGGTGGGAGAATAGTGGTGGGAGAATGTGGTACATGAAACACAGATGCAGAGGGAGTGTCCACCCCAGGCTGTCACCCTGTACCCCTCAGTGGAAAGGGCAGGTGGTCTGTGAGGCTAACAAGGCCTGTGGGTGGTGGGAGAAGGAAAGGAGGAAGATGTCAGAGAGAATCACCGAGAGGGCTATTTGCCTCCATATTTAAGCCAAAAGAACAGCTGAAAACGCATCACCTTGGGCCATTTCAAGACTACTGAACAAAATCAGAGGCAGCCCAACCTTTAAAGCATGTGGATATGGAACCTGTATTTAGCAGTTGGATGTTCTGCTAAAATGTAAGTAAGTAAGTTACGCCATGGACAGGTTACATTAATAATGAAATTTATTTTTAGTTTTTCAAGAAGCACAGACAAATGTCCCAGTTGTACTTCCTTCATTGTTATGCACATGTTTAGAGAACTACTCAAAATGTCGTAAATTACCTGGTGACAACTCCCTGGAAAATGGCCAGAGTACCTAAGATAGGCAAATACTCAGCAAAGGGAAGGGCTTACAATTTTCTCATTAACATATTACTTCAATAATTAGGAGACATCTAACTTTGGAGCATCACCTATTTTTCTGACATTGATAGTGACTTGATTATAGAGTTTTCAGATTTATCAAATAAAAAACATAGGATAGTTAGTGACATTTTAATTTCAGATAAACAAATCATGTTTAGTCTAAGTATGTCCCAAATATTATATGGAATATACTTATACAGCAATTTATTGGCAACCTTATCTGAGTACAAACTTGAACACACATCTGCATTTGTCTGTGATCTGTGCCACAGCAGCCCAGGGACAATGTCATCTCTCTCTCTCTTTTTTTTTAATGTTTTATTTATTTTTGAAAATTTTTAGATGTTTCATTTATTTTTGAGAGAGAGAAAGAGAGACAGCGTGAACAGGGGAGGGCCAGAGAGAGAGGGAGACACAGAATCTGAAGACAGGCAACAGGCTCTGAGCTAGATATCAGCACCGAGCCTGAGGTGGGGCTCAAACCCACGAACTGCGAGGTCATGACCTGAGTTGAAGCCGGATGTTCAACCTACTGAGCCACCCAGGCACCCCAGGACACTGGCATCTCTTACCTAAAGGTCCAAAGTTTCTCCTTTCTTGAACAATGGCGTGGAAGAAACATAGCCCAAACAACAGCTTCTGCCATATGACTGCCTTTGTACAGCTTTGGAAAAACACGGGGTCCGAGATGGGGTCATTGAGGTACGAGCGCAAAAGGTTGGCCCGCAGCCCTTTGGGGGGCTCGTTGGTCATTTTGATCCCATTTTGGAGGATGCTGACTGGAAATTTCTCTGATGGATAGCTGGTTAACCAGAGTCTGTAAGAACAACAGATCTAACTATTTAGAGCAATGCAGTAAGTTATACTGAAAAATAATAACAAAAAAATAATAGCCACTATTTATTAAGCACTACTGGATGCCAAACCCCATTCTAAGAATTTATGTCCCTTCCTTCATTTGAATCCTCTCAACCACCCTATGTGAAGGGATGAGCTATCCCCTTATACCAGTGAGGAAACAGAGGCATGCAGAGGTCAAGTGGGTTTTTCTTTTGTTTTTAAAAATTTTAACATTTTTTAAATTTATTTTTGAGAGAGAGAGAGAGACAGATCATGAGCAGGGGAGGGGCAGAGAGAGAAGGACACACAGAATAGGAAGCAGGCTCCAGGCTCTGAGCTGTCAGCACAGAGCCTGATGCAGGGCTCGAACCCATGAATTGTGAGATCATGACCTGAGCCGAAGTCCATGCTTAACCAACTGAACCACCCAGGCACCCCTCAAGTGGTTTTTCAAGAACACACCACTTAGAAACAACTGAAATGGGATGTGAACTCAGGGCTCCTTGACCCCCAAGGCCCTGTCTTAAACACCATACCATATTCCTCCCCGGCTAGACTACCTGAGAATCTACTATGGTGGGATACTATACCTGGCACTTTAAGAGTTGCCGGGAGGGGAAGGGAAGAGGCCATAAACAGGTAGCCTGAGGTCTGACTTCTGGCCGCAGTTAGGTGATGTTTAGCTCATACCATGTGAACCAACACAATGCTATAACATAGTTTTGAAGTAGTTGCCAACTTTTAAAAAACTAGGGCTTTCTTTTAAAATTCTAGATTCCCATCTTCCCTTTAAAATAATGAGAAAATCTGATCATGAGGGGCTCACATTCCTACATGGCAATAGTCACTTAGTATTAGGCAGTCACCTAAAGGTGACTTTTCTAAAGGGCATGGGCCTTTAGTTCACTGCAGTCCCCACCACTTTCTGTTGATGTCCAACCCCGAGGCTGACTGCCCATGATGACTGCTACTGCACTGTGGGAACTGGAATATCTCCTGTGGCCAGTCTTCTTCACTCATATATGTTATTCCTGGTTCCTGTAGGCATTTGGGGTAATAACTTTTGGGTTAGGACCATATTATAGAAGACCTTAATATCAGCATAAATAATTTTTTGTTCATTGAGGGTATCATTGATGGTAATTAATCAAGTCACCATCCTAAACCAAACAGAATTCTTAAAACTAATGGATTCCCCTCAAACTTCTCTAGGAATTTTATAGGAATCTTACATGAATATCACAAACCATGGCTTAATCTGGCTTTGTAAATAAACACCAAACACTTCCCTATTTTCAGGCAAACATGACTAAAATGAAAATAACCAGTGGCACCTGGGTGGTTCAGTCAGTTAAGTGTCCGACTTTGGCTCAGGTCATGATCTCATGGCTTGTGAGTTTGAGCCCCACGTTGGGCTCTGTGCTGACAGCTCAGAGCCTGGAGCCTGCTTCAGATTCTGTGTCTCCCTCTCTCTCTGACCTTCCCCCACTTGTGCTCGCTCTCGCTCTCTCTCTCTCTCTCTCTCTCTCAAAAATAAACAAACATTAAAAAAAGAAAGGAAGGAAGGAAGGAAGGAAGAAAGGAAGAAAACATCAAGCTTTGTAGCCTAGAACAGGAGTTGGCAAACCTTTCCTGTGAAAGATCAAAGAATAAATTTTTAGGCTCTGCAGGCCATATGGTCTCGGTTACAACTAATATTGTGAAAGCAGTCATAGGATATGAATGAGCATGGCTGTATTTCAATAAAACTTTATTTAGGGACACTGAAATTTGAATTTCATATAATTTTCATGTGTATGAAACATTGGTTTTTTTTCAATCTAAAAATTTAAAAACTCTTCTCAGCATATAAGCCATACAAAAACAGGTAGCAGGCTGTATTTGGTCTACAGGCCATAGTTTGCTGACCCCTTGACTGGAATAAGAGGATATTTGAGTTGAAAAAGTTCTGTCTGGTTCATTTCATCCTTTTGTATATGCAAAAACTGAGGCCTAGTGTTGCTAGGCTTTAAAGTTCACACACACACAAAAACAGGTAGCTGTTTCCAATATTGGTTACAATTCCACAGAGCCCAAGAAATACAGGTTAGAACAACATGGACATTGGTGCCTACACTACAGGTTTTTTCCATGACAATTTTTAAAAATCAGATTCACTGACATTTAATGTAGCTTCCCAGACACATCTCCTATTACATCCCCCAACAACTTCTCACAGTATATTCCCCATAGTCATAGAATAACTTCTCGGTGTTTCCTTCATATGCATCTTTGCTTTTAGATGCTGTCCCTTCTGCCTGGAATGTCCTTCCTGGAAAACTCCTATCATCTTTCAAAACCCCAGGCAACTGTCAGGCTTCTAGGCATTCCCCAACTTTCCCTTCCCTTTTCTGTGCCCCATGGTTCTTATTCAAACAAGTACAGCAGGTACAGCATGGCGTCAACATCATTCATCTGTAGTCTGTTTTCTGCTGGATGAGAACTGTGTTTGCTCATCTTTGTACTCCAAAGATCATGTCACCAGCATGACGTTTGGAGCTCAAGTTTGGGGCCTGGAAACAGGCAGTGGTGGGGTAGCACCTCACCTGAATCTGATGTTAGTGCTTTCAGGAACAATCACCTCCTCACAGATCTTCTCCAGTGTAGGCATCCAGCTTGTGGCCAGGTGGCAGTTCTGTAACACCACCCAGGTCCCATCTTTGATGGCAGTGTTGATCATTTTGGCAGCAATTGAGCCTTGGCCTTGGCCAAGGGAGATGGTCTGTGTTCTGGCGCCTCCCATGCCTAGATCATCAGCAAACTTCAGCAGGCCTGAGACCAGGAATAAAAGGGGCTTTTGAAAGAGGACAAGCCAACCAAGACCATATTAATAGTAACTATGCAGAAGGAAGGGTTACATCAAAATTCTGGACTAGGAAAGAAACTCACTGGCTTCTGTCAATTACAAAAATAAGCATCTCTATGGGGAAGCTTTAGACTTCTGGTAAGAGGGTGAATGAAGCTACTATTGATTCCTCTTTTGTTCTGAGTGCTTAGACATTTTTTTAAATGTTTGTTTTTAAATGTTTATTTTTGAGAGTGGGGGAGAGAGAGAGAGAGAGCATCAGCAGGGGAGGGGCAGAGAGAGAGGGACACACAGAAGCAGGCTCCAGGTTCTGAGCTGTTAGCACAGAGTCCAACCTGGGACTTGAACCCACGAACTACAAGATCATGACCTGAGCTGAAGTTGGACACTTAACCAACCAAATGAGCCACCCAGACTCCCCTTTAAATTTTTTAAAGTAATCTCTACCCCCAGTGTGGAGCTTGAACTCACAACCCCCAGATCAAGAGCCGCTGTCTCTTCAAACAGAGCCAGCCAGGCACCCCAGGCATCCTTGGTTAAAAAAAAAAAAATTCTACAAACTGGAAGAGAGAGTCTGAGAGACAGAAATTCCCAGGTGCCAAAAATGAAGAGGGAACTCAAAACTAGAGAGATGAGCATACAACCAAAGAACTAGAAATTGAGTTGTTATAAATGTATTTTACTAGAAAAATGGGCATTTGCACGGTGAAACTTCAAATAAGTCTCTTTCACTTCTCTCTTCCTCTGAGGCAGCCAACGTTACTAGCTTTTTGTGAATCCTTCCAAAGATATTTCATGCATTTAAATAAATGCATGTATACTATTATGTGAATTGCAGAATACTACATTTGCTTCTCTCACTTAGATGTTTTCCACAGCAATACAGGCACAGCTCAGAGATACTGCAAGTTTGGTTTCAAACCACTGCAATAAAGCAAACGGTGCAATAAAACAAGCAAATGCTTTTTTTTTTTTGCCTCCCAGTTCATATAAAAGCTATGTTTATACTATAATGTCATCTATTAAGTGTGATATAGTATTATGTCTAAAAAACAATGTATGTACCTTAATTTAAAATTATTTTATTGCTAAAAAATGCTAACTATCATCTGAGCAATCACTGATCACAGTTCACCATGATGAATAACAATGAAAAAGTTTGAAATATTGCCAAGAATTACCAAAATGTGACCCAGAGACATGAAGTGAGCAAACGTTCTTGGAAAAAAGTCACCAATATCTTTCTGCCATCTTGGAGCCTGAAACAGGACTCCTAAAATGACAAATATGTCTGGAAGGCTGTGGTCCAAGGCCAGTTTTCTTCGGAACCAGAGGGATCACATGGCACTTCTTAAAACTGAAGGTGTTTATGCTTAACATAAAACTGAATTCTATTCACGCAAGAGATGTGCTTATGTGTACAAAGCAAAGAACACCGGATTCCTGGTGGCAAACTGAAGAAAACCAGAGTACCCTTGGGGAAAAGTTTCCATGCTCATGGAAACAGTGCCATGTTTTGTGCAAAATTTGAAGCAACCTTCCTGCTAAGGCCACTGACGACAAAATCTGTGTGATGCTATACTCCTTAAGGATTTAAACTTAACTGAGGGATACCTGGGTTGCTCAGTCAGTTCAATGTCCAACTTTGACTCAGGTCATGATCTCATGGTTCGTGAGTTCAAGCCCCACATCAGAATCTCTGCTGTCAATGCTGAGCCTGCTTCAGATCTTCTGTCTCTCTCTCTCTGCCCCTCCCCTGCTCATATGCACATGTGTGCTCTCTCATTCAAAAATAAGTAAACATTTTTTAAAAAACCTCTTAGACAATATGTCATTTAAAATAAAAAAAATACATATGTAAATTTGTTCTCTTAAGAAAAATGGTACTGATAGGTTGTTTGATGCAGGGTTGTCACAAAAATTCCATGTGTAAAAAAAAATACTGCATCTTCAAAGTGTAATAAAGTAGAGCACAATAAAATTAGTTATGCCTGTACATACAGTCTTATTCTTTTTCATGGTTACCCAGCAGTTCACCATTGGAATATCCCATACTTTATTTAACCAATGTAGATATTAGGAGATTGTAGACACACAACTTTCACACTCATAAGAAATGGGGGGCTAGAACTGAGACTTCTGCAGACAATTAGGACCTTCAAAGGGCTGCACCTTTATGTTAAGGTGGCCAGATATCTGGCTACTGGTTTAGAAGCAATGCAGAAGCTTGTTACTGGCCTGGAGGCTTTCCCTGCTGAGAAAACAAAACACTAAGCCTATGTCACATGTGGATGAGGGTGTGGGTTTATAGTACCCTGTGGGTGGGATTCCCAAACTGAGAAATTTCCCATAAAATTGATCTAGAATGGGGGCACCTGGGTAGCTCAGTTGGTTAAGCGTTCGACTCTTGGTTTCGGCTCAGGTCATGATTTCACAGTTTCCTGAGTTTGAGTCCTGTCTCAGGCTCTGCACTGACAGTTCAGAGCTTGCTTGGGCTTCTCTCTCCCTCTCTCTCTGTCCCTCCCCTGCTCACACTGTCTCTGTCTCTCTCAAAATAAATAAACTTAAAAAGAATTTTAAAAAATTTGATCTAGAGTGGCAACACTAGGCAACCCCTGCCTCGGGGCACCAGTGTTTTCATATGCAAAATTGTTCTGTCAGGGCATTCCTAAAACCCAAGGTATTAGAAGACTCCCACAAAAGAACACAATTTTGCAGATTTTGAACTCACAATAAAAAATTACAAGCTATATGAGAAAATATATCACTATAAGGGATAGTCAGCACATAGAACAATGAGGGGAATTAATACCCCACAGATTATATATAAACTCTGTTATGGGCCAAATTATGTCCGTCTTAAATCTATATATTGAAGCCCTAACTCCTAGAACCTCAGAATGTGGCTATATTTGGAGATGGGGTCTTTAAAGTGGTAATTAGCTTAAAATGAAGTTAACAGCACAGGTCCTAATCCAATAGGACAGGTTCCTTATAGGAGGAGACGACTGGGACATTGACATAGTCACAGAGAAAAGACATATAAAGACACAGGGAGAAATTGACCACACACAAGCCAAGGCCTCAGAAGAAACTAACCCTGCTGATGTCTTGATTTTGGATTTTTAGTTTCCAGAAATGAGAGAAAATAAATCTCTCTTATTTAAACTGCTGAGTCTTTGATATTTGTTTGTAGCAAATATCTTTCTTTTTCTCTGAAAAAGACCATGAAAGAAATACATCTAAAAATCATTAAAGAAGGACAACAAAGCATAATAAAATTCACAGTTCTATGAAAAAAGAAATACGTGGGCTTGGAATAAAACAAATAAAACTTCGAGAAATGTCACTGCAGATAAAAACTCAAAGTACTGATTACAAGAACAGGGTAGACACAGGGAGAATTAGTGAGCAGTAAGGTCTGTAGTCAGTGATCCATCCAGAATGATCCATCCAGTAGTCCCCTGATCATGGTTTCCAAGTCCCATGGCCTGTACTGAAAGAACTGGAGTTCCTCACAGAAAGTCTGTACAAGATGAGCCCAGACACATGGTAATTCTACATGGCCAGGATGCTATAAAAAACTACTGGGCTTATGTGAAAACTACTAGGCATGAAGGAGCCTCTACAGGCCAGAGACTAAATGATTTGAAAATCAAAAAGAATAGTAAATAATAAAATGCCACCATGTTTGAAACACCCACTATCTTAAAATCTATGCATTCACAATGCAAAAGAAAATCTTACTGCTTAAGTAACTTTGCAGGTTACCAGGGCACAGATTTATTAATATGGAAACTGAGAAATCAAGAGAATGAAATAAGTGTCTATTCTGCTGGCCATTTTTGAGCTATAGTCAGAGTAAACCAAAGAGTTGACCAAGGAAATTCCTCTTCATAGAGGAGTTCCAGCAAATGAATGCAAGAACAGTCACAGAATTAAAATATCATTTTGCAACCCCTAATGAAATAATGGATCTGGGGAATGATTTTTTTTAAGGCCAATAAAATCATCAGGTTCTTTCCAAAACATACTGGAATTACCTGAAAGGCTTCTTTTTTATTTTTTAATGTTATTTATTTTGCAGGGGGAGAGAGAGAGAGAGAGCGAGAGAGGGAGTAAGCAGGGGAGAGGCGGAGAGAAAGGGAGACACAGAATCTGAAGCAGGCTTCAGGCTTTGAGCTGTCAGCACAGACTCTGACGTTAGGCTCAAACTCAGGAACCAGGAGATCATGACCTGAGCCAAAGTTTGATGCTTAACCAACTGAGACACCCAGGTGCCCCTACCTCAAAAGCTTCTAAAACACAATGCCTGGGGCTCATTCACAAACATTTTAGTTGGTTGAGGGCATGGCCTGAACATGGAGATTTTTTTTTTAACTCCCCCCTTCCCTCTAACCAGGTGATTCCTTTGTGCAGCCATGATTGAGAACCATCACATTAGGTGTGAGGCTGATGTGAAACTTTACAAGGGAAGCAGAATGGGGAGGTAGATCACAATGACGATGCCTGAGTCCACTGATCAATCTTAATCAGAAGGGGAAAGACAACCAGATAGTATGTGCTTCCTAGTGTGAGGCACTACAAGGCACACAGTACCCATGAGGTCTCCTGGGGAGTTATCCAAGCTGAATCTGATCAGGTTTCTAGCCCAGACAGACAGGGGTATGCAACATATGCCACTGGACATAACTGGCCCATCCTCTGCCAACACATCATCATTTTACAGACCATATTATGACCTTTCCTCCATTTCTCTTTACTTTTCCTGGTTTACCCTCATTACTCTTACTTAAATCTGCCATATAAAGGACATGGAAAAAACAAAGCTACTAGAAAGGGGCCATGAATTGATCTTTGACAATAACACTGTGGTATGAGAATGTGGAAAGGGTACTAGTTCATTTCAGCTCCCTCCTCTGACTTCCTCCCTGGTGCAGAGCTGCCATCTTTCCATCCAGGTCAGGATATGTGTCAAACACCTCAGGGTTCACGAAAGAATGGCAACCTTGTCATTTGCATTTCTGGTACTTTTCTTCATTCAGCCAGAGAGAAAACGAAAGCTTTGAGATACAACAGAACAGAAAATAAATCTATTTCTGTCAATAACCCATACCTGCTAATATGCAATCATTGATTCCTGGAAAGATACACTAACTGGTAATAATGGTTACTTCTGGAAGGGTAGAAGGAAGATACACCTTTCACTCTACACGAGGGTTTCTCAGCCTCAGCACTACTGACATTTTGGGCCAAATAACACTTTGTGGTGGGGGACTGTCCTGTGCACTGTGGCATGTTTAGAAGCATCCTTGGGCTCAATCTACTAGATGCTAGTAGCACCCCCTAGTTGTGACAAAAAATGTTTCACCATTTTGCCAAATGTCCCTTGAGGGGGCAAAATGGACTGGTAGAGCCACAGTCCTATGTTTTTCCACATTGTGTGATTTTTTTTTTTTTACTATACACAGTTATACACAGTGTTATCCATTAAACTTTTTAATTTGGCGCAGCTGGGTGGTTCAGTTGGTTAAGCATCTGACTCTTGATTTCTGCTCAGGTCATGATCTCACAGTTCATGAGTCTGAACCTCACTTTTGGTTCTGTGCTGACAGTGTGGAGCCTGCTTAAAATTCTCTCTCTCTCTCTCTCTCTCTCTCTCTCTCTTGCTCCCCCTCAACCCACACTTGTGCATATGCATGTACTCTCTCACTTCCTATGTTTCTTCTTCTTTTTTTTTTTTAGTGCTTATTTATCTTTGTGAGAGAGAAAGACAGAACGAAAGTAGGGAGAGGCAGAAAGACAGGGAGAGAAAGAATCCAAAGCAGGCTCCAGGCTCTGAGCTGTCAGCATAGAGCCTGATGTGAGGCTTGAACTTAAGAACCATGAGATCATGAACTGAGCTTAACTGACTGAGCCACCAAGGCACTCCTCTCCTCTTTCTCTCTCTCAAAATAAACAAACATTAAAAAAAGTTTTAATTTAAAAATTAAAAGAAAAAAGAAAAGCCTAACAAAGAGAAGCAATAGTCAGAGAAAATGATTTAGGACAAAGATGATAAACTAGCACCCAGCAGGCCAAATCTAGCCCTAGTCAGGCCCTCACAATTTTTAGGAAAGAATTTTGAATGAGTTATCAAGATGTAAAAATTTCTGATTTCTCTTGAAAAATCAGGTGATCTGGCCTTCCTGAGCTCACATTATCAGATGGCACAATGCTTGGGGGCTGAGGAGCAGCTGTTTCCTTCAGGTAGGAGAAGAAATCTTCAGTGGCCCCAGCCTCACCTTCTCCTGTTAACTGTTCACCTTTCAAAGCATCTGAGTTTGAGATTCTTGCTGTAAGGAACATGCGGTTGTCATCCATTCCCACATCCTGGGGTGTTTATGTTCTTCACACAACATTCTGCCCTTACCTGCCATTGGGTCTGCGCCTGGAGACAACACGAAAATCAATGGCACACAACAACTGGAATCATTATAGGACCCCTGGAGATCAAAGGTAGGGGCTTCGATGTATATACTGCCCATGTGCTCAGCGATGAACTCCCGAATGGCTGGAACCATTTTGTCAGGCCGCAAACATCGTAGGATCACCATCTTCTCCAATCCCTGAAGTAACTTCCAAGGTCCAGGGAAGTTCTCCTCATGGGGCCAGGTAGAGTCATAGATCAGCTTCCACTCATCAGCATTTTGTCCTAAATGTTCCATCAGGCCTTGCAGTTTTGGCAATGCTGAGGCACGAACCACTTCTGCCCATGCCTTCTCAGACAGCCATTCAGGAACTGGGTTGGGGAAGGGGTTGTCCAGGGCGACGCCTCCAGTTAGAAGGAAATACCAAACCTCTTCATTAATTTGTTTTTTCTCTTTCAGGATGCCGATGGTGAGGAGGAGAGAGAAAAGTAGCTTGTCCTTCTCAAACAGAGAGCGGCAGACATTGTTGTAGATGCTGAGGGTAAAATGTTTGATGATGTACTCAATGCGAAGGTCCAGTTCTTCGCTTTTATCGCTATGGGCCAGGGAATGCACATAGAGGTTTATGAACCACGTCAGGGAGTACTGGTACATTGGCTCGATGCTGGCCAGGTCAGAGATACAGAAGAAGATGGTGGCAGAGTGGACAGCCACTGGCTTGTAGCCCATCCGAGTCTGATCAATCTGTGTTTCTGTTACTGAAGCAATTTTCTGTTTCTCAGAGATCTCTTGAGACAGCATTTTGGAGGAGGACAAAACTTTGATGGCAGTCTCATCCTCAAGGATGTTGCCCTCAGACAGGGAGAGGACCTCCAAGATCTTATCTTCAATTTCTTTTAGCTGTTTCTTGTTCTTGGCACTTTCCACAATCAACTCGTTCTTCTTCTCTTCCAGTTCTGGCTTCTCTTTGGCGGCCACGATGCCAAGGAGCTGATCTTGGAGAGCTAAGGGTGTGATCATGAAGTTGAGCAGGCAGACTTTCACGGCAACTTCAGGGAGGTAATGTGGGTTCCTTAGACGAGTTGTGATATATAACTTAAAATCCCTGGAGTATTCAATGATGTTTTCACCCAGCCTCATGTACTCAACCCCTTGCTGCTTGAATGTGGACTTGAGCAAGATGGGTTCTATAAAGGCATCCAGCTCCTCTCCAACATTTTCTAGCAGGACGGGGGTGCCAAACTGCAGGGCGTTTTCCAGTGTCCTCACATAGCTGGCATCTGAGAATTTGATGACAGACAGCTTATTTGCTTTCTCCAAATTCTTGATCCACTTATTCGCCTGCCCCTGAGGGTCAATCATTAAGGCCCAGCGTCTGGAATTGGACACAATGATGCCATTGTCAATGGAGAAGGAGTCAACGGGTAGCCCAGCGATCTGCCAGGCACGGATTTTTACAGGATCTCCTAACGTGTTGCTGAGACTGAAGTCACTGGAGCCAGGGATGACCTTGTCCTTACACTGGGCCAACCATTGCTTCTGACACCTGGCTCGATAATCCACAGTAAAGGCCCCCAGGTAGGCCACAGTCCCTGAGGACAACAGCACATCCCCTGTCAGATTGGTATAGCGGATCCCCAGCTGCCGGGCAGCTTCTGTCCATCTGTCCTTCTCTCCCCCGAGACCACTGATCAGCTTTTCTGCTCTGATTAGCTTTTGGGAGCAGATCTCAATGTTTTCCTCCAAGGTCTTTTTTTTGGTATTCTTCTCCTCAAAGTCATCATTCAGGGCCTGGAGGCGGTCTTCCACCAGCTTCAGTTCTCCTCGCTTCTGGTTCAGTTTCTGCATCTGTGTGTTCAGCTTTCCCTCGGCCTCCCTTAGCCGCTCCCGTTTGGGAGCCACCACTTTGGCCACACGATCATACACTTCCATGGCCCTCACCCACTTGCATAGACCTTCGCAGGCAGATGACACATTTTTAATGACAGCCGGCTGGAAATCTGGGTGATCGATGAACCTTTCCCGAATCCGCTTCATGATCACTGGAGGGATGTTGTCTTTGTCATATGTCTTAAGACTCTCCAAGAATTTCAGATCTCCAAGAATCTTTCTTGAAACTCCCCAGTAATCCTCTATCATTTTACCTATTTGGGACAAGAAATGGAGATTGGACTATTATTAAGACATTCTGGCTGAGACCTCAAGATTTGCAATGGCTACTCATATTTGGGGAAATAATCCAAGGTCTTACCAAAGATTTTCAGTGTAGGAAAATACTCTGTTTGATGCCATAATGCTGGATATAATAATGGATACCATTATATATTTGTCCAGATCCATAGAATGTACAATACCAAGGGTGAACTCTAGTAGAAACTATGGACTCCAGGTGATAACAATGTGTCAACACAGGTTCATCAATATTAACAAATGTACTACTCTGTTACAGTAACAGGGGATGCTACGCATGTGTGTGAGTTAGAGGTATATGAGACATCTGTGTACCCTTCTGTCAATTTTGCTGTGACCTTAAATTGCTCTAAAAATATAAAGTCTAAATTAAAAGACAAATCTAAGCTTCTCACCATGGTCCAGGAGGTCCATTGAATTCATCCATCTCATCTTGAGGCCTTGCTCCTTGGACTTTAGTCAATAAGAAATTTCCTTCAATTCTTCAGTGATCTTAAGTGCTTCCCTACCATGAGCCCTTGACCTAGCCTGTAAATGGCATCTGCTGGCTCTCAGACTTCAGTTTAATTTAAAAGACACCTCCACTGAGGAGCACCTGGATGGCTCAGTGGGTTAAGTCATGAGATCATGACTTAGCTCAGGTCATGATCTCATGTTTTGTGAGTTCCAGCCCCACATCAGGCTCTATGCTGACAGCTCAGAGCCTGGCGCCTGCTTCGGATTCTGTGTCTCCCTCTCTCTCTGCCCCTCCCCTGCTCATGCTCTCTGTTTCTCTGTCTCTCTGTCTCAAAAATAAACATTAAAAAAGTCCCCTCCATTGAAAGGTTTCCCCAAATTTCTATCACTAGGCAGGGCCACTCTATCCATCCCTCAGCACTTTCTTTCATCTCGGATGCTGGAATGTCGATTCCCTTTACATCATTTATGAAAACTGTAATTTTAATGTTTTATTTATTTTTGAGAGAGAGAGAGTGAGAAACAGTAGGGGAAGGGCAGAAAGAGGGAAGTAGAGGATCTGAAATGGCCTCCGTGCTGATAGCAGAGAGCCTAATATGGGGCTCAGACTCACAAACCATGAGAGACCATGACCTGAGCCAAAGTCAGATGCTTAACTGACTGAACCACACAGGCACCCCTGAATACTCCTTTTCAAGTCTGGGAGGTGGATTATATGGTACCCAATCAGTCCTTGTGAGTGAGAGTCTCTAGAGAAAGAGCAAGGGTGGGGAAGCAGCCTGTATCTACATAAAAGGCCATCCTTGGCCTCTCCAGAAACTAAGCAGGACTCTTATTCTCCCCAGCACCCATCATGCCAATGATTGTGTAAGCCTTAATCCCATCCCGGGACTGCATCCCTTTTTCTGACATGCTGGAAATGAGTTAGAAGCCCTTTGGGCTCATAGCATTATAAACACTTGCTAACCTCAGGCTAATAAAAAAAATTATACTTGAGAAATCATATTAAGTACAATAGGTTAGATGTGTCTCATTTTAATGCAGGCACAATAACCAAACAGATATTCCCCATGAAGGTTTTTATCTGCATTCAGGAAAATGATCTGGTTCATTTAAATTCAAGGTACCCAAAATGAATTCAAGGGTCTTTTGCTCCATCTTAATGTTTTGGCTAAAGTTCTGTGGCATAAATGAATAATACACACAATTCACTTTTTAAAAAGTGAATTTTAAATTTCATTTAAAAAAAGGGGGGGAACAGTGAGCCCTGTGCTGATCAAGTGATCAAAGAGTACGAACTTTCATTATTTTGGCCATACTTTGCATATCTTCTCTACCCTGGCTGTACCTTAGATCATCTGGGAGCTTAAAAAAATATATATATAATATATATATATGTATATACATATATATGTATATAACATTTTGTATACATATATATAATCTCATATATATATATAATCTGGGAATGTAAAAATATTCGTACATTTTATATATATATATATATATAGGCTTAGCCTATACCCAAGACCAGTGGAATAAGAACCTCTGGGAGTGAAGGCTCAGGCTTCAGCACTCTTTACACTCCCTAGGTGGTTCTAGGGTGCAGCTAGGGTGGGGAGGTGCTGGACTAGCTCATTCTTACTCAGCCAACTTATTACACCTTAGCTGCTTCCCTAAGGGATTCTCCTATGAAGTCCACTTCTTGCCTGTCCATTCCTGATCACCTCTGCATCTTCTACATGTGGTTTTTGGCCTGATACTAATCCGGGAAGAGGAAATGCTAGTCAATGGGAAGCAGAAGCCAGAGGCTCCTGAAAGAGAGCTTAGGGATTTAGAACCTTTCAGAAGGAATGGAGGAATAGCAGGACTGTTCCCAGGACAGGAAGATTCACAAGGCAGCAAATATTACTGAAGCTGGTTCTTAAGGTCCTTGTTCAGCTCTAAGACACTGCTATTAATAATACAAGTCCTACATCTAATTCGGATTTTAAGGAGAACAAATACTCATCTACTAATGCTTCTATTCAATTATATGAGCTTTCCTTCCTCACCTATTTCCAAGTTTCTGATTCCTTGTCTTCCTCCCACCTCAGTTTCTGTCTCAGCCTCTCTTTGCCCCTTTCTCTCTGCCTTTAACTCTCCGTTTCCGGCTCTTCTTCTTCTTTTTTTTTTTAATAGTTTATTACCAAGTTGGTTTCCATATAACACCCAGTGCTCCTCCCCACAAGTGCCCCTCTCCATGTTCCCTCTGTCTCCCTCCTTCCTCACCTCTTGCCCAGTTTGTTATCTCTTTGTGTACATGTGCATGCGTGCATGCGTCCAGGTGCCTCTCTATCTCCCCGTATCTTGGTCTCATTCTCTGCATTTCCTTCTCTAGTTATCTGTCAGTTTCTCTTTCTCTAGCTCTTTCTGTTTCTCTCCCCCACAACCACACACGACTCTGTGTCAGCCCTTTGTCTCTGCATCCTTCATATTTGTAATGATTTGCAGGCAGGGGCCTTGATTAAACTTAGACTCATCTAAAGATGCCTGCCTTTCCCCTACTGATTGACAGGAGTGAGGAAGGTGAAGGCACAGGAGAGAGCTGTGTGGATAAGCATGCACCTCCTGGCACCTTTCTAATCTCCTCTGGGACTCCAGACCCTGCCTGTGGGCCTGGGTAGGGTGGGTGGGTGCGCGGTACTCCTCCTGCCATGGAAAAACAGCCAGTGAAGGCTGCTCAGAGGGGAGGGAAGCTGAAGGGTGTTACCGCTGCCGCTGGCGTCGGGCTTCCTCTCTGGTTTCAGCCCTTTCATGACGCAGATGCTCTCCATGACCAGCTTGACTGGGCCGGGCGGGTTCTGCATGGACTTCACCAGTGAGATGTCTGCTGGGTTCAGGGTGTCTAGGGCAGCGAGCGCCGCCTCCAGTGCCGGCATGGCCTCTGCCAGGTCCCCTTCACATTCATTCTGTGGGCAGCACAGGAACAGAGAGGGATGAGTGCCTAGTGTGCGCCAGGCACCAGGCACTCACTTCTTGGAGAAGTTGGAAGAGGCCCTTCCTGCCCCTCCATGTCCTTCCGGGACAGCGCCCCCTCCTGGAGTTCGCACAAGAGGGTGGCTCTAACTATTGAATGGCAGCAGTGAGATGCCCATGGCTTTTCGGGGCTGTGGTTTGATGCCTTGGACATTTGAGAATTTGCCCAATTTGTGATCTAAAAAAATCGAGCTTTGGATTCTAAACAAGTTCCCAAGAGATATATGCAGTGGGTAACTTCACACCCACTGATCAAGGATGGGCTGAGAAATGGGGTAGAGGGTGAGGCCCAGGGGTTGAGTGACAGCTGGGAAGGGGGTCAGTGTAAGTTTGGGGAAGAAATAAGGCATGAGGGATGGGGAAGGGTCAGGGATGGGGTAAAGTCTGGAATTTATTATAGCTCAGAGATGAGGCAGGGGGTAGAGTCAGGGATAAGGTGAAGCTTGGAGATAAAAGGTGGAGTTTAAGGCAAGAGTTTAAGGATGAGGAATGGGAACAGAGATTAATTCAATGAAATATTATTCAGCCACAAAAAGGAATGACGTATTGATTCATGTGACAACATGGAAAACATGCTAAGTGAAAGAAGCCAGACACAAAATGGCACCTGCTATATAACATTATTTACATGAAATGTGCAGAAAAGGAAAATCCATAGAAGGAGAAAGTTAGTTAGTGGTTGTCAAGGGCTGGGGGAGACAGAGGAATGATGAGTGACTGCTAACAGGTCTAGGTTTCTTGTGGGGTGACAAAAATGTTCTAGAATTAATGGTGATAGGTGTATACATCTGTGACTGTACTAGACACCTCTGAATTGCATAACTTAAAAAGGTGGAGGGCGCCTGGGTGGCTTAGTCAGCTAAGCATCTAACTCTTGGTTTCAGCTCAGGTCATGATCTCATGGTTCATGAATTCAGGCCCCACATCAGGCTCTGTGATGACAGTGCAGAGCCTGCTTGGGATTCTCTCTCTCACCCTCTCTTTCTGCCCCTCCCCACCTCTTTCTGTCCCTATCTCTCAAAATAAAATTTTTAAAAATGTGGCTATTGTGAATATTGTGAAATTTTAAAAAATGTGGTATGTGAATTAAATGTCAACTGAAAAACATTTCTTAACATTTATTAATTTTTGAGCTGTCAGTACAGAGTCCAGGACAGGACTCCACCACATAAACCATCAGATCATGAACTGAGCTGAAGTCTGATGCTTAGCCAAATGAGCCACCCAGGTGCCCCTCAATTTTTTTTTCTTTTAAAGAAAGCTTAACATTATGAGATTTTAGCACTGGAAGGGACCTTATAGGCTATTTAGTAATCCAATTACCAAATTAAAAAAAAATAAAAACAAGATCTCAGTAGGCAAAATGAGTTAGCTCTGGTCATGAAGCTCCAACTTCGGGACCCTGGTTCACACTCTGTGAATCGTCAGTTGCCCAGCCCTACAAATGGTCACACAGCCACGGCTGAAGTGAAGCTTCATAAGAGAACAATTCTTAGGCAAATCAGCATGTGTTGAAGTTCATATCCCACAGGTTTATTGTAGGCAAACAAAATAAAGGTGGCTTCACCTTCTTGTATCTGTGTGTGAATGTACATGTATGTATCCTCATGTGTGTACATCACGAATTCTTTATTTTAGGTTTTCTCCTTTTTAAATAGACATGCAACAATGTTTTGTTTGGCTTTATTATACTAAAACAACACCCCTGCCCCCATGAACCACGTCAGATGTTCCCAATACCAAAATGGAATGTTCCACTTCAGATGGCAAAAATGGCCCAGTCCCAGGGGTAACTCAGTTTGCTCCCTCTTCAGTCCTAGGATAGGTGCCAGAGTGTAAGGCAAGAGGAGAAGTATTGAAACCAAAGCTTGCTGTTTCTCACGGTCAGCTTCAGATACAGTTTGGTGGCAGAGGAGACCAAAGGTGTTGGCTCAGCCACAGTTTCGGATTCTGGTGGGTATCAATGATCCCAGGTGCCCACGGGTGCCATCAACAGTTCAATGTTCCTTTCTTATCATGTGCCAGACAACTAGTGGCCTGCATGTGCTTCTTGTTCTCCAGTAGTCCAGCAGCTCTGCTCTCTTTCCTAAGGAGCAAGGCCTGGGTACCAGCAAGCTTGTTTGTCAAGTGACTCATAAAGGTTCTAATTATAAGATTGTGTGTATAGTGATTCTTAACGCTGGTGATTCTCAGTGTCACTGAAGAACATTTAAGGCCATTCTCATGGTCAGGCCCCACGCCCCGAGATTCTGATTCATTCAATCTGGGTGAGGCCTCGGCACCGCCTTTTTAAAACTCCAGAGGTGATTCTATTTTTTTTAATGTTTTATTTATTTTTTGAGAAAGAGAGAGAGAGATAGATAGAGACAGAGAGCATGGGCAGGGGAGGGGCAGAGAGAGAGGTAGACACAGAATCTGAAGACAGGCTCCAGGCTCTGAGCTGTTGGCATAGAGCCCGAAGCGGGGCTCGAACCCATGAACTGTAAGGTCATGACCTGAGCCAAAGTTGGCCACTTAACCGACTAAGCCACCCAGGTGCCCCTCCAGAGGTGATTCTGATACACAGCTTTTTTGAGAGACTCAGGCTTATACTCTTGAAACTGAAAACATGGCAGGAAGGAACAGACTTCTGTGCCCAGTAGGGGGATGACTACTTGATGAGAGAAGCACTTAAAATGGTCATTGAAATGATTGTATGACATTTTGAAAAAAACATTTGTGATAGGATGTTAAGGAAATAAACAAGCATGATACAAATTACAATATGTTATGACTACAATAACATAAAACTATCCATGTGTATAGACAGGGGCTAGAAGGAAACTTGGGAAATTGAATAGGTGTTTTTTTTAAAATTTTTAATGTTTAACATCTTTTGCTTTTGAGAGAGAGGCAGAGTGTGAACAGGGGAAGGGGCAGAGAGCGGGAAAGATACAGAATCAGAAGCAGACTCCAGGCTTTGAGCTGTCAGCAGAGAGCCCGATGCGGGGCTTGAACCCACAAACCGTGAGATCATGACCTAAGTGGAAGTCAGATGCTTAACCGACTGAGCCACCCAGGGGCCCCTTGAAGAAGTGTTAAAGCTGAGTTCTTTTGTTGTTGTTGTTGTTGTTTTTTTAAATTTTTTAATGTTTTATTTATTTTTGATACAGAGAGAGACAGAGCACGAGAGGGGGAGGGGCAGAGAGAGAAGGAGACACAGAACCGGAAGCAGGCTCCAGGCTCTGAGCTTACTGTCAGCACAGAGCCTGATACGGGGCTCGAACCCATGAATTGAGATCTGACCTGAGCCGAAGCCGGAGGCTTAACCGACTGAGCCACCCAGGCGCCCCAAAGCTGAGTTCTTAAATATTCTTTCACATGTATTATTATTGTCACATCACTTGTTTCTAGAATAAAAAACACTGATTAAAAATGACCCCCTTGCTTAGCAATTCAAGGAACACCAGGGTCCTTTGAAAGGTATGAAGTATAGTGCACTCTCACAAAACACAACTCTGTAGCGATTCTGGCATCAGTTATTATCCTCATTAGGGGGAAAAGAAATGATTCATTCAATTAAAAGAAATGACCACTGTAAGTGAACTGTTGTACTGAAGCAAGCATTTGGGCCTCTTCTCTGCCAGTCTCCTCACTGTCCCTGGATGGATTCCATTTGCATGGCTGAGCCTCCAGGGGCCACCACACTGGGGGCTCTCCCAGGTCATCTCCTTTCTAGGGTTGGGAGGAGACTGGAGAAAACTATAGTCCTTGTGTGGAGAGGGACTGTAGCTCTGAGAAGTTCAAGGATGGGTTCTGGTCCTCAGAGAAACTCAGAGCAAGCACAGCGTCTTTCTCCTCCCTGGATGCACCTCCTGACTCACCTCCAGGATGTCATTCCTGATACTCAGGGATGAGATTGCAAAACATCAGACCTTACCCTTGACACCAAAACCCAAGATAGCAATTTACTGCACAGGAATGGGTGTGGTGGTCATCTCCATGTCACCTCCTACATCCCTCCTGCTCCAGCAAGTCCTTGTTTTCCCCTGACATTATGGAGGAGAATCCTGTGAGGGTACCCACATGTGGCAAGAGGCTGTCCTTTATCAAATGGGCAAATCTACTTGGTACAAGGTAAAGAACAACAGTTTTGGAGAACATGTACCACTAAACTCCGACTGTATGCTGGACACGTACTACAAAATTTACCTGCTTCTCTCAGTATCCCCAATTTATAGGCAAGAAAATGGAGGTTAGAAAAGGGACAGAGAAAAAACTGAGCCCTGATGTACCCAATTCTAATATTAAACCACAGAGGAACTGCAAATTCCTGTGCGTACAGGGGCCAGGCCCGTGATGTGATTGTGGGAGGTGGGTTGGGTGGGGCTTTGGGGAGCTGAAAGACACATGAGGCAGCATCTATTCAATGCTGCTGCTGAGTGCAACCCAGGAATGTAGCTCCAATGTTGCCAGAAATGTTTTTTTTTTCATAAGAAAAACAACATTTACAATTTTTACTTTAAATTTCTTGATTTTTAAAAGTTGAGGATTGTTTCAGACTTAAAAAAATACCATGTGTGTTACAGGGTAAATATATGCTCCCAGATTCAGTCACGTGGTAGCCACATGACCTTGGATAAGTCATTTAAGTTCCTGTGCCATAATTTCCTTATCTGTAAACTGGGAATGATATCATTTGCCTTGTAGGACTGTTAGAATGATAAAAGACAATGTATATCAAGTATGAGACAATACAATCTCCATGAGGGAAGGAATTTTGTCTGTCTTGTTCACTCCTTACCCTCACTGCCTAGAAAGGTGTCAGCATACAGCAAGTGTTCAATAAATATTTGTTCAATGAAGGACTGCAAGAAAACACCATGGTGTTGACAAGTAGTAGCTATTACTACCATCTTGTCATACAATGGCAAAACACCTGCTGGTGGTCACTATCTTCTGTGGTTCCACTGACCTCTTGTCTATGCCACTGGGATATGGGTGAGCACATATCTCTCACCCAGGGCCCTCATTTTGTGACTGTGAGACCAGGGATTGGATCCAAAGGAACTTATGAGAGACCAGATCTCAGGACTCACTGGAGAAAAGTCAGTCTGTAACACTTGTCCTTTTCAAAAAAGTGCTGCAGGACCTACTTATCCTAGAATCCAGACATAGGCTACTTCCCATTCAAGCTCTTTTTTGAAGAATGGTCAAAAGGATTTTCTAATTCTGATTAGGGACAAGTATCTTAAGCTAAGTGCCAACAGCACTAACTCACTCACTAAGTAGCTGTGCAACTCTGAAAAATCACTCCGCCACTGAACTTCAATGTCATTGACTCGGATACTGATCCTTGTCATTTCCAAGTCCAAGGCAGTTGTGAATCTCAAATGGAATTGTACAATTGAAAGAGCTGAGAAATATATAGCATCACATGAACGTTAATCAGATTTTCTTCTAATATCAGAATATAGGTGAAGCCCTGTCCAGGACTATTCTTTGGTACAAGAATCACCTTCAAGTGAGGTCTTCCAGGTTCAACATTCTGTTATTGGTCAAAGATTTATTCCACACCTGTAATGCACCAGGCACATCTGAGCAAAAAATGATGGAGGTGGAGAAGACAGGCAGAGGGACAACCAGTGCAAGGGCCCTGGGTGGGAGTGTGGCTTTGTACTTATCTGAGGAATAGTTAGGGGAGGCCAGAGTGGCCAGAGTTAGTGAATGAAGGAAAGGTAATGAGATGAGGTTAGATCATGTTGGGTCTTATAGGTCTTGACTCCGAGTGAGATGGAGAATATTTGGAAAACAGTAATGCTTCCTGGAGAGAGCCAGGTGTCACAAACACTTGCTTTACCACTTACTAGCTATGTGATGTGTGGAAAGTCAGCTGTCTTTTTCAGACCTCACTTTTCCCTGTAGGATGGACTTGACCACACACACTGTGCAGGACTGTATTAGGCTCTAGTGAGATCATGGATGAACCCAGAAAATGCTGGTTCCCTCCCTTACCTCTTTGGCTCTTTATACCTTGATTTTTCTTTTTTAATGTTTTTTATTTATTATTGAGACAGAGAGAAACAGAGCATGAGCGGGGGAAGGTCAGAGAGACAGGGAGACACAGAATCCAAAGCAGGCTCCAGGCTCTGAGCTGTCAGCACAGAGCCCAATACAGGGCTCAAACTCACCGACCATGAGATCGATCGTGACCTGAATGGAAGTTGGCCGCCTAACCTACTGAGCCACCCAGGCGCCCCTCCTTATACCTTGATTTCTTGAGCAATGGCAGCAGCAGCGTTGGCTTCTTTTTCATCTGCCTGCACCAGAAGTTTCTTGGCATCAGCTTCTCTTGTCTCTTTTTCAATTTTCACCATCATCTTGGCAGTCTCCTCAGAGGTGTGGATGAGCTGAGGCTGAAGAGCAGTCAGTTCTACTTGCATGACTGCCACCTAGAAAGAAGAGGGGGACAGGGTCAACTCTGTTGTCGCTGAGAACAGCACGGTTGGTAAAGAGTTGAAACCATTCTCCAACCTATGATATATGTAGAATATACTAATGATTTTAACATGGTCCTGGATATGTATTTGTTGGCTGGAGTTTCTCTCTTTGATCTTTCAATACTTAGTTACTGAATTCACACTATGTGTTGTAAATTATCAAGCATGGTGCTAGGCATTAGACATATCATGGTAAACTTAAAAAGTTTTTAAAAGGTTCAGTTTCCTCCTATGCTTTTGAACCTAAATTTCAGTGCTGGGAGCAGGGAGAGATAAAACAAAAGTAAGTTAGGGGGAAATAAAAAACCTCCTACTTTATTTTTTTAGTCTGTGAAGGAAGCATACATGTCTGAGATATCTGGGGTAGAAGAAACTTACAAGGCCATTTTTTCCAAGGGTCTGATGCCCTCTAAAGCATTCCTGCCAGGTAGTTTTCTGACCTCTGTTTGAGTACCTCTAATGGTGGAGGGCTCACTGTCTCTCAGGACAGTTGTGCCATTTTTCACCTACTGGCCCTGATTCTACCTTCTAAGGCAGCTCAGATGCATATCAGAGGAAGGTTTCATAATCTTGCAACTGCTGACCCCAGCAGGCATGTGGGAGAAGTCCAGCATGCTGGCCTGGGTAGGAGAACAGGCTCTGGAATCATGCAGAACAGGGTTTCAGTTTTGGCTTGACCACTCGCACTGGCCATTCACAAGGCTGTGTGTGTGATTTTGGCCGGTCTCCTGGCCTCTCTGCATTGTCATTTCTTTGTGTGTTACATGGAAATGATAACAGTACTTTCCTCATACACAGCACCGGCATGTGGCAGGGCTCAAGGAATGTTAACTGGCACCGTCATTCTCTTTTCTGGTCTAGACTGTCTTAGATCCCTTTTGCTGCTCCTCCAACAACATGGTTTGCTCACCCTTGCCTGGGCAGAATCCAATTGTCAAAACCTCTCTAAGAGCCAGGGACCCCCAGGAACAGAGTGAAGGGAGGCCACCTCTGCTGTTCTCCCCCATCCTTGTGTCATAGTGCTAGTGGGTTTGCGGGACTCAGCGGCAGGTCAACCTACTACCAACCCTCGGTTAGCTCAGTTCTTTATTAGTGCTGAAAATCCATCCTTTTATATGGCTCACATTTTTGATGGTTTGTCAAGTGGCTCCAAGTTAATTACTAACTCATATGCCAGGCATTTTGCTATGGGCTGTACTTGTGTTAGCCCACTTAATCTTTATAATAGCCCTGTGACGTAAAAACTATTATCCCCTTTTTATAGAAGATCAAACTGAGGCCCCAAAGAGTGAAATAACACATTCAGGGTTCATCCGTGATGAACAAGATATCAAGATCTTAAAGAAAGAGGGCTGGGTGTGGCAAAGGAAAGCTCTACAAGAAGAGGGGCAGATGCTGCCCTTCTGTAGAGACTTCTTGAATTCTGCACCTGAACAAGTGCCTCACTGTACCCACCTAAGCCCAGGCCTCTTTGTCCTTCTATTTTGGCAGTGCTCACCTGTGAAGATGCAAATTCTAGTTTCTGCAGACCTGTCAGGTAACGGTTCCTCATCATATCAACCTCCTGCCTCTTGGTATTCAGGAGTGTCTTGAAGGTTAGGATCAGTTCGAGGTAGGAGGTGGGGGTAACATAGTTGTGTCTGCGAAGTGTGTTGTAGTAATCAAGCGACAGGTCCTTCACACTCTCCTGGAAATATTTGCACATGGAGATGACTCTGCCAAGGACACAAGAAGGGTTAGGCAGGCCCAACTTCTTCCAGAGAGACCTAGCATGGCTTAGGTAGGCCCCACATCCTCCAGAGAGACCTAGCACAGCTTTGGCTACAGACATGAGGATGTGAGAAGGTACACACTGACTATGGTTTGCTAGGGTCCCAAATTCTCAGAGACAGGCCAACAGAGCTGCAAGAATGTTTGGAGAGAGATATATTCGTACTAGAATGATTTTTGAACAAATAATTTCTATTTCTGATCACTTTGGGAAATCACCAGAGCTTTAACTAGGATTTCATAATCTTTGGCAGTCTGGCGAAGCCTCTGGATTTTTCAGAATAATATTTTCAAAAGCATAAAAATATATAAGATTACAAAAGGAGCTGATTATGTTGAAATCATTTTCAAAATATTTTAAAAACCAAATTTGCAATATATCAGGGGTCAGCAAACTTTTTCTGGAAAGGGCCAAATAGTAAAAATCAACAGGACACATGGTTGAGTAGTGGTAACTACTCAAATCTGCTGCTGTTGTGTGGGGAAAAAATGGCATGCGTGTGTTCCAATAAAACTTTATTTATAAAAAGGCTGTGGACTGGACTTGGGCAGCAGATCATGGTTTGCCAACTCTGCATTAAATAATAACATGAGGTATCAGGTCTAAAAACTACCACAACTTTGAAGGAAATGATACACTGATATATCTATAATGACTGAATGAATTATTTTAAAAAACACACACGGAACTGGGATTCCGATTGTGAAAAAGTCCTGCTAATTCTACTGGAGTTTATTGTCTACATTCGTCATTTAAGGAAATGCAAAATACCAGAAAATAATTTTTCTCCATTCACATCAACTGACCCTGTGAATTCTATCCATGAGTCCATAGACCCAAGTTAAGGGTCTTCTAGCCTAGAGAATAAAGTTCAATGTTCTTAAGGAGGAACTTATAGCCATCAATATTCTGACCCCTATCTACTTTATTTCTCCATTCATTCAATTAATAAATAGTCATTGACTTACTGTTACCAGGCACCTTCTAGGCACTAAGGATATAGAGTCAAACATGGCAGATAACGTGACTACTGCCTTCATGGGGTACCCAGGTGGTCAATATTCTCATTTCTTCCCTTACTCTAGCCAAAATTAAGTGTGTTTTGGGTTTTTTTTTGTATATTTGTGCTTTTTTACATAAAAGAGTAAGTTTTTTTCACTCTCAAAACAACCAATTTTCATTCCGTTGGTAGCAATGTCATCCCTACTGAGAATGCATTCTCTAAAATGACTGATATAGCTATATTATTAGAGCAAGGTTCTCATAGTTATTACAACAGTGCATCCCCAAAACAATTCTGAACAATGAAATTTCATTCTTTTTCAGCAAGGGTATTTTATTAAATATCTAACCAAATGTGACTTCCTTTTTTTAAATCTTTTTAAAATTTCTTATTTTTAGAGAGAGAGGGAGAAAGAGTAGGGGAGAAGGACAGAGAGAGAGAGAATCTTAAGCAGGCTCCATGCTCAGCACAGAACCCAACCTGGGGCTCAATCCCACAACCCTGGGATCCTAACCTAAGCCAAAATCAAGAGTCAGATGCTCAACCAAATGAACCACACAGGCACCCCTAGATGGGATTTTCTATATGTAAATTGAAAAATCAAAAGGAATAGTAACAATACAGCCAATATCTGGATTTTCAATTTGGAATATTTGGTTGGGATACTAAAATGCAGCTAAGGCTTACTCTATCCGAATATTGTCATCAAGCTCCACATCTTCCAGAAATTTGTTGGCTACCAACTCCAGGGCATCTGTGGGCCAGGACTGGAACCAATCAATCGTACAGCAATTGATCAGTGAAGGGAACATCCGCAGGCGGTTCCGGAAGGCGTCCCCAATTGGGCTCATGGCTAATGAAAAGCAGACTTGGTTAGTTTCCTTCTTCTAAGGCAAGGAAGCAGGCAGATCTTTCCAAGGATTCTGGTGGGTAAGGGGTTGGTTTCCTCTTGGTACTCCAGGGGTATAATGGAAATAGTCACAATGAGTGCCTGGGAAGTACAGTGGAACATAGGCTACTTTCATACAACTTTGTGATGGGAATTTAGTATATTATGATAGCCTCTGACAGGCCTCGCCTACCTATTATTCTCCTTTCCAGACCTTTTGCATCACTTAGCCAGCCTGGTTTGCGCCCTTTGATCCTCTTTCTCTATTTGTGCTGACTCAGACATAAGAGAACCATAGATGCTCCATATACAGTTATTTATGGAAGTCAAGTGGGGGCCATCAGCTTGTTTCTGACCCCATCTCCATCCAAGCAAAAATTTTGGCTAAATTCCATTCATTTTTTATTTGGTCTCAGTGTGGTAGAAGCAAGCATGATGCACAGGTGGAAGTGTGAGGAGATCATTGTAGCTAAAGAACAGAGAGAGAAGAGGGAGCTTGGTTTGAGAGGAGAGTGAAAAGGATAAAGGGGACAGAATGGCAGGTGGCCTTATAAGACCACAGATTAGGAATTTTGGTGTTTACCCCGATAGAAAGCATTTTAAGTGTTTTTGTGTGTGTGTATACAATGATCATATTTGCAGTACATGGGGAAAAAATCCATCCTGAGTCAGAGGAACAGAAAGGTCTGGAATGGACAAGAGAGGACATAGAGAGAATAGTTAGGAGGTTGTAGAGGTGATTCTGGGCAAGATGATGGGAGCTTGGCTAATGCGAACATAGTGGGGATGGAGATAAATTGGTGGGTATGAGAGCCAGCAAAGAGGTAAAAATTGACAGGACATGGTAACATGAGAGAAAGTATTACATAGAATGCCTTGGTTTTTTGATAGATTGAGGATGTCATTCACAGAAAGAACTCCAGATGTAAGGCCACCAGGGTAAGGCACTAAAAAAAGGAAAAGGTTCAATGAAGAATCCAGAGAATTAAGAAGAGTGTAACAGATTTAAAATAGTCGTTCAGGGGAGGGTAAGTCTCCACAGAAATTCAGCCACAAACCCCTGGGTGAGTGCCATGGCTGGATCAATCCTCAGACTCCTGTTAGAGGACCAAATTTAGGCACAGGAAACCCTAAAACATCCTTAGGAAAAGGGCAAACTGAGTTTGCTTCTTCTTACCAAGGACAATGTGAAGGTTCTTTTTCACTCTCTCAATAAAGAAGTTATACATAGAAAGAGGAGTGACTTCAATCTTCTCGCCTTCTGTCCTAGCTGCCATTTGCATCTTCTCTACAAGCTCAGCCTTTTCATCAGCTGGGAAGATGTTGGGCACATCTCCTGTGTTTAGAAGCATGTTGATATCCTCGACGTATGATTCATCCTTGATCTGGTTATCAGTGAAGAGGAATACAGTACTTTTGGTGGCCACTCCCGCCTGCAGCATGATCTTCTTCAGGTCCTCCCGCCAGTCATGGATTGAGTAGCTCTTGGTGATCTCGATCTGATAAAGCTCATATGAGTTCATGAATGTGGACAGTTTGCTGGCACTCTGCCTCCCACTGCCCCCGATGCCCACCAGAAGCAAGTGGCCTTTGTCCTGTTTCAGGACCCTACAGATCCTGGAGATGTGCTCAATGGCAAACCTGAACATGACCAAGGACATGGGGGCCTTGCTAATGTTGTTGAACTCTTCCAGGTAGTACTCCATGACCACTGTGAGCTGTTTCAGGTCAGTGATCTCATCATAGATCTTCAGGTCACTGTCTGGCTTAAAGAAATCTCCAAAGAAGAGGCTACGGATATTATCATCAACAATCTTTCCAGTGGGTGACAGGTGAATGAGGACCTGTGGGAAAGATAAATCTTAGCCAGGCATTCAGCCAGTGGCCCAACCAAGATGGTGATATGTGTGTTTCCTCTAAGTATATTCTCCAAAGTCAGGGCTCTTTAATAGTTTTTTTTTAAAAAACATAATATATGGATCTGCTGGTTGTAAAGACTATGATAAAAGGACATTAGAGAAAAAAGCATGAAAGTGAGAATCAGTCTGTTTTCCAAATGGTTAAAATGTCAGTGATCAAATTGTGAGATCTCAGTGGTGGTTGAAGGATGGCACCACTTTTTAAATATGCTTGCTCCTTCACCAAAGAGAGGTACAGGTGCTACCTGTGATCCCCACTCTGTGGCTAGAATAGGAATGTTCTAGGTGCTTTCTCTTCCTGATATTAGAACCCGGCAGTGCTTCTGTACTTGGCCTCTAGATGCAACATGAAGCACTTACAATTTTTCTGTGGAGAAATCACAGTTTCTTAAAAATAGAGGTACAACTAGACTATGTAAACCCATAGGCTTAAAAACAACTTTTCTTACATCAAAAGGGGAAAGATAAAATATATACAAATAGGAAACCATGACAGTCTTCTACTTGAAGATCAATCAAGTAGGATGTTAAAGCATAAAAATTTCAGAAATTAATTAACCTTAAAAATGTATTTTAAGTTAATGATAAACAATTATATCAGATCATAAACCACTTAGAATGGATCCAAACGTGTATGTTATCAGGGAAGTGAAGCAAATTGGGCCAAGTAAAATATCACCAAATCAAGTGACTAGTTGACTCAATCCCATTTCCTGAGATTCAGAGAGCAGAGCTATGAGTCTCCATGAGGAAGGAAACCTGAAATCTGAGACTAACAAAGTCAAATATTTGGGACCATTTCTGAGGCCAAATACTCAGAGGATCTGGCTTACCTTCTCCACAGTCTGCTTGAAGCAATTTGATGTGGTTTCCTTCACCATGTTGAAGAAGACCTGTCTGTCTTCATGGTCAATCAGACGATCATAGAAGACCCGATAAACCTCATGAATCCAAAGCCGGATAAATTTTTCTATATCCTGAAAATCCAGAGTTATTTATTTAAGTGGTACCTAAAGTGGTAGTTTTTAGTTTTTAATTCCTGGGGTTGGCTGAGTATTAAACAAGGTAATGCTTATAAAATACTTATAACAATGCTTAGCATACATAAAAGCTTAATAAAAGTTAACAATTACTATTATAACTGTTCATTCAATGTAGACAAGGATACTGCTGAATGAACTGGATAAAAGAAATGATAGTGTCTGACCTGCAGATGGGTGTGAGGGCAGAGCAGTACTCCTTGGATAACCCGTGAAAAGTCCCGCAGATTAAAGACATAATGTGACTTCGAGGGAGTTGGCAAGAAATTCTCCACAGCAGCTTTATAAATTGTCATAGTAGCCTGTACCAGCATCCTTCCATACCTTAGGAGGAAGGGGAAGGCAGATCTATCAAAGAGGGGCTGAAACTGAGGATCCCAGGCCAATATTGTGGAAGACACAGGAATCTCTTACCTTAAGAATATCACATCAAACCCTTTCCCAAAGTGCCAGTCAGCAATTGAACTGAAAATCTTGGTTAAAATGTCATCCTCAAAGGCGTTGATGGAAACAATATTCAGATGGCGAGTGAATCGTCCTGGAAAACACACAGAATCACGCCTACCTCCTGGGCTTTGTGATCCTGGGATATGGAAGAGTGGGTTTTCTTCTGCCTTCATTTTCTAGAGCTGTGCTGCCCAACATGGCAATTTCTAGCCACATGTGGCTAAACTTAACTAATATTAATATTAAATAACACTAAAAAATACTTTCCCCTGTCTCACAAGCCACGTTTCTAACATGTGGTTACTGGCTGTTGTACTGCACAATGCAAATATAGAACATCTCCGTGACTGCAGAAATTCTATTAACAGCACTAATGTTCATGATTGCTTTTAAAAGTGAAAGCAACATGTAAATATTGTAAAACAGTCAATTGAAACACTTTTTATAGAAAGTGGGCATCATCTTTGACTTACCTCCATTTTCCCCTGAATTAACCACTATTATGTGGTATCCTTACATATCTATCCATATTTACCTATCTAAAGTTAGATATCTATATATGTCTATATATCAGCTTTATTGAGATATAATTTACATACTCTGCCATTCACCTATGTAAAGTATACAGTCAATCATTTCTTAATATTTTAATTGTGCAACCAATACCACAATCAATTTTAGAACATTGTAATCACCTCAAAAAGAAACCTTGTACCCATTAGCAGTCACTCCCCATTTGTTTGGAGTTCTTGGCAATGAATAATCTATTTTCCATTTCTATAAGTTTGCTTGCATATCTGTGATTATATAAAGTAAAACACAGATACAGAAAACCATACAAAAACAAACGTAAAGTTTAGTGGATCATCATAAGATCAATACCCATACATCTACCATCCAAGTCAAAAAATAAAGCTTTGCTTGCCTTCCACAGATGCCCCTCCACATATCCCATCTCAGTCTTAGCTTTCTGCCCGTCTCTCTCTCTCCAAAGATTATCACTATCTTGACTTTTATAGTTATTTCCTTTGCTATCCTGCATTTTGTCTTTTATCACCCAAGTGTTCATTTCTACACAGCACAGTTTAATCTTCCCAATTAAAAACAACTTGATTATGTTTGATAAATCTCTTTTAACCTATAGATTCCCCATCTATTTCTTTCATCTTTTGTCTGATGAATACGAGGGCTGTTTGATCTATAGCTTCACAGTCAGGATTTTGCTGATTGCATACTCATGGTGAGCTAATTTTGTTCCTTTGTCTTCCATATTTCATACTAATTTGCAGCTGGATCCAGAGACTTGATCAGATTCAGATTATATCTCTGGCCAGATGGTAGGTGGTGGTATATTTTTTTGTCAGAGACATGATGTCTCTCCTTTTGTGATGTTAGTAGCTACAGATCCTCAATGGCTAGAGCCATTAATTTACTGGGGATTGTAAAATGGTAATACTCTGATTCTATCATCTCTTTTTCATATATTAGTTGGAATATTTTTGTAAAGAGACCCTTCATCTAGGATTTGCTCGTACCATGGTACATTTCATGCAAGAAAGTCAAGATAAATGTTTGATTATTTCCAATTATTTGTCAGTTTTTAAGATAATAAATCGATTCCTTACCATTCCCTGGAAATAGCTAATTATCTCTATTATTATAGATCTGTGGATTTAAATATATTTTGATAAATTTCAATCCATTAAAATTGCTATCATTATTGAAGCTCAAGTTTTCCTATCTTTGGCCGGCGAGAGCCTCCTTATATTAACAACTGAGTCCTTCTGACATGAACATTTTACCTTTGAAAGCTTTCTTGTTATCTGGTATATCAAGAAGTTACAAGCCCATCTTGTATATTTTCTGCCCCAGATTTGCAATCAGCCATTTCTCAAGAAGCTTTGGTTTATTTCAGTAGCAAGTTGGATTTCAAAATAATCTGAGTGCTAGGCATGCTCATTGTTAGTGAGTTGGCTATTATTTACTAGACCTAGTACATCAATGGACATTATGAGTTATTACTACTGATATTTCTAATTTAGGATGAGTAATTACTACCGATATTTCTAATTTAGGAATACAGGGCTTTCACTTAATTTCACTTATATTACATCTTTATCTTTCATACTGACACTTCTGATTCTCAAGGACACATGGGTCAGTAGAAATAGAAATTCCAGGGGTGCCTGAGTAGCATAGTTGGTTAAGTGTCCAACTCTTGATCTCGGCTCAGGTCATGATCTATCTCACGGTTCATGAGTTTGAGCCCACATTGGGCTCTGTGCTGATTGCATGGAGCCTGCTTGGGATTCTGTCTCTCCTTCTCTCTGCCCCTCCCTTGCTTGTGTTCTCTCTCCCTCTCTCTCAAAATAAATACATTTATTTAAAAAATGAAATAGAAATTCCACAGTAACTCATTTGCATAATCCTGCTCTACACAAAGCTCTCAGAATAAGAATATACTACCACTACCAATTATGATCACTGAAAATGGTTTAAAACTTTTTGTATTTGCAGCCAGGGCTTGCCGAGATAGCTCCGTTGGGAGAGCGTTAAGACTGAAAACTTTTTGTATTTGCTATCCTCATCCCCCCCTCCATTTTCAATTATTATGTATCTACAACACTGGGGTCTTTTAGCCTTTACATTTTATAATCTCCACGTAGTCTTAGTCCAACAAATAACCATATATTTAAAGCCTATGACCAGTTGCGATATCTATCTCTTTACAATCATTTTGATTGTGTGAAACCCATTTTCTAGTAGGTTCCCAAAAAAGGACTGTGGAAATAAATCTGAGTTTCTGCATGCTGATAACAGGTTTCCTTTTATATGTCAAGGTCAGCTTTGCTGGCTATAAAATCCTTGCCTCTCATTTCATTTCCTTGAGTATCTTAAATATGTTATTTCATTTTCTTGTGGCATAAAGCATTGTGGTAGAATAGTTTTAAGATGATCTAATTTTACTTCTCTTATAAGTCATGTGCTCTTTTGCGCCTAGATGCCCAAGAGAATTTTCCTCTTTCTATAGAGTCCAGCAATTTTACTAGTGCATGTCTTGGTAGTGATCATTTTTGAGTTTGTATTCTTAGGTATACAATGTGCCAAATAAGATCACCCTGTCCATTTTGCTTATGGAAAATTTTACAGGTGAGATAGCTAAATGCCAGAGAAGAGAACAAGGTCAAAGAATCTTAAGTCTGGAAATGGGATTAAGATTCTTAAGAAAGGATGTACCTCAGAATTAATGATGAATCCAGTGACATCTGAAGCAAAATGTATTCCTAAACTGTTGGATGATGGGGGAACTCTTACTTATTTTGTTTGTTTGTTTATTATTATGTTTCTTAGGCCATGTTGGGTTAGTTTTTCTATCTTTGGCAATCTGAAGAATTCTAACAAACACAACAGGTGAATCTTTTACCACCCCTGGTTGAGGATCTCTGATCTAGTCTCCCTCCTGGAATACATGCTGGCCACACTGAACTCTTCTTTTCACAGGGGACTCTGTTTCTCTCACATTCTCTTTCCATGTTCATGTCCTATTTCACATAATTTCCAACATGAAGACTTCAAATTCTACTCCCTGGAGCTAGCCCAACCCCTCTGGCTACAGCCTGAACATACTTTTCTCTACCTTCCATCAGGACAGAGGACCCTATACCAACCCCCCATCCATGAAGGTGGTCTGGCTCTGCTGGAGGGTGAAGAGGAATGAACTTTCTTTTTCACATACCAGTAATGTCATTCCTTCCTCCCCCGGGAGGGCCCATGGCAGTCACAAGCAGCACATCCACAATGTCCAGCCTGTTTGTGTCCTTCTTGTCAAACCAGTAACCGTGGTCAATCCAGTGCCTCAAGAGCTCAATGGGGGGCTGGGCCCCATACACTTCTTTGGCTGGCATGTTGAGGTCATCTGGGGAAAGAAGCCATTGCCACACATTCTAAGTCTATGGGATCCCTTGCTCTCGTACGAGACAATAGATAACTATTGCCTCCATGGGAGAGTCTGTGCCTAGTTGTCCTATCTCCACTCCAGGTAGAGCTCACCCAGTGGACACACTGACCATATGGGAAGAAGATTTCCTGGGTTCTGAGTTCTCCTGCCTCACTGAGATCTCTGCCTTTTGTGACTTTAAGGATGCATGGATTGGCATCAACAGATTTAATTTTTTCCCATTCCATCAGCCACACTATACTGATTGTCTGCTATGTGCTAGACACTTTGTTAATTTCTGGGAATATGATGGTGAGGAAGACAATCATACTCCCAGCCAACGGGGTGTATAATTTGACCAGCAGGTAACAATTGAACCCCAATGGAAGAAAGGTTTTAAGCTAGGGTTTTTGAGTAGCAAAATCAAAATGGTAAGAAAACATAGGGACTTTCTCAAGGGCAGGGGTTTATTTTCCTCAAAAGCATATTGTGTGACCCAGTCACTGTACATAGAAGACACTCAATAAAATTAAACCCTTTTAATTTTTCTCTAATAAACATTAATTGAATGCCCAGTTTGTCTCAGATAATATTTTAGGAGTTTTATGCATACTGTCTCATCTAATCCAAATAATGACTTTATCAGGAAGATAGTATTACCTTTATGTTAGAGGTGAGGACCTGAGGGTCATGGAAGTTAAGTCACAGAATGCCTAGGGTTAGAAAGTGAGATTTGAACCTAGATCTGTTTGACCGCAAAGCTTAATTGTTTCTGGATAGGAGGTCCTGGGTAGTGTTTCTGGATAGGAAGTCAGTTAAATGTCCAACTTTGGCTCAGGTCACAATCCTGTTGTCTGTGGGGTAAAGCCCCAATTCTGGCTCTGTGCTGATAGCTCATAGCCTGGGGCCTGCTTCAGATTCTGTGTCTCCCTCTCTTTCAGTCCCTCCCCTGCTCATGCTCTGTCTCTCTCTCAAAAATAAACAAACATTAAAACATTTAAAAAAATTGTTTCTGAATATACCATAAAAATAGGAAAGGAGAACAGTTTGGAGGAAAGGGGACAGGGCAGAAAAGAAAGGGAAAACAAAACAAAATTGAATCTCTGCTTTTAAGAAGCTAATGTTAGTGGGTAAGGATATAAATACATGCATTATTCACTGTCAATACCTGAATTTTAAGGACAGGACATGAGATAACCCAAAAGACTAGGGCATTACTTTTACTAAATGAAACCGTATGAGTTAGTGTAAGATAGTGGAAAATATAATGTATTTAGCACCAAGAAATCTGGATTTGGGTTATGGCTCCAGAATTTTCTAGATGTTTGACTGAGAATTTAAACTTCTGGAGCCTCAATTAGCTGATAGTGAAATGAGTAATGATGGTTAATAACCTCACAAGAATCTTAGGGTCAAGCGAAGTAAATGAGTAAGTGCTTTGTAAACAGGTAAAATCCTGGGGAAATTCAATGTGGTTATTTCAAAATACTTAGCAAATATTAGGTTTCTTCATTTACAGATAACATTTATCTGACAAAAAATGGAATAAGGGGTTTGTTGCAAAGTGATAAAAGTGTTGCTTTTAGAGATACAAGAGGGTAAAACATCCTTCTGGAACGAATTCTCACTACAATGTAACCTTGCCTGATCTAAAGGCTCACCCTCCTCTCAGGAGAAACTGGGAAGTTATCTCAGGCGAAAAGGACTGGACTACACCTTACTTACTGAAAATCTGACATATAGCACTTGATCAACAAATACGTGGTAGGGAAAGAAGGAAAGCAAAGTCAAAATTAAAGATGGGAGAGTGGGAGGGATGATGGGAGGGATATAGGTGAGCGGAAGGAAGGAAGGATGGAAAGAAAGATGGAAAAGAAGGGAGGGAAGGAACACTACATTACATTATACACAAATATATTATCTCTCAGAGAGAGTAAAAGAACTGTACAGCGGCCCTACAAAGGGAAGTTCTCATTTGCTGCAGCATAGAAGAATCTGGTTATGTTCAGATCAGCCCAATGCCTTACCCACAAATACCACTGCTTTCTTCCCTATGGGAGGCCCAAAAAGACCCTTCCGCCGTCGATCCAGCTTGGACATGATGATATCTTGAGTCTGATTGGCGGAGGTTCTGGCAGAGAAATTGATGCAGTTGGGCAGGTAGATGTTTTTGGGAAGGCGGAGAAGGAAATTATTGGTAATGGCTGATTTGCCTGTGCCTGTGGGCCCCACAAATAGCATTGGAATTTCATGGTCCAGGTATGTTTTCAAGAAGAAGGACTGCCTGGCTGTCTCCACTGTGGAGATGATGAGTTCAGAGACCTGTACAACAAAGACATGAAACAGTCCTGATACTGGGCCAAAGGTGCTGGGTTTGGCATTCAGGAGACTTACTATCCACTCAGCTCCATTCCTTACTACCTTTATGACCTCAAGTGAGTATTTAACCTTCCCAAGGGCCTCAGTTTCTTCACCTGCGAAATGGGATAATAATGGCACCCAGTTCACTGATATGTTTTGAGGATTAAATGAGATCATACATATCAATACGGGCCTTATTGGCACTGTTTTGTAAATGAGGGAACTGAGGTCTAGACCTCTTTTGCAACTTGCCCAAGTAATACAACAAGTAAATGGAAATACAAGGACTTGAATTCTAGCTTGTCCGATTCTCTATTCTTAACCACTGAACTATCATGGAATAAACACCAATTACACTAAAGATCAGTTTATAGCTATTGCCCTCTGAGATCACTGTGCTGAACTAACTGGTCTGCCTTGTCCCAGGCAAGGTCCACTTCCCATATGTCATCTCCCAGACTGCTTGGCTCAGGAGGGTGGGTTGTGACACTCAGACTGCATTCCCTACACTCACTCTTGGTCCGCCTTTTTCTAGCACTTGGATCTTTGGTTCTAGAATGCACCTCCACTTAAACTTTTTTCCAATATGAGGATTACAACACTCTTCCTGATATTCAAACCCCAATTGGACTCTAAGGGCTTGGTTTGGATTCATGGAATCTCTATTACTTTGAGTAGAATACCTTACCTTCGCTTGGGTTCTCTGAGCCTGAACCCTGTCATTAGCCATTTGGCCACATTTGGTCCCTCCATGGGAACAGAGGAAGGGAATGGAAGATGTATATCACATAGTGACATCTCCTTATCTGTTTAGGCTGGAAGGGGCTAGTGAACATGGAGCCAGTGTGTTGAACAACTCCAGAAAGTACCTTTCACGGTGTGGTTTATGTAAGTGGTGCCCCTAAGGCAAAGCTAGGCCATAATGCCAATGGCACCAAGTGAGTCTGTGCAACAAGGCAGCCCTGTGAATATTGGTAGGAAAAGGCTGGGCTTCTGTTGATAAGTAATTTGCTCAAAGGAAAAGGAACAGACAGAGCAAGGGAACTAAAGTGTAGAGGAAGAGAATTAATAGATGCTGAGCTATGGACGCTTTGCCTGTATTATCCCCTGAAGTTTTCCCAGTAGCCCTCTGCTGCTGGAAGATTACTGGCTCATTTGTCCCAAACCATGTGGCCAGTAAGTGGTGCTGAATGCAGGGCCAGGTGCAAAATGCTTACTTTTGCTATCAAGATGGAATTTAAAGCAAGTTGGGTTTCAGAGATTTTTATTTTCAGAGACTAGAATACTTGTATGACAAGGAGAAATTTTTCAGCAGAACTTAAAATCTTCTCTGCATAGGACTCCCTTATTTGTATGAATTCAGTGTGATTTCAAACCCCCTGGGGTTCAGGTGACTAACCTCTTTAAGGAGAATTAAAGTTTTGGACCTCCGTGCCCAGGGCTTCTGCACAACACAGTCCTGAGTGTGTCCTAAATTAAGCACACATCCACCTCTGCTTACCGCACCATCTTCAGGAGCAGCTGTCTGCCTGCCAGCTGTCTGACTTGACTGTCAAAATTCCCACTTTTCTATCCACTGTCCGCCACTCTACCTGGGGCCTGAATGATCTGCAGTCACCCCCGAGAAAGGTAAAGTATGTCCACCAGCTACTACTAATAGAGGCGGATTTTCTATGAGGAAACGAGCAGGAGTTGAAGCTGAGAAAAACAGACCTGTTTTTCTGAGAATCTGATCAAGGAAATCTTTGTCTGGGAGTTCTGAAGAAAAGACAATGATCCTTCCTGACTGAGATGTCTGAGATGAAAGACCAATGACCACACAGCATTGACAACTGACCACAAGACAATGATAATAATCAAAATAGCAATCAACATGGATCTAACACATGATGGGTGTCACATGTTCATGTATATTACCTTCAATTCTTTCAAACAGCCTTCGAGTATTTTTTCTGCTATTGTGTAGCTGAGTAAACTGAAGCAGAGAGTGTCAAGGCCCAGTAAGGAATCTGCACCTCTAATTCTAAAGTCCACGCTTTTGAAGGCTGATCCAGCTCATATTTGAAACTTTTTCTAAAGAAAGTTCTTAAAAATGATAATGCAGAACTGACATTAATTCCTCTACCTTGGAGAAAGTTCAGGTCATTTTAGAAAGAAAAATCTCCATGACAAAATATCTCTTTTTTACCTTTGCATTAGCTGGGATATTTTCCTCCTCTTTAGTAATATACTCTGTCCATGTGTTCCAATATCCACTTCCTTGCTTGAGGAAATAAAAATCATAGATGCTTCCTGGATTCAAAAGAAACAGAACAGGTCACTAGCACCCCAGGGGCTGACATTTCATATTTGAGGTGTTGAACCACCTCAGTTATAGACATCTGAAAATGTGTAACTACCAGGATTGGCCAAGGTGTGGTAAAACTTACACATTAATGGTAACTGTATAAGTTGGAAAAACACCTTTCAGAGAGTAATAACTCTACTGTTTGCATAAAAAATGATAGGTACTAATTATATAATTATTTTAAGAATTTAAAATAGAAGTACTGAAAAGGACAATAAAACGAGGCAATAAATCAGATCTCGCATCCACAAATATTTGCTTTTGATGGCAATCCTTCTAGCTTTCTCTTTAGACACACAAATACATTGAACATAGAAGGACAGACGAAAGAACTTGATAAGATCATTTGACATTATATATTATGTTATGAGATATAATTAATGTCATATATTAATATATAATTATTCTATCAATGTATACCATGTATTATATACTTATATGTAATGTTATATATCACATATGTTATATATATCATCTATTATACTATTTTAAAATAAAGATGTTAAATTTCTTTTTTTAATGTTTATTTATTTTGAGAGAGAGCAAGCAGGGGAGGGCCAGAAAGAGGGAGAGAGAGAGAATCCCAAGCAGGCTCTGTGCTGTCATTGCAGAGCTGAATGAGGGGCTTGATCTCACATACAGTGAGATTGTGATCTAAGCATCAAGAGTTGGACACTTTCCATTCTTTCCATTCTTCTTTGTTTGTCTGGAATATTTTGTAGTAAATTATATCTCATTTGTAAATTATATGTCAATTATATTTGCAAATTGTATTTCATTTGTAAATACATGTGACTCAGTGTTAGACCAATTTCACTAATTCATTCATGAGGTGATTAACTCACTCTTCCTTCCATCTCCTCTCCTTTGACTCCTTTTGTTGTTAATGATGACCATAATTCCCCCATTCCTTTGTCTTATGTCTATGTTTCAATAGATTCAGTGCTCTAGTTCACGGCTTCTAACATAGCCCATTTAAAAGCTCTTTGTTTTGATTGATCTGTTAGTTGGCAAATTTTTCTTTTCTTTTCTTTTTTTTCTTCCCCAAGAAGGGACTTGCTCCATTCTCTCAGCTCTTGCAAGTTTGGGAATATCTGCCAGCAGATTTTTTTTTTCAACAATGACTTGGCCGAGAGTGATAGTCTCAGGTCACATTTGCTTTCCCTCAGACTCTGACTGTTCTTTTATAATTTCCCTGTATAAAAAGTTGCTGTGTGGAAACCTTAGGTCCATCAGATACTTCCCTCTTTGCTGACTTTTTCTTTCCTTATCTAAATGTATGATGCAACTTCTTTTTGGTGAGCGTGTGTGTTCCGGGAAAAAGCATTTTTTAAAAATAATAGTTTATTGTCAAATTGGTTTCCACTGATGCAACTTCTTTTATCTGTAAATCCAATAATTCAATCAGGCTATATCTTTTGGTAAGTTATTCTTTATCAGATTTTCTTGAAATATGGTATACTCAATCTGTAGAAACAGTTGTTCATTTTAGAAACAATTTCTCATTTATATCTTTATTTAAATCTTTATTTTATTTTTTTATTTTAGGGAGAGAGAGTGTAAGTGGGGGAGAGGGGCAGAGGGACAGAGAGAGAGAATCCTAGGCAGGGTCCATGCTCAGAACAGAGTCTGATGGCAGGCTCGATCCCCAACCTTCGGATCATGACCTGAGCTGAAATCAAGAATCAGACACTCAACTGACTGAGTCACCCAGGAACCCCCCTATCATATATACCTTTGTATATATTGTCTATACTATTTACTGACTTACACACCAGGAATCACCATGGTTTGGTCTCCATATCAATCATATTGATAAATGATTTAATGTATTTGGTTTTTTTTTCTTCTATAGTAAGTGTAGTTCTCTCAAACCTTCCATCTGAGCCATTTGAGATGTCTAGATTTATATATTTTTATTCCTTGCTGCTCCTAATGTGTTTATTAGACCATTAGTGGTACTGTCTCATTGTCAGTTTGTTTCTGTGGGTTTTTAATCCTCTTTTCCTCTAATTCTGTGGTTTTATCACCTCATCTACAAACTTTTAAAAGATAGTTTTATTAAAAATGTATATGTGATATACTAACATTCATTGTTATGCAGCTGCACTACAACCAATTTTAGGACAGTTCATTAAATGGAAAAGAAACTCCATATCTCTTAGTTGTTACCCTTCATCTATCCTTTCTACCCTCAGCACTAGGCAACTACTAATCTACTGTGTCTATAGATTTGTGTATTCTAGACATTGCATGTAAATGAAATCATACAATATGTGCTCTTTTGTAGCTGTCTTCTTTTACTCATGATTTATATATTTTTTAAGTTTATTAATTTATTTTAAGAGAGAGAATTCATGCACGAGTTGGGGAAGGGCAGAGAGAGAGAGAGAGAGAGAGAGAGAGAGAGAGAGAGAGAGGTAGAAAGAGAATCCCAAGCAGACTTGGTGATGTCAGTGCAAAGCCGGATGCAGGGATCAAGAGTTGAATGTTTAACCAACTGAACCACCTGGGCATCCTGGAGCATGGTATTTTCAAGGTTCATTCATGTTGTAGCATGTATTATTACTTCAATATTATTGAAGTATTGAATTACAACAATACTTAAAATTGTTGAATAATATTTCATTATATGGATATTTTTATTTATTCATTTATCTGTTGATGGACATTTTAATTGTTTCTACTTTTTGGCCATTATGATTAATGCTGCTATGAACATTTGTGTATAAGTTTTTGGGTGGACATATGCTTTTGTTTCTCCTGGGCATAGACCTAGGAATAGAATTCCTGGCAACTCCATGTTTAAGTTTTGGGGAACCATCAAATACTGCTTTCCAACTCTCTTGTACCATTTCACATTTCCATTGTGCATGTAAGGGTCTCAGTTTTCCCACGTTCTCACCAACACTTGTTGTTTTCTGTCATTTTTATTATTCTCATCCTAGTTGTAAAGTGGTATCTTATTGTGTTTCTGATTTGCATTTCCTGATGGCTAATAATGTTGTCATGTGTTTATTGACTGTGTATTTTCTGTGGAGAAATGCCTATTCAGTTACTTTGCCATTTTTTAGTAGGTTATCTTTTTATTATTGTGTTGTAATATCTCTTTATATATTCCAGATAGATGTTCCTTATCATATATATGATTGTGAAAAAGTTTCACCCATTCTGTGGGTTGTCTTTTCAATTTCTTGACATTGTACTTTGAAGCACAAAGTTTTAAATTTTGATTAAGTTCAGTTTACCTGTTTGTTGTTGTTGTTGTTGTTGTTGTTGTTACCTATACTGCTGATGTCCTAAGAAACCATTGTCTAGTCCAAGGTCATGAATATTTGGACCTATTTTTTCTTTTAACAATTTTACAAGTTTTAATTATTAAATTTAGCACTTCCATTCATGTTGAGTTAATTTTTGACTATGGTGCAAAGTAGAGGTCCAGATTCATCAGTTTACATGTAAGTCTTCAGCTGTCCCAGCACGATTTGTTGAACAGATTATTCTTCCTCCATTTAATTACCTTGGTACCCTTGCCAAAAAGCAAGTTACCAGAAATGTGAGGGGCTTATTTCTGAACTCTCAATTCTATTCTACTGAGCTATATATCCATCCTTTTGCCAATACCACACTGTCTATAAACTTTTTAAGAAATTAAATTCATATTATAGTTAAGCTCTTTCAACAGAAATATTTTATGTTTCTTAGGTAATTTTTTAATTTTAGATCATTCTGTCTCTCTGCCTCTCTCTCATGTTTGTAATTTCCATACCATTCTTGCTCTGGTACAATCAGGTAAGTTCTTGGTATCTTTCCCAATGTTATCTGAGGCCAGTTTATCTCTTCTGCTTTCCTGACCACAATCCAAGGATTACTGAGTGGCTTTCTTTTCTGCAGGATGGTTACATGGACCAGGTAAAAGAAAATTCTCAATTGCCTTTGCTAGGAAACCTGGGCTCTACATTCTCTTCCTACAATTTGGCCAACATTCCTGAACTATGGTCCCACTCCCAGCCCAGCTCGCAGCATGCTCCACACTCCTGTAGTCATCATCTCACAACCCTGATGCAGCGTCGACTGTGGAAGGTGCAAACCTGGTAATTGCTCCCTAAGATTCTACAGAAGCATGCAGGAGCTTTATGCCCAAGGATTTCTTGTAGACGTTCTTTGCAACTGCAGACCACTGTAATCCACTTGTCTCCACAGTGGTGATTACCACTGAGAACTCTCAGAATTTTGGCAACTTACCACCTTTCCTCCCAGCATCGCTCTTAGGAGGACAGTGGGGTGGTGGGTTCTAGGTTGGAAGATGCAGCATGCCAGATCTTAGTTTTTCTTTTTCTGTCCATCACTTGTTAATATTTACAGACAGAATCAGGATGGAACGTTTTCTATAGTTATTGCTGGGATATTTTTAGGCTTAATTTTGTTGTTTTTGTTCATTTCACTAGGTATTAAAGGAGGGAGCTCTGTTATCCTACATCACTCTGCAGATTTACCTAGAAGTTAATCTAGCACAACACTTTTAGAAAGCAATCTGGCATTGTGCTTACAGAGCTCCAAAAATGTTCTGTAATCTCAGCCAGAAATCCCACTTCTGGGAGTTTATCATAAGGATATAATTCAGAATGAAAATAATCTCTATACATGTCTATGCAGAACCATCTGTGATAGCAAAATTTGGAAATAATTTACATGTCTCACATTAGGAGACCAGTCAAAATTACGTCTTATGAGATGAATGGAATATTTTGCAAAAACTAAGTATTAAATTATCAAACTGCCTTTAAAAAACAATGGCAGATGAAAATAGAATAAAATAAAATACAGAATATATGTCCTTATGCTAAATAGGTACAGAGATGAAATCAGGTAGACAAGACAGGGAAAAGATTTTCTGACATACTTGGGACAGGGTGGTATGAACAAAGAAATATTTTTTGGTCATTTTTAAAAAATAAAATTGTTTTACAATAAAAAAGGAGACACTAAAAGCATGATTCAGAAAAGCATTGGTCTCCCTTCCCTGGATGTTATGATTTGACAGAGCTAGTTTGTGGCTTGACACAGGAAGATTAAGGCCAAAGAGAAAAGGTTCAAGTAAATAAAAGTAGATTTGCTAAGTAAGCTATGTGACCTTGGCCAAGGTATCATTTGTACACCTGTAAAATGAGCCTGATTTTATGTTAAGTTCAGAAAGTCACTTTAGAGTGTAAATGAGATACATGTGTCAAACCTGTAGCATAGCTCTGAGCACATGGCACTGAGAAGATTTAGCTCTAGGTCTCTGGTTCTTATCTGAGTAATGGCTCTTGTTCCCTGTGCACTGTGATTTTAACTTACCTCTGTTCCAAGTACAAGGGCAGAAAGGAGAGAAGAATAGAAATCGAGGAAGGTGGACTTTGTCTCGATTACTTCTGACCGCCCCCCACTTGACCCTGTGTTCTTCTCTGGCACTTGAGAGAATAAACTGTTTTAAAATTTTTTTATATTTATTTTTGAGAGAGAGACAGAGAGTGAGCGAGCGAGCAAGAGAGGGGCAGAGACAGAGGGAGACACAGAATGTGAAGCAGGCTGCAGGCTGTGAGCTGTCTGCACAGAGCCCGACGCAGGGCTCGAACCCACAAACTGTGAGATCATGACCTGAGCCAAAGTTGGATGCTCAACCAACTGAGTCACCCAGATGCCCCAATAAGGTAAAATTTTCAACAACGGAGTAAGGTTTTAAAGGGGACATACTGATGAATGAATAAAGAAGATGTGAGATACACACAGACAATGGAATACTACTCAGTGACCAAAAATCTTGACATTTTCAACAACGTGGATAGAACTCGAGTGTATTATGCTAAGTGAAATAAGTCAGTTAGAGAAAGACAAATACCATGTGATTTCACTCATATGTGGAATTTAAGAAACACAACAGATAAACATAGGGGAAGGGAAGGAAAAAATAAGATAAAAACAGAGAAGGAGGCAAACCCCTAGAGACATTTCTTTTTTCCCTAAGAGACCCTTAAATACAGAGAACGAACTGAGGGTTGCTGGAGGTAAGGTGGGATGGACTCAGGGGGTGATGGGTATTAAGGAAGACATTTGTCGGGATGAGCACTGGGCGTTATACCTAAGTGGTAAGCCACTAGGTTCAACTCCTGAAACCAATACTACACAGTATATTAACTAACTTAAATTTAAATCAATCAAGCAATAAAGGGCATACAGTGAATAGGTGAATAAAGGGAAATTCAGCACTTTCTGAACAAATCTCTCAGTTGACAAACAAGGATACATGTCAGATGATCTTAATCCAACCCTGAGAGAATCCCCCAAAGGCCTAGTTGCTTTGCCTAATGTATGCTCCCCACTGTAGTTTCTCCATCCTTTATCTCAGAAGTCTACTTATCCCACAGCTCCTGAATGTGAAAAGCCCAAAACACAATGCCCTATAAAGTCAAGAAAGGCCTCCGTGGAGTTCTTACCATGAGAATTTTAACATTTGCTCCTTGTGGAAAGGCTAGAAAGGCATTTAAAGCTTTTTAAAGGTGGCAACAAGAAAGTTTACTGAAAGCTAGACACCAGAAGTCACATACTCTGTGATTTCAGGCATATGAAATGAGGAAAAGGCAAATGTATAGACAGCTGGTCAGTGGTTGCCTGGGACTGAAGATGGGAACAGGGATTAATTGGAAATGAGCCTGAAGGATCTTATCAGGGTGATGAAAATGTTCTGAAATTGGATTATGGTGACAGTTGCACAACTATGCAGATTTACTAAAAGCCACTGATTGTACACTAAATGGGATAATTTTATGGTATGTAAATTATACCTCCATGAAGTTGTTATATATAAAAAAGCATACTTAGTACTTAAAGCATGTCTTTTGATTCAAATGGGTTCTGGCTAGGCACTTTGAAATTTCATGCTAAAATACTTATTAAGCCAAAAGAGAAAGAAGTGGAATGATGTCACTGAAAATAAAAACTGCAAAAAAATGCCTGAGCAGCATCTCCAGCTGGTATAAGAAATACTACCTCAAGAGATTTCATGAGGAAAGGCAGTGGAGGCCACAGGATGCAGAGTCGGGTTACATCCCTCACATTAAATTGGGTGCTATTCCTTTGCCCTACCAGGTATTAATCCAGGAGGACTGCCTCATTTTCTCCTTATCATTGCCTCACAAGACCATCTTTCTTTTTTTCTTTTAATTTTTTAAATGTTTGTTTATTTTAGAGAGAAAGAAAGCAAGAGCATGACTGGGGGAGCTCGAGCCACGGACAGTGAGATCATGATCTGAGCTGAAGTTGGATGCTTAACTAACTGACTGACACACCCAGGTGCCCCATATAGCTGAGAAGTGCAGTAGGTTCCCAGACCATATGAATAAGGAGGAGTCAGTCAGAGCATCTTAAATTCAGTGAGATATGGTCTTCCAGAGTAAAGAGCCACAAACGTCTCTCTGTTGAGGAACTTCCCTCTTCTAGAATGTTCACAGATGAAACAAAATAGAAAAGGCTGCCTCCAACAGATGGCATTAGTTGATCATATGCGGCCATTGGATCTTGGCCATCCTAATGCTTCTTACTCTAGAGGAGAGTTGATAGCATTAGGGTTTATTTTACAAGTGTGATATGAATATTATTTACCCTGATCATATCCAAAAGCTGTGAGAATTTGGAAAACTAGCAGAAAGACAGATGTGGGATTACCATGAAGAAAAAAGTAAAGTTTAACTTCCCATGGACAGGTTTGCATTGATCACTTGCAAGGCATCATTTTAGTCTTATGAATGGTATTTTCAGAACCAAAATGAATTTTAAGTGAAGTAGTTGCTGCAAGACATATGAAGAAGTTGTATTTGTGAAAAAAATGTTTTTTAATACTGCATCAGTTGAGTAGGACATTGAAGGGAGGAGACAAGGCCATCATGTAGGAAGGAGATGTTATATGGCTAAGTTACCTAGAAACTGAGTGGGAGTTGTATATATATCACTAGCTTGCTAGCTGCAGAAGGAAAGGAAAGGTGTTGACACAAAGTGGACCGAGAGTGGGGTCAAGGGAACTTCACCACCATCTTTACTGTCACAAAGCATTAACAGACTGATCTGGAAGAATGGGGGACACAGAAAACAACATATGGAATCTGTGAAAAACTACTGCAATATAAAGAAATATAATATGGAGATTATACTTCAAGAGTATATCCTTGAACCTTGTTTAATGCAAGACTCAAAACCCAATTTCATGAAACTGTTTGAAATCCTAAATTGAGCACAAAAGATGATGATGAAGAGGAGGAGGATGATAAATACTACTATTTTAATGAAACCGGAAAGAAAGCCCTAAGGAAAAAATAGACTAAGATAAAAAGGCCACATGAGATAAAAAAGGAAACTGGATGAGCCAATGGAGAATGATGATGACGATAAGACAGCAATAAAAATTGCTGATATTTAACATCTTCTATCTACCATGCTTTTATTCTAAATGTGTTTACATGTATTAACTCATTTAATTCTTATAAGAACACCATGACTGCATACTGTTATTATGTGCAGGGGAGAAGGGGCGGAGAGAGAGGGATAGTGAGAATCCCAAACAGGCTCCATAATGGCAGCGCAGAGCCTCATGTGAAGCTTAAACTCATGAACCCACGAGCCATGAGATCATGATCTTGTCCAAAACCAAGAGTTAGATGCTTAAGTGACAGCCATCCAGGTACCCCATCCTTAGTTTATAAGTGAGGAAATTGAGAGGGGTTAAGGAACTTCCTCACTACTAAGTATTGGAGGCAGGATTCGAGCCCTGACAATGTGACTTGTTTTCAATCATTACACTAAGGAAGGATCACAAAAAACCAAAAGAAACAGCAGAACTAAAATCATGTAAGGCACTAAAAGCATAATTGAAGTTGTGAGTGACATATTAAAATAAAAAAAATCTATCTTAAAAAGGCAAAAACTCAAAAATAAGGAAAGAGCTAATAGATATGGAAGCCAGACAATAAAGAACTCCCTCACTGATGGAAAGGACTCATCAAATTTCAGGTAAGATAGACAATAGGAGACCTACACCTATATAAAAAAAAATAAAACAAAACTCTACAGTAGAACATTAAAAAAAGAACACAAACTAATCAGAACATAGGAGAAACAAACAGCTGCTATGTGTGTGTGTGTGTATTTGTATATACATATATATGTAATATACTTATGTATATACATATATATTATATAAATATATGTATATAATTCAATCTCAGTTAAAAAGAGAAGAAATTAAACACTATTTTCATACTAGAAATGTGAAAAGAGCACTAAAATACATAAAGCAAAATTGACAGAACTACAAAAATTAATAGAAAAATCTAATTATTATAGTTGGAGACTTCAATCCCCTTTATCAGTAACTGACAGTGGGTAGAAAATAAATGAGGATATAGTTAAACTAAACAGCACCTTCACAATCAACTGGATCTCACTGACATTTATAGGTTACTTCAACAACAGTAGAATACATTCTTCTCAAGCTCACATGGAACATTCTCCTAGAGAGATCACATTCTGGGCTATAAAACACACCTTAAAATTTTTAAAGAGTAGAAATCATACAGTGTATACTCTCAGTCTACAGTGTGATTAAACTAGAAATCAGTAACAAAACAATAGCTGGAAAATCCCCAAATACTTGGAGATTAAGGAAAAGACTTCCCGGGGCACCTGGGTGGCTCAGTCATTAAGCATCTGACTTTGGCTCAAGTCATGGTTTGTGAGGCTGAGCCCCACATTGGGTGATCTTGAGGTCTGCTTCTGGTGAGCTTGAGCCCCACTTTGGGTGAGCATGCGCCCCACTTTGGGTGAGCCCCACTTCTCTCTCTCTCTGCCTCTCCTGGGATTCTTTCTCTTTCTCTGCCCCTCACTCACTTCAGCCCCCACCACCCTCAAAAAAAAAAAAAAGAATGAAAGAAAGAAAGAAAAAGGAAATACAGCTTTTCAAAAATCTGTGGGATACAGTGAAAGAACTGCTTGCAGAGAAATTTATAGCATAGAATGCATATATTAGAAAAGAAGAATGCTCTAACATCAATAATCTAAGCTTCCACCTTAGGAAACTAGAAAATGAAGAGTGAATTAAATCCAGAATAAGCAGAAGAAAATAAATAATAAAAATTAGAGCAGAAATCAATGAAGTTAAAAACAGAGAAAAATCAATAGAGAAAATAAAAAACCAAAAGCTGCTTCTTGGAAAAGATTATAAAATTGATAAATCTCTAGCCAGGCCAACCAAGAAAAAAAAGAGAGAAGACACAAATTACTAATATCAGAAATAAAAGAGGAACTATCACTACTGATACCAGGGACATTAGGAAGATAATAAAGGAATATTATAAACAACTCTATGACCATTTATTTAGATGAAATAAAACAATTCCTCAAAAGACAGGCTCTAACAAAACTCACATAAGAAGAAGTAGATAATTTGAAGAGAATGATAGCTATTAAAGAAAGTAAATAAACAATTAATAACCTTCCAGAAGAGAAAGTATTAGTCACAGATGATGAAGTCTACTAAATATTTACAGAAAAACATTATTCCAATACCCTACTATCTTCTCCAGAAAATAAAAGCATATTTATTCTAAGAGGTCAGCATAATCCTGGTCCCCAAAACAAAGATACTACAATAAAGGAAAACTATAGATAATATATGTCCTCAAAACAGATGCAAAAAATCCTTAACAAAATATTGACAAATCAAATCAACAATATATGAAAAGAATTACACACCACATTTGAGTGGGATTTATTCCTTCCAGGTATATAAGGCTGGTTCAACATTCAGAAGTCAACTAATATAATCCGTTAAGAAACAAACTAGGGGCACCTGGGTGGTTGGGTTGGTTAAGCATCTGATTTCAGCTCAGGTCATGATCTCACAGTTCGTGAGTTCGAGCCCCGCATCAGGCTCCATGCTGACAGTTCTGAGCCTGGAGCCTGCTTTGTATTCTGTGTCTTCCTCTCTCTCTCCCCTTCATTGACTCATGCAGTCTCTCTCTCTCTCTCACTCAAAAATAAACATTAAACAATTAAAAAAAAAGAAAAGAAACAAACTAATGAAGGTGGCTCAGTCGGTTGGGCATCTGGCTTTGGCTCAGGTCATGATATCATGGTTCATAAGTTCAAGCCTCCTGTCGGGCTCTGTGCTGACAGCTAGCTCAGAGCCTGGATCCTGTCTTCAGATTCTGTGTCTCCCTCTCTCTCTGCCCCTCCTCTGCTCACACTGACTTTCTCTCTTTCAAAAATGAATAAAACATTAAAAAAAGAAAAAAAAAAGAAACAGGCTAATAAAAGAGAATCAAAAGAAAAAGGATAGAAAACAAAAACACTGTAGTAGAAATGAAGAATGCATTTGATAGGCTTATTAATAGACTGGATGCAGCCTAGAAAAGAATCTATGAGCTGGAATATATGTCAATATAAATTTACTAAACTGAAATAAATGGAAGAAAAGATTTTCAAAAAGAAGAGATTAGGGCGTCTGGGTGGCTCAGTCGGTTAAGCTTCGGCTTCAGCTCAGGTCACGATCTCACAGTTTGTGGGTTAGAGCCCAACGTCAGGCTCTGTGCTGACAGATCAGAGCCTGGAGCCTGCTTCAGATTCTGTGTCTCCATCTCTCTCTGTCCCTCTCCCATTCATGCTCTGTTTCTCTCTGTCTCAATAATAAATAAACATAAAATTTTTTTAAATTAATAAATAAAATAAAAAATAAAAAGAACAGATTATTGAGTAAGTGTGGCCAATTACAAATGGCTTAAGAAATATATTAATATTGGGAATACCATGAAAAGAAGAGACAACAAAGCAGAAAAATTCAATGGCCAAGAACTTTTGAAAGTTAATGATAGATATCAACCTATAGAACCAGGCAGCTCAGAAAATATGAAGGAAGAAAGACACCCCATATTCAACACCTGGGAGTAATATAACCAAACAGCAGAAAACCAAAGACAAAGAGAAAATCTGGAAAAACATCAGTTTGTTGGGCAAGATCTTTCCTACAGAAGAACAAAGATAAGAATTATAGTAGACTTTCCATTAGAAAGTTGTCAGAAAGAAGAGAGTAGAGGGAAATATTTAAAGTGCTGGTGGAAAAAAACTCACCATGATAAAGTTCTGTATCCACTAAGATTATATTTTCACACTAGAGGAGAAATAAAACAAACAAACAAAAAACTCAAACAAAAAACTGAGGGCAATCATAATCAGCAGGGTAGCCCCACAAGAGATAAAATTTTTTCAGAGAAGAAAATGATATAGGTCAGAAATTCAGATCTACATTAAAAAAAGAGGAAATCTTTTGGAGAAATAATAAATAAAGGTAATTAAAAATCAATTAATGTAATCTATTACAAAAACAGGCTACAAAAGAAACCTTATATGATATCAATAAATTTAGAAAGCATTTGACAAATTCAAAGTATTTGACAAAATTCAACACCCATTCATGATAAAAACTCAGTAAACTAGGTTTACTAAACATCAACAAAACACCTATAGCTAACCTCATACCTAAGGCAAGGAACTAGATACTTTCCCCCTAAGAGAAGGATGTTCCCTCTAATCACTCGTATGTAACATCATGCAAGAAGTCATAGCTTAAGCAAGAGATCAAAAAATAAATAAATAAATAAAAGAAGAAGAAGAAATAAAAGGAAGAAATAAAACTGTCTTTGTTTGCTGATGGCATGATTATTCAGGAACCCCAACAGAATCAACGAACCAAAAACTGCTGCAGCTTTTAAGTGAATATAACAAGATTGTAGGATATAAGGTTATTACACAAAAGTTCAGTGCTTTCCTAGATATCAGAAATGGAAAATAGGAAATTGAAGTTAAAAATTCATTTACATTCAATTCCATTACATGTCATTTACATTAGCACCAAAAATATGAAATAGTTGTTATAAATCTAATTAAAAATGTACAAAAGCTATATGAAGAAAGCTACAAAATGCTGATGAAGGAAATCAAACAAGATCTAAATAAACGGAGATAGAATCCACATTCATGGATAGGAAACTCAAAACTGTTCAGATGCCAGTACTTTTCAACATGATCTATAGCTTCAACACAATCCCAACAAAAATCTCAGCAAGTTATTCTGTAGATATTGACAAACTGATTCTAAAGTTTACATAGGGGCGCCTGGGTGGCTCAGTGGGTTGAGCATCCGACTTCGGCTCAGGTCATGATCTCGCGGTTTGTGGGTTCAAGTGCGTCAGGCTCTGTGCTGACATCTAGCTCAGAGCCTGGAGCCTATCTTCATATTCTGTGTCTCCCTCCCTCTCCAATCCTTCCCTGCTCATGCTATCTCTGTCTCTCTCAAAAGTAAATAAAACATTAAAAAAATTTTAAATTTATATGGAAATGTGAAATATCTAGAACAGCCAACACAATAATGAAGGAGAAAACCAACAGGTACTAAGTTACCTCTTTCTGGAAAGATGTTGTTTTTGGTGAGTTTGACAGTTTTGGGCCTTGGGTTGTTATCATCCATACCCATGATCAGGTTGCGGAAAAATAGATCAAATTTCTTCCTGCTGTCCGCATTGATGGTGCCAGCCACAGTCCACACCAAGGCAAAGAGGAATAGACCTTGCAGCCAGAGAAAGACCTGTTGGCTTGTCAGACCTTCAGATAATTCACTGTCCTCTTTGTCTGTTTTCCTGATTTCATCTAAAAGCAAGAACAAGGAACCTCAGGAAAATCCGCAAATACCTGCATGTATATAGATCTAAACAATGTGAACTGGGTGGTCTTGTCTGTGAGGGCTCTGGGGGAGGGGAATGATAGTGGCTGAGTGGCCATCACCTGCCAGACCCTTTATCCTCATATGTATTTTTTTGCTAGTTTTAAATAATTTTTCTAATTTTGAAAGGACCTGGGTACCAACCTGAAGGAGCTCTCAATGGGTGAAGACATTTGAGGAACAAAATAACTATAGCATTTGTATTATAACCTATAGGATAAAATAAATATCTGTGAATTCATACTTCGATCAGCAAATAATTGAATCAGCAAAGAAATAGGGAAGAATAGCTCTTCCTGACAGAAGAATTCTAATTAGTAAATATATAAGGAATACACAAAGAAATAGAAAATTAACATTAGGCAAATACCACCATAATAACCATGGTAGGCAAGACCCACTTAATGGACATTAAAATCTGTGGGTAAAAATTTGAGGAGAAAACAGGATATTTGCATAGCTTCAAATTGTCTCCCCCTGCAAATACTTATTGTTTATGAAGGAAAACATAGTAATGTTTCTCTTACAGTAGAGAAGTGTGGCTTTGACCAAAGCTAACTTTGACCAGAGCCTTCACCAGTCATAACATGTAGCAACATATTGTACCTCATGATGATGTACTTAGAAGGATACCTCATCACTTCTGTGGTATTCTTACTGAAAATGCATAACCCCAATAGAACGATGAGAAAAGATGAGGCAAATTTAAATTGAGAGACATTCTATAAAATAACTGGCCAGTATTTATCAAGTAACCAAATTATAAAAGACAAGGAAAGGAGTGTCCAGATGGCTCAGTCAGCAGAACTTGTGACTCTTAATTTCAGGTCATGAGTTTGAGCCCCATGCTGTGTTTACTTAAAGAAAAAAAAGGGGGCAAGAAAAGACTGAGGAGCTGTCATAGAATGAAGAAGATGAATGAGATAACAACAGTTAAAAAATAATGTGACCTCCTGAAGTGCATCCTGGAACAGATAAAGGACAGTTGTGGAAAAACTGATGAACTGCAAATGGAGTCTGTAGTGTAGTTAATAGTCTAGTATCAGTGTTAATTTTCTTATTCTGATCACTGTCTTGATGATGTAAGATGTTAACTTTAAAGGAAGCTAGGTGAAGAGATGTGTGACTCAACATAGTTTTTAGCAATTTTCTTGCAAGTCTAAAATTATTTTAAAATAAAAGGCTAAAAAATATATTTAGTATTCCTTATCTCAAGGCCTTGCTTATTAATCATAGTTACCATACTCCTGCATTTTAGCACTGACAGAGGAAAAAGTTAAGGTTCTGAAATCAGGTATGTCTGTGTTCAAACCTACTCCCCAGTTTTTAGTAGTTGTGTGTCTTTCAACACTCCTGATAAGACGCATGGCTATAGATTTTAGAAGGCAAGAGATTAGGTCATTCAGTGTTGGGGATAATGAGTCCATTTCTCATGTGATGCCTTCTTTCCTGGAGGAGATACAACACACGGACAGGAAATAGGGCATGGGAAAATATGCAAAATTTGCAACTAATGATGCAAATATATGGCATTTGATGCAGTTAGTGTGTTTTTGAGAAAATTGCCTGTAATTTTAACTTCAGGAAAATCACATAATATTTAGCCAAACAAAGTCTCCACTCAACTGTTCACCATGTTACATTTTTTTTTTTTATCTGCTCCTCTAATGCCTTTGGAAGCAATGAGCTGAGAAAATGTATATGTAACAGAAGTTCTGGGAAGATTCATCCTGAGTTTGAATTCTGTGAGATCTTGAAAAAGAAATGGCATCCAATTAAAGTTCTCCAAATGGGGATACCTGGGTGGCTCAGTCGGTTAAGCGTCCGGCTTCGGCTCAGGTCATGAACTCATAGTTTGTGGGTTCGAGCCCCGCATCAGGCTCTGTGCTGACAGCTAGCTCAGAGCCTGAAGCCTGTCTTCAGATTCTGTGTCTCCCTCTCTCTGACCCTCCCCTGCTCATGCCGTCTGTCCCTCCCTAAAATAAATAAAAACAGTAAAAAAAAAATTTTTTTTAAAGTTCTCCAACTGGACACATCTTTTGTCATCTCCCACAGAACTCAATAAAATTTGATTTATGTGAGATGGTTACAGGGAACTTCTCCAGGACCTTTAAACAAATGGTTCTATGATTTATGTACTTCTCATATCCTGGAGAAGTTCCCTAGTTTTGTAGCTGATGTGATCAGTTCTCTTAACGGTGTAACCATGTATTTTGTGAATTCAGATTTTTATGTTTTTTAACATAGAAAAATCTGCAGTCTTATTTTTTAAAGAATATTTTTTTCTCAGATACATTCACATCTAAATTCATTTCCCTCCAGGATATCCTAGTTAGACAAAGAGAGACAGAGATTATTATCCCCATTGTGTGGATAAGAAACATAACACAAGAAAGGATGCAGTAATTTGCTAAAAACATCCAGGAAATCAATCCCAGATTAAGGTTAAAGCCCCCAAACACAAATTCTTTCCACTAAATTCTACTATTTACAGTCCAAAGGCTTGCTTGTTCTAGACTAAAATATGCTAGTCTCGTTGTGACTCACGGCCGGGGCAAGAGTAGAAGGGATGCGGAAGAAGAAGAAATATCCTGTACATACCCCCCACCTTTCATCTGGCTTAAGAACTGTAGTAGCACTTACCAAGCAGGGAGGAGTACAGTCTCATCATTGAGAAGGCAAGGTGGATTGGAGAAGTTTGGACCACAAATTTACAATGAAGGTGAATAAATTCCAGGCAGGGCTGGACAAGCCACATGAACATGTCATTGACCTAAAAGTAGAAATGAAATTTGAAGATGTTATCAAAAAATGAGTTTAAGACTAAGGCTTGGTACACCTCTGGAAGGCTGGAGATGCTGGTAAAGTTGCTAATTATTTTTGAATGTAAGTGTATTGGGGAAAAGGCCACAAGTACCAAGGGCCCTGACTCAAGCTTCCTACTCAATGGACCATGCAGCCCACAGACCATCCCTACCCCTCCGATTTTACTCTCCAGAGCTGGATACTCAGAGGCTTAGAGCTACTGTGAGTCAGCTACAAGATGCACAAAATAGTTTTAGGGCCCAGACTAGGCATCTGACTTCCTTGCATAAAATCATTAGGAACCCTAAAGAAGATTTTCAAATGACTTTAGGCTGGACTCCTGTATAACATGGCCACAGGAAGTTCAGGGGCTCATTTTCAGTAATAATCTCTATGTATGTATGTACTTATTTGTAGGTATAATGATTCTTGTCTCTGCTCTTCACCCCATTTACTCTTCCAAAAAATTTATCCTTTATCCTCTCATTTGGGATATTTTTTTCATTTTTATTAAAATATTTGTGGCCGTCACTGTAAATTACCTTAAGTCATTTTTTGGGAAGTAGACAGGTAAACTAGAAAGGGAGCAGCAATAACACCCCAAACCCAGCAAAAGAAAAGAAATAATAAAGATCAGAGCGGAATTAAACAAGATAGAATCCACAAAAACAATTGAACAGATAAATGAAACCAAGAGTTAGTTTTTTGAAAAAATAAACAAAATTGATAAACCTCTAGCTAGGCTCCTCAGAAAGAAAAGAGAAAACATGCAAATAGACAAAATCATGAAGGAAAATGGATCTATTACAACAAATCCCTCAGAAATAAAAGGTTATCACTAAATAAATACATGTGTATATATATGTATGTTGATACATATCTATATGTAAATATATAGATGCATTTATATATATGAATACATACACAGGAACATATATGTGAATACATATACATGTGTATGTGGATATGTGGTATATTCATCCAGCCAACAAATATTTATTGAGTATCAGGTAATTACAGTGTTGTAGGTACTGAGGATAAACAACTCACAATATAGATATGATTCTTGCCCTCGCGGAGATGACTGAAGGGTAGGGGAGACAAAAAATAAATAACAAGCAAGGAAACAAATAAAATACTTACAAATCATAGAAAGTACTAGCAGTAGACAAATAAAGATGCTACAATGGGGAATAACAGGAAGGGTTTAGTAGGATGGTCAGGGAAGGCTTCTTAGAGGAGGAAGCCTTTATGTTGAGATGATGAAGGTAAATCATCCCTCACAAGATAAAATGGGACAACATTTCCAGGAAGAGGAAGAAAAGATACAAAAACCTTGAGGTGATAAAACCGAGGGTCTTCTAGGAATAGAAAAATACAAGGGCTACAGGGTAATGAGTTGAGGAAGAGGGTAGGTGATGATGTCAGAAAGGTGAAAGGGCCAGATTGTGGTCTTAGAGGCCTTGATAAGAAGTTAGACTGTTTTGGGGCACCTGGGTGGCTCAGTTTGTTAAGCGGCTGACTTTGTCTCAGGTTATGATCTCACGGTTCATGGGTTCGAGCCCCGCATTGGGCTCTGTGCTGACAGCTCAGAGCCTGGAGCCTGCTTCAGAGTCTGTGTCTCCTTTTCTCTCTGCCCTTCCCCTGCTCTTGCTCTGTCTCTCTGTCTCCCAAAAATAAACAAACATTAAAAAAGAAGTTAGACTTTTTGCTAGGGACACTGAGGAGTTGCACTCAAAGCTTCCTGTGCAGCTGTGTGGATTGATCTCTTCATGTGCCTGTGGGCATGTATCTGTTTAAATGTATGTGATTATATACATGGTACATGCATATAACTGACAGGAATGGGGCCATCCTACATAGCTCACCAGAGTGTTTCCAAAGTAAGAAGAGAGGCCAATTATACCTTTCTTGGATTCTTCAGTGGGAAACTTTCCTGGAACTCTATTAATGCAGGGAAAGACAAGAGCCACTAAGAGTTGGGGTTCTCCCTTCCTGCTGAGAAGGCTGAGAGTGTGCTCAGGTACCCACTTAACTTGAATGTTTAGGAAGGAAAGAAGGGAACAGACACCCTTAGTAGCTGTAATATAAGGTTTTCTAAACTGGCTCCAGCTTCCTAGATACGGGAGGTATGACGTCGAAGTCACCTGGATGGGGAGTGGCAGTACAGAGAGGAACACAGCTCTTCCTAATCTGGCCTATTTCTAGAGCACCTTCTAGAGATATTTCTGGTAGTGGAACAATGGGAAAAGAAGTGACATTCTAGCCACCTTATAGAATGTTTCTCAAGTATCAGAATTCTCTATGGGAGCTGTGGAGTGATGGATAAGGTAGAAGAAAAGGAGAAATTGACCATATCCTATCCTCTCCACATGGAGAAGAAAGTTGGAAAAATGGCAGTCAGTCAGGAAATAAGATAACTAGAGGCAGGTAGGGAAGTTGCTGCCCATTCTTGCATCCTGGAATTAGAAGGTAAAGATGTATCCAGAAGGCCTTAGAAGTGAGGAGCAGGGAGACAGGAGGGAGGGAAGTAAAGGAGCCTGATGGTCTCACCAATTCCTTGTGCTCCTTAGTGAGGCTAGTGGGCAGGGTGTCCATGTAGGAGTCCTTCAAGGGCTTCCAGCCTAGTTGATGGGGCTCCATGTAGATCATTCCACACCTGGCAGGCACAAAGAAAACCAGCCTGGTCCACATCTGGGCTCCCAAGAACACAGGGGTAAGGTAAATGTAGACAGTCATGGCAAAGTAAGGGGCTGGAGCTTGGGGTGGGGCACAGACGCTTGCCTGCTCCAGGCCAAAAGGAAAGTGCTCAGATTTTGTCAGCAAAGGATGGAAACCAGTCGTAACAGCTTGGTCTTGAGACCTAAAGAATCTGGGTTCAAATACCAGCCCTAGATTCTACTATCTGAGTGGGAAATTCTATCTCTGAAATTCTTCATCCTTGTCTATAAGTGAAGAAATATAAAAAATATGCAGTTCATAAGGCTATTGTAGTAGTTAAATAAGATAATGTCAACAAATAATTCAGTACAATTTCTAGAACATTGAAAACTCTTAATCAATGGAAACTATTATTATCATCAGCATGTACTGATATTTTCTGTAATACATGGATTCCCCCCATTATAATATAGTTGTCATTTATTGAGCATCTATTGCATGTAAGGCACTATGCTAGGTCCCTTTATCTCTAAACATTTCTTTATGGTCATGATTTAGACACGAGGAGACTGGCTCAGACAGACTAAGTGACTTGGAAGAGGCCACACGGCTAGATACTGTCATGGCCAGGGTGAGAGCCCAAATTGGTTTAATTTGCCATTGCCTTTTCTATTCCCTGACATTGACTTTTGGAATGTAGGCTATTTTCTTTTATGAACCTCAGGTACACAGGATTTGATTCATTGTCATCCTCCGCACACTATTACTAGCCCATGCATGGCCTTTCTTCTTTTTTAGGTAATGGTTTTCAATAATGTAATGAGTGTCCATGAACCCACCAGCCATCACCAGACAGAAGCTAGGATCTTGACAATAAGTTTCATCTAATCCATTTGGTCTCCCTTATCCTATACCCATGGCTTTCCCCACCTGACATAACTCAGTATCTTGAGTCTCACTGTCACCTGTCTCTTGATTTCTTTCTTTCTTATATAGTTTTATGGTACTTTTATATGTTTCTATAATGTAAATTTATTTCAGTTGTTTTTAGCACTTTAAATGGAGACACTATGCTGTATATAATATTGTGGGCTTACTTTTATAAATAATATTGCTAAGATTTTATACTTAATAAGATTTATCCATAGAGTTCCAGGTCAGTATCATTTATATTGAGTGATATATAAATATTACAATTTGTTACAAAAACACTAATTAAAAAGGATACATGCACCCCTGTTTACTGCATCAGTATTTACAATATTGCTATATTATGGAAGCAATCCATAGATGAATGGATAGAGAAGATGGGTATATATCTACAATGGAATATTATTCATCCACAAAAAAGAATGAAATCTTGCCATTTACAATGACATAGGTGGAGCTAGAAAGTATTATGCTAAGCGAAGTAAGTCAGTCAGAGAAAGACAGATATCACATGATTTCCCTCTATGTGGAATTTAAGAAACAAACAAACAAAGGGGGAAAAAAAGGGAGACACAGGCAAACCAAGAAATAGAGTCTTAGCTATAGCGAACAAAGTGATAGTTACTAGAGGGGAGGGGGTGGGGGTGAGAGAGGTGATGGGGATTAAAGATTACCCTTATCATGATGAAAATAAAATAGAATTGGGGCACCTGGGTTGCTCAGTCATTTAAGCATCCACCTTCGGCTCAGGTCATGATACCATGGTTCGTGAGTTCAAGCCCTACATTGGGTGTGGTGCTGACAGCTTGGAGCCTCGAGCTTGCTTTGGATTCTGTGTCTCCCTGTCTCTCTGCTCCTCCTCTGCTCATACTCTGCCTGTCTGTCTCTCTCAAAAATAACTTTTTTAAAAAATCTAGAAAGTAATATAGAATAAAATAAAATGATAGAAAAAAATGTGTGACTTTATTATACATTAATTCACTCCTGTTAATGGGCATTTGGGTTTTTCCCAAGTGTTTGTTATTGTTAACCATGCTCTACTCTGGAAATTCTTGTACGTGACTTTTATTGTATGGGTGCAAAAGTTTCTCAGAAATAGAATTGCTGGTCATGAGGCAAATGAAGGTTCAATCTTAGAGGAGATATTGTAAAACTTTCCAAAGTACTTGCCCGATTTTAGACTCCTACCAGCACTGTGGATTGAGGACTGATTTTACGACAAATTGGAGGTACAACATATGTAGGTGATGTGCAAGGGCTTAATCACAGTTGTGGGTTTTTATGGTCAGTGGGGCCACATGTCCCCTCAGGGTGCCAGTGCGAGGCTGACTGACCTGCTCACAGTGGCTGGTGAGGCCTGCTCCAGGTCCGCTGGCTCGAAGATCAGACTCATCTTGGGACTCATCTGGATAATCTCTCCACTCATTAAACACAGCTGAAAAGGCAGGAGTAGTAAAGGGCAGGCAAATAGGTTAAATTCCATCTGCAAGTGAGTGGGCTCAGTGGAGACAGAGATAGTTTAAATTCATTCAGTAATTCTTGAGCACCAACTATGCATCAGGCACTGCTCTAAGTGCATAGAATAAAACGGACAAAAATCCCTTTGCTCTTGGGATTTACATTCTGATGGAAGCAAACAGATGATAAACAAAATACATAGAATATAAAATGGTGAAAGTGCTTTGGAGAACAATTATGTAGAAGAGGAGGCAGGAAAATGCTCAGCCAGGGCTGGGTGAGTTGTGATTTTAAATAGGGAGGTCAGAGAGTCACTGAATTGCAGCCTGAGATGAAGGATGGAGAAGTTATCAGACTACATCGAGTTTCATGGTTCCTTCCTCAGTGTTTAACATAGAATTTAACCTCACACCTTTCTCCTGTTTTATTTGCTCAAGTTTCCCATGAAAGGCTCTTTGGAATATCCCATGGACTGTGCAGGGCAACAGGGACAAGAACATCTCCACAAATCCTTTCTGGAATGGAAGGAAAGACCATCTGAAGTCCTAGTGTTTAGTAGGTATGTCCCCGTAGAAAGTAGTGCAAACACACAGGGGAGCCTCAGTTGTATGTACAAAGTTAGTGGTGCTGCTTCCCATTTGCCAACATGGGTTCAAGTGAGATCTTTAAGTCACAAGATTGCTGATGCTTTGATCTCTCAGTGGCAGAGGAGACCCCATTACTCCCTGCAGCTCAAAGTTGTGCTTTAAAGTTGTGCTTATACTTTACCTGGCCCATAAAAAATACACCTGGAAACAGGTCACTACATGAATCCCCAGGAAGGTCAATAGCCATTATGGGGCTGACACCACCAGCAGTGTCATTTCTGAATTATCAAGAAAAGTTAAGAGACCCATACCTCTGACGGTAGTTTGATTTACACCCAGGGACAGGAAGAGCCATCAGGAATCTCATGGATTATAACTCTTTATACTTCTTATCTCAAGACCAGCAAATACATTTGTACAATTAGTTTATATAACATAGTCCATATCATGTAATAAAACAGTTCTATTTTTATATATTATGTAATCAAAATTACGCACATGATATAATTAGTGTATGTGTGTAATTTAGATAACTAGGCCTTCCATTGTTAAGCATGACTCACTCATAGTCTTGTGAAATTTAAATGCAGTAGGAAAGTATATTTTGATTCGATAATCATGTATACTCAGTACAGAAACTCTTCCTTAAAATGATGATACACAAATCATGAGAGACTATTGAATACTGAAAACGAACTGAGGACTGAAGGGGAAGGAGGGTGATGGTCATGGAGGGGGGCACTTGTGGGGAGAAGCACTGGTGTTATATGGAAACCAATTTGACAACAAACTATTATAAATTTAAAAAAATAAAAACAAGAGAAAAAACATACAGTAAGATAACATTTATTATATGCCACGTGCTATTAGAACCATTTTGCAAATATTAACTTATCTAATCTTCCTAATTAACATTATAATGTAGACACTATTGTCCCCATTTTACAGATGAGAACAGAGAGACACAGAGAGACTAAATAGCTTGCCTGAGTTTATACAACTGGTAAGTGGCAGTGCAGGATTTGAACCCAGGCTGTCTGCCTCCAGAGTCCAAGCTCTTTGGCCACTATGCTAACTGTAGCCAAATGTATTTTCCAAATACTGCTGCAGCAGTAGTTTCCCTCACATGTATGCTTTTGCAGTGTGACCTTGCTCTGTTCCACCAAGATGTGGAGTCTTTTTCTCCACTCCCTCGAATCTTGAGTAGGCCCTGTGACTTCTTCAACTCCCAGAATTCAGAGAAAGTGATGCTATGCCAGTTTTGAGCACAGTCCTTAATTTCCTGGAAACTTTTACTTCCTGCCTTTTGGAAAATTAACTACCATGTAAGAAGTGTCACTACTCCAAGACCACTGAGACACCAACCCATGTGGAGAGGCCTGGAGGATGAGATGTCATCTGAAGAGAAAGAGAGAGAGGCCAAGGAGGAATGAGCCCCCACACTGAGTGAGGAAGCCACTTTGGTTGTGGATCCTCCAACCATGGTTGCCCTAGCTGACATCACAATGATTAGCTGAGAGCAGCTGACCCCTTCCAAAATTTCTAATCCACAATATCATGAGCAAAGTAAATGTTTTAAGTCTTAAACTATACCATAATATATAACCAAACACATTCTATTTATCAGGCACAATGTTTGTGCTATCTTATTTAATTGCCAATATCCCTATTTTATTACTACCTTTTATAAATGAGCAAATTGAGATTCAGAGGTTATGTGACTTTTCCAGGACAAAACTCAGTTGCAGAGCGAGTGGACCAATATGATGCCAACACCAAGGCTTTTAACCATGATGCAACATTGTCCCTTAACACACAGAGCTTACCCACTACAAGTACAAATAAAAGCATAATTCATAAACTTATTTTCTTGTGGGGCATTTATTCTTAGTGTAATAAATGTATGATTATATAGTTTTGGTCAATTACTCACTTGAAGAGAATTCATAACCTACCTATAAAAAAGTGATATGAGACTCACTAGGTACCTTTTTATTGTCATCTAGAACTGTGTTCATATTTTCAATCCAAACAGCATCTACTGGCCCATCAAATATAATCCACTTGCGTTCATCAGACAGTGAAGACGCTTGTTCCCGGAAAGCATGGGCAAGGACACCATCTGTCCATTCATGGCTCACTTGGTCAAAGCACCCATAGAGCTGGCCCATGGTGATGGCCTTGGGGTTGATGATCATATACTCCACAGCAAATTCTTCCATCTGTTTGGCTGGGCAAGAAGGTCCAACATGAGTTACAAAGTCTCTGAAGAGACCAGAACATTAGACAAGAGATAATGCCATCTCAAAGACCAACCAATCTTTATAAATATGCCATCCAAGCAGAGTCCTTATAAAATTTGTCCTCAAACCACATAAGATTAGGATATCTGGATGGGCAATGACTTAAATTATTAGGTTATTATGCCCATTAGTTTCTCACCAAATTTTCTACTGAGTTTCATTTCAATTTTTTAAATGTTTTGTTTATTTTTGAGAGAAAGAGAGAGACAGACAGTGTGAGCACGGGAGGGTCAGAGAGAGAAGGACACAGAATCCAAAGACAGGCTCCAGGCTCTGAGCTAGCTGTCAGCACAGAGCCTGACGGGGGGCTCAAACCCAGGAACCACGAGATCATGACCTGAGCCAAAGTCAGACGCTCAATCAACAGAGCCACCCAGGTGCCCCTACTGAGTCTCATTTCAAACAGAGCAAATGTGCCAGTCAGATCTAAAGAAATTTGTCTGGGCCTAAATGAACTCAAGCAGTAAGGGAGAGAGGTCCACGTTATCACGTGTCTTTATGTACCTGGCTCTCACAGCTACCCTAAGAACCTTGGCTTTGACTTGAAATGAAGGAACAGAAGACAGGTAAATGATTCTGGAAAATATTGGCTACTTTTTTTCTTTTCTCTACCTGAAGGACTAGTTTAGCCCTGATATCTCTTCTTTAGCTGCTCAGCAAGTATCCCCTGAGAAATTCACACCATGAGAGTACTAGGTCCCAACCTGAATACACAGGCTGATAGATGGCACATCAGATGCATTCAACAACAGAAAACAATCACACTTTTATATGATCCTTCAACGTAAGGGAAAGTTGGAACACTTGAGTCACAAACTAAATAAAGAACCATTTCTACAGAATCCCAAAGCAAAAATGATGGGGTAGCCTCTTTTCTCATTTAGTTTCCTAAACTGTCTTCAAATGACAAAAATATGAAATTTGAAATGCCCTACCTAATTGGGTACTGGGGCTAAGTTAGTCTCCCAAACAAAAGCTTCAAAAATCCAACAGCAACTTAGTCATCAAATATTATTAGAAAAAATATGTTAGGGCCACGTGGGTGGATCAGTCAGTTATGTGGCCGGCTCTTGATTTCAGCCTGGGTCATGATCTCACTGTGGGATGGAGCCCTATGTAGGTAGGGCTCTGGGCTGACAGTGCGGACCCTGCTGAGGGTTCCTGTTCTCCCTCTCTCTGTGCCCCTCTCCAGTCCATACTCTCCATCTCTCTCTCTCAAGTAAATAAACATTAAAAATTAAAAAGTAAAATATGTTAAAAAGAAGTACTGGAAGGAATTGTGTAAATACAAGGCAAGGCTTTTCAAAACCATAGGCTTACATTTTATAAAGGAAAAAACCCCCAAAACTCTTTTCTTTGGCAATAAATATAGTTTCCATTTGTTGAGCAGAAGCTGTGCTGGGTTACTTTCCTGCATAATCTCATTGAATTTGCACAACAATCCCATTTTACAGCTGAGAAAACAGAGGTTTAGTCACCGGTCCAAGGTCTGGGTCTGATTCAAAAATCTGAAGTCATGTTCTACATTAAATGCAAGGAAGGAAGGGGAGAGGGGAAGGAGGGAGGGAAGGAAAGAAGATAGCAAGGTAGGTAGGAGAGAAAAGGGAAAGGGAAGCAAAGGAAAGAAAAAGGGAAAAGGGATGAAAGGAAAAAAGAAGAAAAGAAACCATGCAATAATCGGCTTTTAAAAGAATTTGTTTAGGACAGTGGCAGAAGTTTCTCTCTCATTGGGAAACCTTTGGAGAAGCCACTATTCAGCATTTGAGAAATCTGAGATAATTCCTGCACTTAACAACAGGCATATAAAATTCCCGTTAGAAGCTCCCACAACCCCCCTATATTTTCTGCCTGCAGACATCTGTGTGCCATGTTCTATTTCTGGCTCTGATGTCACAATCAAAGGATGGCAAAACTAATAGCCTGGCATTATCTCCATGGAGCCAGCCAACTGACTGGGGAGTTCTCGTGCTCCTGGGAAGCCAGGGATATGAGATTTACCTGCGTATAAATCACCCAGGGCTGCAGCCAACACTTTATAAGCACAGGTCTTGCCACCCATGGGGTCTCCGACAATCATATAGCCATGTCTTACCAGCATCATCTCGTAGATCTGGGACGAGACAACATATAAACAGTTAATCATTGCAAACCACCCAGAGCTGCAAGCCAGTCAGATGTCAGCGAGGAACGAAAGACTGAAAGGGGATTCCCATAGTCACTTCTATCTATGGTGAACTGTGGTCCTTTTTATGATCTATAGTTTAAATATCTTTGGCATAAATAAATATATGTGTGTGTCAGATACCTAACCAACTAAGCCACCCAGGCACCCCAAGGAGGTCTAATTTTAATGCCGCAATTTTTTTTTCATTAGGCCATTTCTATTTGCTTCTATTTTTTATTTTTTAATGTTTATTTATTTATTTTAATAGAGAGAGAGAGAGGCACTTGGGTGGCTCAGTTGGTTAAAGGTCCTATTTTGGCTCAGATTATGATCTCAAGGCTCATGACTTTAAGCCCTGCATTGAGCTCTGTGCTGATAGTTCCAACCCTAGAGCCTGTTTCAGATTCTGTGTCCCTTTCACTCTGCCTCTCCCCTGATCATGCTCTGTCTCTCTCTTTCAGGAATAAACAAACATTAAAAAAAATTTAAAGCAGGGGTGCCTGGGTGGCTCAGTTGGTTAAGCATCCAACTTTTGCTCAGGTCATGATCTCACAGTTTGTGGGTTCGAGCCCTGCATCAGGCTCTGTGCTGACAGCTCAGAGCCTGGAACCTGCTTCAGATTCTGTGTCTCCCTCTCTCTTTGCCCCTCCCCCACTCACGCTATCTGATCTCAACAATAAGTAAATAAACATAAAAAATGTATCCAGAAGGAAAACATAATAAAAACTAAACATAAAAAATTAAAAAAAATTAAAAATTAAAACAAAAGAAAAAGAGAGAGAGAGAATGTGTGTGTGTATATGTGTGTGTGTGTGTGTGTGTGTGTGAGAGAGAGAGAGAGAGAGAGAGAGAGAGAGAGAGAGAGCGAGCGTGTGCGAGCGAGCTGGGGAGAAGGAGAGAGAGAGAGAGAGAGAGAGAGAGAGAGAGAGAGAGAGAGAGAGAGAGAGAGAATCCCAAGCAGGTTACTGGCTGTCAGTGCAGAGCCCGACTCAGGGCTCAATCTCATGAACCAAACAATGATATCATGACCTGAGATGAAATCAAGAGTCTGACGCTCAACCCAGCCACCCAGGTGCCCCTCT
>NC_043707.1:15444954-15492848 GCF_006229205.1 Suricata suricatta
CTGGGGAGAAGGAGAGAGAGAGAGAGAGAGAGAGAGAGAGAGAGAGAGAGAGAGAGAGAGAGAGAGAATCCCAAGCAGGTTACTGGCTGTCAGTGCAGAGCCCGACTCAGGGCTCAATCTCATGAACCAAACAATGATATCATGACCTGAGATGAAATCAAGAGTCTGACGCTCAACCCAGCCACCCAGGTGCCCCTCTCTTTGCTTTTAAAGGGGAAAAGGAAACAGTGGTCATTTTAGCACATTGCACTTAAATTGGAAACTTCCTTTTTTGAGGCCTAAATGTAGTTCTGACTTGATTAGAACTCTCAACAGATAAAAGGGTTTTTCCAAGCCAAGCCCCATGCTGTAAAATATAAATGATCTTCCTCGTAATTGGTTCCAGGGTTCCAGAGTAGTTCTTTACCAGCACAACTCAAAGTTAATCTGGAGACCTTTACTGAAGCCATTTGGAAAGCAATGCTCTTTTTCCTTCTAAGCTTGAACCTGGGACAATCTATGTCTGAGGCTGCTGGGAACCCAAATGAGAATGAAATTTTAACTCAGAGAGAGAGCCCAGAAATGAAGAGAAAGTTTCCTGGATCCTGCTGTGTCTGAGGCCAACACACACTTGGGCTCTTCAAGTTAGGTAAATGAAGAGGCTCCCTTCTGTTGACTAAGGTAGTTTGAGTTGGGTTTCTTTTTTTTTTTTAATGTTTTATTTATTTTTGATACAGGAGAGACAGAGCATGAGAGGGGGAGGGTCAGAGAGAGAAGGAGACACAGAACTGGAAGCAGGCTCCAGGCTCTGAGCTAGCTGTCAGCACAGAGCCTGACGCGGGGCTCAAACCCACGAATGTGAGATCTGACCTGAGCTGAAGTCGGAGGCTTAACCGACTGAGCCACCCAGGCACCCCTGAGTTGGGTTTCTATCACTGGAAACTGAGAAAGTCCTGACTAGTTCAAGACCAGTGCCCCAACGGTTTTGGTTCATCTCCAAAATTTTAAAAAAGGAATGCTAAGGAAGATGGTCAGAGGAAAAACATTGGATTTTAACTTCAATTCCTGGAAATGAGACCTGAAGGCACTTCCATTTCTATTCTGGCACCTCTGAATGCCATCACTCTGTTCCAATCAACCATAATTCTAATCCCTGACTTAAGTGAATAGTAAAACATGTACACTCTTGTACAGATACAGGAAACCAACCTGGATAATTTTCCCAATAAACCAAGGTACCGGCTGGAGATTCATCTTTTTGATGTTCTCATTCAACACTTCCATAAAAACTTCATAGTCTGGCTGTGGGAGAACAACTCCAGGAAACAAATCTGATATAATTCCCTGTTAACAAGAATTTGAGAGAAGATGGAAAGGATAAATTGTTGGGGGCATGACCTCGACATTTTCTGAAAATGAGATTCACAGACAGAAGAAGTCTTTGTAAAATTCCAAACCTCATTTTTCTGTGCCAAAACTTATCCACAATTACAAATTCCAACACTATCTGTAAAATATGATTTCCCTCCCAAATAATTTTTAGGCCTCAAATATTAATAAGTCTGTATTATCTTCCAGTTATTATACTAGGAGTGAATAAGATAGTTAATTTCTGTCTTTATGGAGCTCACAGCCTGATAAGGAAGAGCAGCATTAGAATAATTACAAAAGAAAACTACATTTGGTAACAAAAAAAAAAACCTATCCAAAACCAATAGCATATATTATTCTATCAGTGAAACCATTTTTATTAAAATCAAAAACTAGGGGTGCCTGGGTGGCTCGTCAGTTGGGCATCTGACTTGGGCTAAGGTCATGATTTTGTGGCCTGTGAGTTTGAGCCCCATGTTGGGTTCTGTGCTGCCAGCTCCAAGCCTGGAGCCTGCTTGGGATTCTGTGCCTTTCTCTCTCTCTAACCCTCTCACCACCTCACAAAAATAAGTAATAAAAACATTAAATTTTTTTTAAAAATCAAGAACTAGACAGGGATAGTGCTTTCACACTATCTAACATTTGGAGGAGAATGTCTGGTGGCGGGGGGGGGGGCTGGCTGGAGAGGGAAAGGGTGCCAAAGAAATAGTTCATCTTCAGAAACTGAGTCCCAGCACTTGGCCAAGGTCCCAAAGCACTGCATACCTGAAACAGAGGGACATCTTGAGCCAAAAACTTGGCCAGGTTGACATCAAGCAAGGCCCGGAGCAACAGGACACTCTCATTCTCCTCAGGATACTTGAGCTTCAGGTTGCCAGCAGCAGTGAGCACAGACTTGACCGCACGCATGCCGTAGTCATAGTGATGCTGTGAGGACAGCTGCTCTGAGCACAGGCGGTAGGTCGCAACAATCTTCTGGGCGAGACTGGGAGAGCAGAGACATGTCTGCAAGACCACCCGAGAGGACCAGCTCCTGCTCAGCAGACATCCCTGTGCCCTGTCCCTCAGGACCCAGACCTGCTCATAGACTTGATGGAGAAGCCCCATCATTTGAAGTCCTTTTAACAATTACCATGAGAGCTAAGGAAGTGTTCTCTTTCAAAGTTAGGAAGAAAAAGAGCAAGCACACACACATGTATACCCAACCTACTAGACAAGAAATTATATGGGTATATACTTTTATGCATATATGTGAATGTACAAGGGCGCGCACACACACACATGCATAAACACACATTTTGCAAGAAATATCAAGCTACCAACAATGTTAATCCCTGGAAAATGGGACTCAGGGTCACTGAAAAGAAACTTGCTTTTTTTTACTTCTATAACATAACCATTTTTTTTCCATATCTGTGCTTTACTTTTACAGTCAATAAATGGGGGTGTCTGGGTGGCTCAGTCACAGTTAAGCGTCTGACTTCACCTCAGGTCATGATCTCAGAGTTCGTGGGTTTGAGCCTCACACTGGCATCTGTGCTCTGTGCTGACACCTCAGAGCCTGGCGTCTGCTTCAGATTTTGTGTCTCCCTCTCTCTCTGCCCCTCCTCCACTCACACTATGTGTGTGTCTCTCTCTTTCTCAAAAATAAAATAAACATTAAAAAAATTTAAGTCAATAAATGTTATGCTGTTAACAATGTTAACTCTAAATTATACTAAAAATTTCCTCTTCAATCTTGGAATAATTTCATGTTTTAAAGTCTTGCCTTAAGCTGTGTGTGTGTGTGTGTGTGTGTGTGTGTGTGTGTGTGTGTGTAGACAGGATTGGGATAAAGAGGAGATGAGTGGTCGATTTCTTTAACTGAAGTCCAGGTATATATAAAGAGAGAGGAGGCCCTTTCTTGGGAATTTGTACCATTTCCTGGTCAGGACCAAAGCCAGGGCTATGTTGCTGTCAGATCAACCAGGGAGCGGAAGCCCCTTTCTCATTTCTCTCTTTTCTTCTAATGGGTACCCTACCTTGAATCCACCACACAAAAGACACTCTTTCAGGACCTTTAGGACCTACTGGAAAGCCAATATAACATACCTTCTGGAATCCAAAAACCCCATGGAATAGAGGGAGATTTCCCCAATCAGGGCATAATCTGGCACCATCATGGCAACTGTCCGGAATAAGGCCTAGAAAACAAATAGCCAAAAAAAAAAAGAAAGAAAAAAGAAAAAAGAAAAAGAAAAGAAATGGCTACTGAGAACCTGAACACATACAGTTAACTCTGGGAGAAGGTATATTTACAGATACAAAGGGAAGCAGCAAAGTCATTCACACCATTCGGTGAGATCAAGGAAAGAAAAGCAGGAGGACAAGTCAATGTTGAGGAACCATCTTTTTTGGGCACATCCAATGCCAAACTAACCTCCCCACTGGCCCTGTCCACATACATGTTGTCACACTGGGTCCCTCAATGGTTATGTGGAAGGCCTTAGGTGCTGGTATTCTAACAACATCTCATTCCCCTATGCCAAACGAGTACGGTTCAACTGTCAGACCCTTCCTATGTTCAATAAGGACAGAGGAAGTCATTTAGGAATGCAGGACCAATATTTATCCTAAGAGTCTTGAAGTCAGACAGATACTGATCTGAGTCCTTGCACTGCTGCCTACTGGCTGCTGGCAAGTAATGTAACCCCTCTAGTTATTTTGCCTCAAAATGGGCCAACAATTGTATTGTTCTCATGAGAACAAATGTTGCTGTATGAATGAAGTGCTTAGAAAGTTGTGTGGCATATAAGTGAGTGTTCAATAAACATCAGCTGTTGTTATTACCTTAGATCTCACAGAAGTTCAAATAGTTAGAGGTGGAGCCAGGACTGGACCCCAGGCTTCCTGACACCCCCCTGGTGATTTCTACTATACCATACTGTCTCATGAAAGCTGCTTATGCAGACTCGACAGCGTTGTTGGCTGGGAGGGTGCGGCAGGAGGTGGGGGGATTACAATGGTTGGATGGTAAAAATGAGAAATGTGGGTCCACATTTGGTGCTCACTGGCCTATGCTGGCCTAGAGGAGAGGAGCCATTCCTAAGGGTCTCCCTGACACTTTACCCTTTGGGGGGCAGCGGGGAGAAGTGTCTGAATAAGACTGCAGAGCACTAATCAGATGTGTTTCTGGCATGTGAAGTATTCATATGGGTTTGGCTGGTCTCTCTTGTGTCTTCCACTCGAGATGGAATTAATAACATAGAAGAAAATCCATAAGGAAGCAGGCCTGGAAGTCTCTTTCTGGTCCCTCTTTTCACACAGTTGGGTACTAGGGTCTCTTCCCACAGGAGATTCAGCCATCTTGTACTTCGGGTTTTTTCCTCCCACGAGAGGAGAATCTACAGCCTATTCCATTGAAGATGGTCTAGTTGACTCTTTCCCTTCAGAGGGACTTCGTTCTTCACTAGCAGCAGGGCCAGTAGCTATTGCCATGGTTGCAACTCAGGCCAGCTCAGCAGCAAGCACTGGGGACACATATACTTCCTTGTCCTCACTGCAGCTGGTTGGAACAGCCTATTTTGGTACAGACACCACTTTGGCTTAATTAGCCTGGTAATAAAAGGGAGCTCCATGGGGTTCACTAGGTTTACCAGAGCTCTCTGTGTCTACCTTTAATGCTGTCTTATTAGGTGTTTTTGTTTGTCTTTCAGTGATTTTTTTTCTCTTTTGCATTTAGCCAGAATCATGCAATCAGATTACATGTAAAAATCCAAATGTCTGGCTTTTCCTGAAAAATGAGAAGATGGGACAATTTCTGCTTGGCAACAGTAGGCTGGGGGCTAAGTAAGGGCTGCTCCCTCTAAGGGGGCATTCGTCAGAGTCTCTACCACACCCAGCTGGCTCTTCTCATTGACCCCCTGTAGACAACAGAAATAGTGACTCTTGTTCTAGTGTTCATTGTCTTCTAATCGCCATTGTTCATTATGGATATATGCCCCTCCCCCATGAGACCTTACTGGGGCAATAGTTGGGTTCTGGGGCCTAACTTACTACCATTGTTGCTCCACTATTAATTCTCACCACTGAAAAATGTCACCCATTATTTACCTTCTCTGTGAGATTCTCTGTTACCTTCAGAGGTTTCTACACCATAAAATACTCCCAGAATTTATACATGCTCATGTTTACCTTGAGGTTATCAGGCAGCTCAGCCCTGCCAGCATACCCAGGGTTCATGGTGATGAAGACAGCGCAGGTTGGGTTCAGAGAGAGCTCAGTGCCTTCAAAGATGAATGTCTTTAGCTTCCGGATAATGGCTTGTTGAATGCTGAGAATCTGCTGAGCCACCACAGACAGCACTTCTACCTAGGGTGGGAATAGCAGGCTGATGTGAGCCCCTGCTCTGACAGCCACCACCCCACTCTGCCAGAGTCCCCTTCACTTACCAATGAAAAAACCCATATACCTGAGAATCAGACCTTCACCTTCAAAATTAGAAGCATGATTTGGGGTTTTGGTAAAGAAATGTGTGTGTGTGTGTGTGTGTGTGTGTGTGTGTGTGTGTTACTAGTTTCCATAGTATTTTCTCTCTGTTCCAGCACCTAGCATAATGCTTGACCCACAGTATGTACAGTGTTTATGGGTTCCCATTGCATGTTTACATTTCCTGACATAATTCCCCACCCAAATAGAATTAATCACCCCCTTTTTGTGATGCCTCTTTTGTACCACTACCATAGACTTCTATCATATTCTATGTGTTTCACTTAATTTTTATTTCCCTTTGCTAAATTATAACATTCAGAGGGCAAAATCATTTCTTACTCATCTTTGTGCCATGAACAATTGCAGAGTATCTGACATATACTAGCTGCTCAATAAATTTTTGAATGAAGGAGTAAAGGAATGAATATACTAAGGATGCACATGTGTATAAAATATGCACTTTGTCTCCTTGGGACTGTTTTTGTTTAGTTCATTGAGTACTTACTCGTGCAGCATTCTTAGAGGAGAGATAAGGCCCTATCACTGAGGAACTAAGAGCCCAGAAAAAGGCCCCTGCATGGCAAATCCCTGCTCTGTAGTCCCATTGCAGCATTACCTCAATCCTGTTGAACTCATCAAAGCAGGCCCATGCTCCAGCCTGGGCCAGTCCCTTGAAGAACTTCCCCATGGCTTTGTAATCCAAACCATCTGAGCAGTTGAAGACCACACACTAGAGAGAGAGAACATGGGCACCATTAGGGGTAGGTTCCCTCAGATCTGAATGACCCTTCACCATAAAACAGGGGTGTGGCTCCTCTCTTCCTATTCTACTGCAGGAGCTGGGGCCCAACTCTGCCTCTCTCACCCTAAACCATCTTGAACTTGATGCCAACTCCCCTGGACAGGAGTCCAGAGAGGGATGGGAAGAGAGGGTGAGAACAGACAGCATTTCCCTACCTGCTTGGCCAAAGCTTTGGCCAGATCTTTGGTGGTTTCTGTCTTGCCTGTACCAGCTGGTCCCTCTGGAGCTCCCCCAAGGTTCAGCTTCAAAGCCCCCATCAATGTCCTAAGGAAAGAAAATAAGAATTTGGTGCCCAAGTTTTAAGACACAGGAAAGAAACTGACTTTTGCTTTATTTTGCTTTGACTCAAATAACAAATGGCTTTACATTTTTTCCCTCATTATATGACCAGCATATTATCATTGTAAAAAAATTCTGTTTTACTCAGTACTGTAATCTTAGAGCCTGGTGCATGCATGGGTGGTACCCATAAACATTTGTCTGAGTGAATGACTGAATGGATAAATGAAGACATACATAAATGAATCAAGTGAAAGTAAAAAATTTTCATAAACTCCACACACCAAAGATCACCAGTGCTAATGGAGTGGTGAAAATAAATCTATTTTATTTCTTCCACTGAATTATAAACTCTTGAGTTCAGGACCTGTATTTGATTCAGTTTGATATAATAGGGGCAAAATAAATGTTAGACATTCATGATGTGTTAAGTGTGGCTCCACTGCCCCTTGTAGGAACACACCATTTTATAATTATCTGAGTATATCTCTCTCACCTGAGCCCATTAGACTGAGGGTTTCTTGAGGTCATGCATGGGGCACAGGAGACTTTAAGAAATGACTATTGAATAATAGATGAAAAAAAATTAATGAATGAAGAACAAAAATCACAGAACACAGAAAATAGGTGATTGAGGACTTTAAAAGGAGAAAATACTCAGCAAGTATCTTTTTAATTAAAAAGATTCCACTTTAAGGAATATACAAAATCAAAGAAAATCTAAATATCACCAAGTTGACACATTCATAAAGTTCAGATTTCTAATGTTATGAATACCAAGGAAAGTGGCAAAGCACTTTGCTGGGCACAGAATGACTACATCTTGCCATCAGACTGGCTGGCTGAGCCTGGAGACTTCCTTGCCTGAGTCCTCCCCCTGGCCCCTTTTGTATCTTCTGTCCATGGGATCTCCAACTCCTGCCACTGGGGAGTTTTCTACTTAAATACTGTAGCACTTTTTAAAGTTTATTTATTTTTAGAGAGAGAGAGAAAACTAGAGAGCACACAAGGGAGGGGCACAGAGAGAGAGGGAGAAAGAGAACCCCAATAGGCTCCGCGCTGTCAGTGCAGAGCCTGATACAGGGCCCCATCCCACGAACCATGAAATCATGACTTAAGCTGAAATCAAGAGTTGGACGCTTAACTGACTGAGTCACCCAGGCACCCCAGTATTGTGGCATTTTTAAGGACAGACATCAACATTTTGCTTGTTGTTTTGGCCACATTACTTTGCATTAGGACTCCTACTGGATTCTCATTTCTGGCCTAAGGCCTAATTTCCACACCCATTGTGGGACCATGATCATTAAAAGCAAAATTCTACAATCTGAGAATCTGAAACGTAGAGGGCAAAGGTCACACACTCGAGATGCTCCACACCTTCCTCTCCAGAAGGTTTTCCTTCTAGGATTCTATTCACCTTTCAGGTCTTGGTGGCTGGGGCGGGGGAGGGGGAGGAGGGGGAGGCAGCTTACCTGTAGCAGCGGTCAGTGAGGGGTGTAATCACCAGTCGAGGGGAGTTCCCCAGGTACTCATAGCCATACAAGACTTCTGTAGTGATCATCTGCACCTGTACGTCCTTTGAATCCCAGTAGTAACGCAGCTGGGAGATCCACTGGAAATCATTCAGATCACAGATATTATCCTCAGATAACTTGGCCACCACATCACGAGCTATTGGGACAGATGCAGACATGGAAACACACAAATGCAGAGCATCAGCATACTCATATGTCCAGAGACTGCTCAGGAGGTCTGAGGAAACTATCCAGGCCACCGTTTACTCTCCAGTTTCAAGTTCAACTAGTATCCCTGCCCACCCCTAACCTACAGGCAGCAATATCTTTCGGAAGCTGGACTCTGCCCCTCCCAAGAAGCCTGGCAGAGAACGTGCTGCACTGCCTTCTCAGACAGTACAGCAGAGTCACGAAAAGTGCATACTCTGGGGGCACCTGGGTGGCTCAGTTGGTTAAGTATCCAGCTTCGGCTCAGGTCATGATCTCGCGGTTCATGGGTTTGAGCCCCGCATCGCGCTCTGTGCTGACAGCTGAGAGCCTGGAGCCTGTTTCAGATTCTGTGTCTCCCTCTCTCTCTGACCTTTCCCTGCTCACGCTGTCCCTCTCCGTCTCTCAAAAATAAATAAAAACCATTAAAAAAAAAAGTGTGTACTCTGACTGTTGGATCCAAATTCTGGTTCTGCCATTAACCAGCTACGTGACTTTTGGCAAGTTACTCAACCTCTCTTGAGTTGCATAATCTGTACAATGGGGATAACAGAGTATCTATCCTCTAGTTATAATAACTAGGGTAATTATAAGGTTATAAGGAGGACTAACTGTATATACAATTTACCCTTGAACAACATGGGGGTTGGGGTGCCTCCTCACTGTAGTCAAAAATCTGCATATAACTTCTGACTTCCTTCAAATCTAATTACTAATAGCCTATTGTTGACTGGAAGCCTTACAGATAACAAGCAGTCAATTAACACATATTTTGTAAGTTACATGTATTATATACCGTATTCTTAAAATAAAGTAAGCTAGAAAAATACTATAATGAAAATCATTAGGAAGAGAAAATACATTTACAGTACTGTATTGTACTTATTTAAAAAATTTGCTTATATGTGGACCCATTAAGTTCAAACCCATATTGCTCAAGGGTGAACTGTATATACATACACGTATATACACACATATGTACACATACATGTGTAAATACATAAATATATATCCACATATATATGCAGATACAGATAGATGCAAGAAAGAAAGAAAAAGAAAGACTATATAAATATTAGCTACTGTTATCGTTCCTAAATCCTTTGGGGACTGACCCAGAGAGATTTGCAATAAGTAGTAGCCCCAAATGCTGTCAAATCCCCAGTATGGCCCTTTTGGCCCTGTTCCAGGCTTCTAGGATATCCTAGGAGAATACAATCAGCTTGACCTGATGCAGTTGGCAATGGACGGGGTCTCCTGAACCCAATGTTAGATATAGTCTCTCCATCTGGGGGCCTGAGAAACCAGATGGGAGATATGTTTCTGGGTTTCCTTCTTTCTCCCATAGGATTATGAGCCTAATTTAATTTTCTCGCAGTGACAGGAGCCTTGAAGCTGAAGAATAAACAGAAGTTTATGAGAATCATTAGTTATTTTTTACGGGATGCTTGGATGAGAGCTATTGAGATCTCATAACTAGGACAGCAACCTGAATTTAGTATCTCAGAAACCTAACTTTGCAAAGGGACACTTCTGTAAGTCTACTGCCCCTCTGTGAAGAGACATAGAGACGTCTTCTTCACGACAGTAAAATCCAAAACCCTCCAGAGAAGAGTCCTTGAAGATTACACTAACAGATCTTCCGTCCTTCCTGAGGAATTTTATTCCCCTCCAGGTTCTTCAGAGAAACCACAGAGTAGTAGCATAAATAGGGGTCTCCATGAGGGACCCAAGAGGAAGATGAATCTCAAGAGACTGATTTGGGGATGCCTGCATGATGCAGTGTGTGTGTGTGCACGTGTGCGTGCCTGAGTGTTTATGTGCATATGTGTGAACAGAACCGCTCTGGGGAGAACCCTAGGCAGTAACCACACGTCCACTTATTACCCCTACCAGAAGAAGTTCACATTCTCCCTTCTCTCTCCCTGATTTCATGCTTGTCTATCCAAGCAAAATTAAATAGAAGTGAGCATCAACCTTAAGGAGAACAAGATGCCACAAAATGTCAGTAGGAAGCTGGGTGTATGAACGAGAGAGACACTGTTTCCAGGCAACCAGCTAGTCCAGCCCTAGATTCCTTGGCGGTGATGGAGTGAGGGTAAGGGGGTGGTTTGTTTTATATAAAGACCCCAGTTCTTCCTCCTCCTCCTCTCCATTTTTTTTTAAAGGAAGTGCTGTAAGGCATTATCTCTCACCCGCTCTCTCCCTGCATACACTGCCCATGTCCAGTCTCTTGGGCTTGGAATCAGACAGACACAGAATTACCATTAAATCAATTACATCATATTACAAAACAGCTTCTGCTACTTAGTAGCCATATGTGTCTCTGGTAAGTGATTTAACTCTCTAAGCCTCAGGTTCTTAATTTGTGAAGGGTGTATAAAAATGAGATAATATATGTCAAGCACTGAGCACAAGGCCCTGCACCTGGTGGGTGTTCAAAAATATTAAGTATGCCTCAAGAAATTGTTCCAAGTTGGTGAATCTTAGAAATGGCTTTGGCCATCACAGTCTCAGTGAGAGCCCTGCTTAGGGTCCCCTGGAAATAAGGGAGGGGAAAATGAGCTGGAGATTCACAGAAGCCCTTGACTTCTTACCCCCTCACCTTACTCACAGTTGGAGAAGCCTCTCCCTAACGGGAAAGGAGACCCTGAATCACTCCATCCAGGAGAATGGAGAGCAGCAAGCCTGGCCGCTACTCCCAGACAGTCAGCAATGCCAGGGAAACCTCCTTGCTCACCGTGGACATCGATGACCGTGAGGGCCCCCAGGGTGAGTCGAGCCCCGCTGCTCAGCTTCCCTCGAACCAGCTGGACAATCTGTGCAATCTGATTGTTGCTCTTTTTCAGAAAATCCTGGCAAGGGCAGAGGAGGGGACATCTGGTTAAACTGGATTCTCCTCTGTAACCCCCTCTTGGGAATTGGCACCATCCACCAGCCCATGGTCCAAGCCATTCCTCCAGCAACCTTTCCTTCATTCCCTTCATTAACCTTGAGACATATTTCAAATACATTATGCTAAGTGAAAGAAGTCAGATTGGAAAGGCCATATACCTTGACCTTATTGTTATGGTACTGTGGAAAAGACAAAATAAAGGAGCAGACAACAGCGTGGTAGTTGCCAGAGGTGTGGAACAGGGGAAGGGATTGCTACAAAGGAGGTAAAGGGAACTTTTGGGGGAATGCCACTGCTGTATATCTTGATTGTGATGGTGGTTGCACAAATGTATGTGTTGAAACTCAGAACTGTTCACTAAAAAGGGTGAATTTTACTGTATATAAATTACGCAGTAAATCAGAATTTTAAAACATTTTGAAACTTTTTCAGATTAAAGGAGACACAGGAGATGTGAAAAGTAAATGTATGTAAACCATGATCCTGGAACAGATCCTGGATCAAACAAAAAGACCTAACTGGGGCAAATGGCTACATGTTCTATAGGGGCACCTTGGTGGCTCAGTTGGTTAGATGTCTGACCCTTGGTTTTGATTCAGGTCATGATCTTGTGGTTCAGGGGATCTAGGCCTGGATCAAGCTCTGCACTGACAGTGCTTGGAATTCCTGCTTGGAATTCTCTCTGTTCCTCTCTCTGCCCCTCCGTGCTTATGTTCTATCTCTCTCAAAAAATAAGCAAACATTAAGTGATAAAATAAAATAAAATAAAAGGTCTATAAGATTATATAAGAATGTATCTTGCATCGATGTTGGTTTCCTGATTTGGATAATCATATGTGGCTATTTAGGATGTTAATATTGGGTGAATCTGGATATGAGAACTCTCTGCATTATTTTTGCAACATTATTTGTAAGTCTGATATTACTTTGAAATAAAGAGTTAAAAATAGAAATAAATTTTAAAGGGGGAAAAAAGTGAGACCACCTTAGTTTCATCTCTCACCTTCCCCACTTCCTAGCTATGCAGTTCTGGGAGAAATAGAGTTACCCACTGAGTCTCAGTCTCCTGTTTTGTTGAGTCTAGATAATTTCAGCTATCTCTTGGAGCTGTTTTGAAGATTAAATGAAATACTGAAGCCCAGGGCACAATGTAAATATAGCATCCAGCAAATATTAAAAAAAAAAAAAAGCCTTTTCAATGCCTCCCCATTATTGTCCTTGCTGTGAGTCTAGAAAACTCTTGGTGATGCATCTTTTTGTTTTTTTTAAAGATTTTATTTTTAAGTAATCTGTACACTCAATGTGGGGCTCAAACTCACAACCTCAAGATCAAGAGTTCCATGCTCTGCCAACTGAGCCAGTCAGGCACCCCTCCCCACATCTTTCTTAACCACATTCATTTCTTAGCTATTCTGGACCAGAGTGCCTTCAATTGCTGGACTGTACCACATTTTTCATCTTCAGACTTTTGCACATTCTGGTCTTTCTCTCTCTCTGGAATATTCTTTCTCCTGTTCTTTGCTTGGCTAATCTCTGTTTACATTTTAGGTCTCCTTTTAGATAGCATTTTCCTGGGAAATCATCTCTAACCCTAACTTCTCTCTTCTCTCCTTCCTTCCCATGCTTCCTGGATCCCTGTGGTTTCTTCATCACATTCCTATTGAGGAGACTTTTAATCTCCTCCACTAGACTGTAAATCCATGAAGACAGGGACCATGTCTCTCTCATTCACTTCTAATTCCTTTGCCTTGTAGCATCGGCTCAGCACAGGGCAGGTGTCAGAGAAATAATTGTTAAAGGAACAGTAGATGGATGGATGGGTGCTGAGCCACATCATGTGGCATACATGTACTCTAGGGCACTGATGTGAGATAGGAAGCAGTCTCTCCTTTTACAGGTAGGAAAACTGGGGCACAGAGATGCAGTCACAAAAATCAGAACTTTTTAGTGTCTCAAAAGTTTGAAATGAAATACATGAAAACAGTCTGCAAGTATGAAGTCTATTTGTAGGAATTATCAACCTGGAATCTGTAGAAATTTGAACCCTGGTCACAACAAATGTTCTTATTTTAAGATATAAAGCAAAATACAATAAATTGAAATATTTTCTGGTCTGTAGCCAGTCATCTACAGGGGGAATAAGAGAAGGTCTGATGAGACAAACATGGGAAACTATTCCATGGTAGAAAGGGAATGGAGTTACAATTCATTTGTTCAGTAAATATTTAGCACTTACTATGTACTCAGCATTGCAGTAACTCCTGGAAATATAATAATGAACAAAACAGACACAGTCTCTGCCCTGTGGGATTCATAGCCTGGGCTCTACTACTGACTTATTTGCTAGCATCTCATTTAACATATGCAGAGTATATGCATATATATATGTGTGTGTGTATATATATATACACACACACATATATGCCGAGTATAATGTTGTACTACAACGTGATGCACTGTGGCGCATTGAAGAGCCAAGAAGACTGAGACTCTGGTTAAGTAACTTGCCCGTGGTCACATGGCTAACAAGGCAAAGCACAGGATCTGAACCCAAGTCCATCCACGTCTTTTTTTTTTTTAAGGTTTATTTATTTATTTTGAAAGAGAGAGAATGTACATGTATGTGGTGGGGAGGGACAGAGAGAGAACGGGAGAGAGAGAGAATTCCAAGCAGGCTCTGTGCTGTCAGTGCAGTTCCCAACACGGGGCTTGAAGCCATGAACCGTGACCTGAGCTGAAATTAAGAGTTGGACATTTAACTGACTGCGCCACCCAGGCATCCCCCAAGTCCATCCAGGTCTTGAATTCTCAAGCACTGGTTTCAACAGAAGGAGTTAACTGGAAATATGCATGTCTGGATCTGAGGACAAGGAGCACTTGAGCATTCTTGATCTTAAAAGAAAGCTGAACAAAGGGCTGTCGATGCACTTGTGTTGAACTGCAGGTGGCAAGAAGTGGTAACAGTGGAAGAAAAGGGGAAAACAGGACCAGGTGGTATTTTGGCCCTGGAAAAAGAGGTCTCTGTTGATGTTATTTTTTCTTTATTGTTGTTTAGAAAATAGGGCTACTTTAAATATATGTCATTTAAATCCTAATTGAGTTTGAATCTCCTCTGCAAGTTTCATGACAGGCTCACTTACCGGTAGGGTCTTTTCAACCAGGGCTTGGGACACCTCCTTGGTCCAAAAGATGGAAGAGACACAGATAACCACCTGGCCAGGCCACTGCAAGACCCACTGATTACGAGGGACCTGGAAAGGCGTGGGGGCGGGGGGAGCAGGTGGTAGGGTCAGTTCATCCTGTGTGGTTTAAACCAACATCTGAAAAACATCCCCTACTACCTTACCCCCTCAACAAATACAAAATCCTCCTCCACCCTCAGAAGCTACTAGGCTTGACATCTCTGGGATTGCTGATTTATGTCTTCCTCCCTGAATTTAATGAAAGAGAAAAAAAAATCATCAACAATCTCATCAACTTGTTTTTAAGTTCCCAATCCAAGGATTGTACATGGTTATAATCAAGGTGCTATTGCTTGAAAAGATGTGAGTTCTTTGTGTGCAATCTTTCATTTATGCATGTGAGAGGGTTTTCGCTTTTTTAATATTTTTACATTATAGTACTTGTTTTGCTTGTTGGTGGTGTTTGCTTATTTAATACATCTGTCAAGGACAGAAATTACATGCTGTTTTTTCCCCCCCGTAGGGAGTGTGTCTTAGGTTTTTCCCTTATTATTTTCTTTACTTTTTTTTCCTCTTCTTTTTTTGGTGGTGGTGGTGGTTATGTTTAAATGAAGTTGCTTTTACAGCACCAAAGACTTAATCATCCATTTCCTATATAAAAGGTAGCTACTTTTTTGCATGGACCTCAAGTATACTGTAGTGTAGAGGAAAAGTATTAAGCAGGCTGTGTTTTAGCTTATGGGCAAGTAATTGTATCATGTATCTTGAATGTATCATAGATAAGCTGCTATATAATGATTGCCACTTCAGATAGCTGTGAAATTAGGTGATTAACTAGTTGGTACTTAACCTTCTAATTTCTGTATAAGTCTAATTACATGAAATAGAAGTGGGGGTTTTGATTTTTTACTTTGCTTTTCTGTTTGAAGTGTCATTGTAATTACTGTATTGTAAATGACAGAAAATAATTGCATATGTTAAAAAAATAAATTGTGTTATAAAAAAAATCAAGGTGCTATTTAGAGAGTTCTCTAACTCTTCTTGATGGCTATATAATATTGCACTGCTGTGCCAGTTTCCTTGGCCATGGAGATGCAGTCACAAAAACAGTACCCCCTCAAACTTGTTTTTAAAATACAGATCTTACAAACTAAGGCCAGAGGGCTAAATCTGGCCTTGCTTCTGTTTCTATAAATAAAGTTTTATTATAACACAGCCACATCCGTTGTTTACCTATCATCCAAGACTGCTTTTGTGTGATCCATAGAGCTGAAGACACTATAAAAACATTTACTTTACAGAAAATGTTTGCTGACTCTTGCTATATATAGATGCAACTGCATGAAATAATTTAATACAGGTAGCCATTTTTCCTTAATTTTTTATTTAAAATAGATCATAGGACAAAGGATTGGCCTTTCCTTTACAATGTACTACTATCAAGAGGGACAGCAGGGTCAGTACCCTGTACTTAAAACTTTCTTTTTAATATTTATTTATTTATTTATTTATTTATTGAGAGAGAGAGAGAGAGTGAGTGAGAGAGAGAGAGAGAGAGAGAGAGAGAGAGAGAGCGAGCATGAACAGAGAAGGGGCAGAGAGAGAGGGAGACACAGAATATGAAGCAGGCTCCAGGCTCCAAGCTGTCAGTGCAGAACCTGATGTAGGGCTCAAACTCACGAACCATGAGACCATGACCTGAGCTGAAGTTGGGATGCTTAACCGACTGAGCCACCCAGGTACCCCAGTATCCCACACTTCAGTGGGAAGGTGTTAATTGAATATTTTTTTGTTTGATGGAAAAGGTCATGGGGGTGGGGCCCTGAAAAGCAAGGAGAAAAGGCACCAAAATTAAGGAGCACAGAGACCTGATCTGCCTACATTTAACCTTGCTTGGAGCTGGCTGAAGGGTGCCTGCCACCAGTTCTTTTTCTTTTGGATTTCTTCGGTCGTGGCTGCTTCCCCTAAATCTCTGGGAGTTTAATGAGTTGTACTATTCAGGGCTTGTGTAATGGAAACTGAAAGCCTAGAAGGGGAAATACTTAATTGGAAGGGGCTCTAAAAAGACCTCATACCATCAAGTCGTTTCACAGAAAGAACTTGGCAGGGAGCAGCCAGAGGGTTCCAGCTAACGATGGTGTCTTGTCCCAGCTGCTTCTGTCTCACCAGAAATATGTATATTACCCCCAAGATCCACAAGGAAATAAGAGAGAGGCACGGAGGGGTCAGTTGTAACCCAGCAGGATTAGCGTGAGTTTTGGTAGAAGACAGAGGCGTGGTTAGAACTGATCCATTTAACCTTCTCCCCAGAGTTGTGGTTGCTGTACCAACACCCTGGCACATACACACCAACTCTCATTTACCTGGACATATGCTTCGATCCCAAGTCTGATAACCTCCTGCATGCTGGCAAGCATCATCTGCTCCACCTTCTGGAGCCACTTTTCCACCATGCCCTGTGAGATGAGACAAAGGAGGAGTGAGTTAGCCAAGCCCAGAGGGAGGCATCATGGGCAGAACCCAAGCTTTCTCTCTGGACCAAGGCTAGAGGGAGGCCGAAGGTCTAACACCCTTTCAAGCCAATATTCTTTAATTATGTGTTTTATATTTATTTACTTATTTATATTTTCTTATTCTAGGAAGACGTATTACATAAAACGGGAAATGGGGGATTTTATACACGCATTTCATGTCATTTTTGGAAACAGACAACTTCTAAGGAACCAAATTACACATTTATGTTTCAGTTCATAAAATAAATTGTTCACTTCTAATGAGCAATTCTAATTTTTGCCTTATTCCAGTGGTTCCCAAACTTTACTGTACACTGGAATCATTTGGAGAATCCTAAAAATTATGGATACCTGACTTCCACTACCAGCCATTTTGATTTGTTATGGGATGCAACCTGGGCATTTGGATTCTTTTTAAAGCTTTACATGTAATTCAAATATGTAGGAAATTATTCAGCTTTATAACTTAAGGTAACTTCAGGCACCTGTGAGCCAGCTCATGTCTGTTTGGTAACATGACTCCTGGTTGTTACAACTTATATGTGTGGCTGGCAAAAATGGTTAACAAACCCAAGCCAAGAGTACTTGTCTAATTCTACTCAATGGTGCTGTCATGTTCAGCAGAAGAGGGAATGATTTATATCTTACTCATTATATAAGGACACTTGTATCAAAACCTGAGTAAAATGGCAATGATTTCATAATGTTTTATTGAGCTTTAAAGACACCTGTCCCAGAAAGCTGTCTGACCAGATCACTTTTAACTGGACTCTGACCACGGAGATCTGAACAGCATCAGCTGTTGGGTCCGATGACTGCTATTGCCTCCACATCAAGTTTGGTTGAAATCCTCCCACAAATTTAATGCATCACATGGATTGCAGTATAATCCTTGTCTTAGAGATGGACAAATGGAGATTTGGAAAGATTAAGCAATTTCCCAAAGTCGCCCAGTCCTTAAGCTGTGGAACCCAGGTGTTCCATACCCACGCAGTATGGAATTCAAGTCCAAGTGCTTAACCTATCAGTATGCTCCCTGCCTCTCTTTGTATTGCTCTGTTATGGAGAAAAGAATGAAAATAAGTAAGAGGAGAGTTACTTTGGCTTGAGCTGGGTAGATTTTCTGTTTGAATGGAATAGTTTCTTTTTCTGAGCTGATCATGCCTACAATTTCCAGATTGTCTGTAAACTCTAGCTTGGCAATTCCTTCAAAGCACTTCTTCAAGTGTGGTTGCACGCGGAGGGGGTCCTTGGTCTCTGACAAGATCTCCAGCAGCTCATCATTTGACAGGAAGAAGAACCTATTCCAAAGCAAAGGAGGATGGCAAATCTCTTTTGAGAACCTCTTTTCCCAAGAAGGTGATACTTCCCAACAGGTAGATGACACCCCATGAACACCAGATATGTTCTAGAGTCTTCTGTAAGACATAGAGGGTGGAGGCAGTTTTGACTCAGAGCAAGACAAAGGATGAAAGCTGGTATAGTGAATTTAATATGGTTTAGGTTTAGGGGTGGAGTGCTACCTTTTGGAAGAAACCTGGATACAGCAGTGGTTCTCAACTTTGCCTGCACTCTAGAATCACCTGCAGAGCTTGTAAAAAAAAAAAAAAAAAACAAACTCCAATACCAACGTTCCACTGCCTAGAAAGTCTAATATAATTGATTTGGGTTGGTTCTGAGGATTTAAATTGTGTAAAGTCCCAGGTGATTCTAATACACTGTCAGTACAGAACCACTATTAGAAGGAGAGAGAAGACTTCCTTGTCTTTATTTCCAGGTATAACAGAAAACGTTACAGGTGTGAAATAAGAAGTACATTATTAATGGACCTATCTGATGTGGAGAACAAAGGCAAAAGGAAATGTAGATAAAATTAGATTTCCTTACAATTTGCGGACCATTGCCAAATACTCAAGATAGGTAGAGTATGACATTCCTCCAGGAACTCACAACTGTCTTAATATTAATACTTTTCTAGAGGCAAAGGCAGCCTTCACTTGACAATAGCCAGACTGCCAGGATTCTGTAAATCTTCTTTAACATATGAAAATCCTTGTGGAAACTTCATTTGTCCAACCCCTACCCCCAGCTCCAAAGTAGATGATCAATTGCTCCTCCCAATCCCAAAGCAGCTCTCTCTGCCCAGGGGTCCTGTCCCTGTGCTTTATTTATTTATTTATTTATTTATTTATTTATTTGAGAGCAAGCAGAGGTGTGGCAAAGGGAGAGGTGGGGTCAGGGAGAGAGAGAGAGAGAGAGAGAGAGAGAGCGCGAGCGTGAGCAAGTTCCATATTCCGTGCAGAACCCATGTAGGGCTGGATCCCATGACCCTGGGATTGTGACCTGAGCTGAAATCAGGAGCTAGACACTCAACCCATTGAGCCACCCAGGTGCCCCTCTGTGTTTTAATAAAACCACATTTTTTGCACTTGAAACATCTCAAGAATTCTTTCTTGACTGTTAATTCCCAGACCACACATTAAATCACTATCTATATGCAGAGGCCTTTACCTCAGGTCTTAAGTTAGAAATGGTAGAATCATTCTTTTACTTAGGCCCTTAAGGCAACAACCACAACCTTCAGAAAATGTTCAACAGACAAACCTCTATTTTACAGACAAACTGTAACCATCAAACTGAAAAGTCCCATAATGGAGGGACCATATATATGGTCTTCACTGTATATGGTGGATTATAAAAATGGCCATGATATTTATGGTTCCTCTCTACAAGAGGTCAGATCTATTTTCACATGTCTCAAACATGGCCAGGCTCTGTGTACTGCTTTGGGCAAAAGACTATAGCAAACCAGCATTTGTGCACATTCCAAGCCTAGACATCAAGAAGCCTTACAGCCTCCCCTCTTTCTGGCCTTGGGAACCCTGTGACCACCACCATGTGAATAAACCCAGGCTAGCTTTCTAGAGGATGAAAGACATGTGGCCCAAATATCCTGGTTGCCCCAACCAAAAGGAAGCCAACCACTAGATAAGTGATTGAGGCCATCAACTCCCAGCTGATTAGAGTCACAAAAATGAGCCCTGATGACACCAGAAGAGCCCCCCTGCTGATCCCAGCCCTATTTGCAAGCCCACAGAATTGTGAGCTAGATAAACAGTTGCTGTATTAAGCTTCTAAGTTATGGGGAGGTGTGTTATGTAGCAAAGCAAATTAATGGATTATAGCTACAGTGCTGAACAGATAGGAAGAGTTCAATAATTACTGGTTGGCAGACTGACATACCAATATCTAATGAGGATATTAATTTCTCCCACTGCCAAGGAAAATTCAACAGGTGATCTCTATGGACTCATCAAGTGTGATAATGAATAGGCTCAAAGGCCATAAGAGTAATAATTAAATTACTTGGATAATTTAACATAAAATCATTAGCACTTCATATTTTCAAGATAAAATTAATTCCAAATATGTGAAATTATTCAGTAATTTTTTAAAATATTTTATTTATTTTTGATACAGAGAGAGACAGAGCATGAGAGGGGGAGGGGCAGAGAGAGAGAAGGAGACACAGACCCAGAAGCAGGCTCCAGGCTCTGAGCTAGCTCAAAGGCCATAAGAGTTATAATTAAATTACTTGGATAATTTAACATAAAATCATTAGCACTTCATATTTTCAAGATAAAATTAATTTCAAATATGTGAAATTATTCAGTAATTTTTTAAAATATTTTATTTATTTTTGATACAGAGAGAGACAGAGCATGAGAGGGGGAGGGGCAGAGAGAGAGAAGGAGACACAGACCCAGAAGCAGGCTCCAGGCTCTGAGCTAGCTCTCAGCACAGAGCCTGACGCGGGGCTCGAACCCACAAACGTGAGATCTGACCTGAGCTGAAGTCAGAGGCTTAACTGACTGAGCCACCCAGGCGCCCCTCAGTAATGTTTTTAAAGTGTTTTCTGAGAGTGTTTGACTTTACTCTTTAAAAATGCAGAATATTGAGATATTCATGGTGAGAATGTGTGTGTGTGTGTGTGTGTGTGTGTGTGTGTGTGTGTGTGTGTGTGTAACTTAGGGACAAAGGAGTGTCAGAGAGATTAAATAATAGTATCTTATACAGATTGCCTGAATTGAATTCTCACTTGTCCATTTACCAGTCTCATGTCTTCTGTTTCCTTATTTGTAAAAAAGAATAATAATAATGCTTCCAACTTCATAGGATTATTGTGAGTTTAAATAAGTTAATACATGTAAGGGACTTAGAGCAGTGTCCTGGCATATGGTAAGTGCTGTGTTAGTGTTGGCTATTATTCATGTTTTTATAAAGAATAACAGGAATGGGTATAGAACTAAGAGCCCAAATCTCAGGGGTTTCCTCTTCCTAAGTTTTGTGCTTCCAAGTTAAGGTTTTTTCCATGACTTTGCTGAATTTATGTTGTCCAATACTGAAAGCCATTAGCCATATGTGGTTATCTACATTATAAAATTAACATTAAATACATTAAAAATTCATTTTCTCAGGCAGCTTAGCCACATTTAAAGTGCTATGTAGCTGCATGCACCTAATGGCTACTGTATTGGATAGCACAAAGACAGAACATTCTGTCACTGTAGAAAGTTCTATCACACAATGCTGCATGAAATATACACCAATGACATTTCTGAATCCTAAACAAACCATTAAAAAAAATTTGTGGTGGAGGGGCACCTGGCTGTCTCTGTAGAGCATATCACTCAATCTCAGGGTCATAAGTTCAAGCTCTGCATTGGCATGGAGCTTACTTAATTAAAAAATATTTTTTTAATTTGAGGCGGAAAATAGGAAACTAATTTTGTCTCCATACAAGGGAACACTAAAATTTACTTTTCTTAAAAGCAAATTTAGATCAAACCTACATCCTAATTTAAATTAAATGACATGGAGTGACATACATAGGTATCAGAAATAAGGATCCTCTTTCTGAAACCAACCCTCTAAAATGACTTTGACGCAGAAGGAAAAATATAAATATTTAACAAGAGTCGAATATTTATAAACATACCTACCAAAACCTGCAAAATTTTGTGGCAAAAACATTAAACTGTTTAGATGGCTAAATGTTTTACATGCATTATCTCATTAATCTGCACAACATATGAGGTAGGAGCCATAATTATATTTCTGTTTTGCAGTGGAGATCCTAAGACTCAGGTACACTTGCTAAAAGTCTCAAGATTAGTAAGTGGAAGCTGGGACTCAAACAGAGAACTGTTTAACTCCCAACTCTAGGCTCTTCATCATGACTATCCCTTTAAGTGGGTATTTGACCACGATGGTTGGCCAAAGTGTGGATTTGGTTCCCACTGGTGTCCATTCAACCTAATTATAAACGATGGCCAGAAAGACATGCCCTACTTCTGAAAGCTGTCTTGTGAGGAATGGAAAACCAGGAAAGACTATGAAATAGATTGGTAGAAGCCAACTCTCAGGATGGAAAATGTAATTCTACCTATATATGGGTCAAAAAGGCAACTCCAAACAAAAGAACAGTACTGAATACCTGGGAAAAAACAGTCTCTTCTTCTCCAAGTAATCATTCAGCCCCTTCTGGATATCATCTAATAGGAGGTTGGCTTCCTGAAGCCTCTCAGCCATCCGTGGCTGGTCTGCTGCCACCAGAACCCTGGTATCTTTCACCTTGATTCCATCAAGAAAAAAAAAAAGAAAGAAAAGAAAGAGAATCATCGTGGGGTTCCTAGATTCTGAGACTGATCATTATAATGAGTGTATGACCAGCCCACCGACTATTGACTTCCCTGCCCAGCTAACTTCCTAATCCCACAAGGGTGAATGTTCATACAACAAAATCCTCTTCCTCTGGACATAGTTGACTCCTGATATAAAAACCTTCCAGGGCTCCTGGGTAGCTCAGTCAGTTAAGTGACTTCGGCTCAGGTCATGATCTCATGGTTCATGGATATGAGTCCCGTGTCAGGCTCTGTGCTGACAGCTTAGAGGCTGGAGCCTGCTTTGGACCCCTCTCTCTCTACCTCTCCCCTGCTTGTGTGTGTGCATATGCTTGCTGTCTCTGTCTGTCTGTCTCTCTCTCAAAAATAAACATAAAAAACTTTTTAAAAAAGCCTTCCATTTTGTACAACTCCTGGGAGCATCCCACTATTTGTTAGATGAGATACTGCCCAATTTATGAATTGTTTAAAAAAGCCAGTTTGATTTTTTTAATTTATTCAGTTGAATGTTTGTTACTGAACACCTGCAACTGGAGAATATGAACTAATATGGAGTCGAAGGGAGAAAAATATCATGAAAACTGGCTCCACTGGCTGGGCAATATAAACTCCCACTAATGGAAATAAATATTCTTGAGGTCAATTCTTTATAAGTGAGCCCCAATTTGAGTACACTTGACTTTCTCTTACTGGATACTCCTGAGTGCCCTGGATACCCAGTAAACTCATCCTAGAAGGCTTGTTTCCAATGTTGCCCTTTTGCCTTGTTTCCAGTGTTGCCTTTCTTGACACTCCCAGGCAACTAAATCACTCTTCTGTGTTCTAAAAGCTTTTTATATACACTACTATTATAGCTCTTTTATTTACCTCCGACTCTCTCCTCACAAGACAGTAAATTCTCTGAAGGCAGAACTCATATACTAGTCATCTTCAAGTTATTTTCTGACTGTTAATTCAATGCTGGGTACTGAATGAACATTTGTTAAATAACTAGGTAACTGAATATGGAGAATGATTTGAATTCTAAAATGATCCTCAATCTATAAAAGTTCTATTGCATTATCATGTGACACAGTCTTCTACCTCATTAGGAATGAGAACTAAATCATAAAAACTGCTAACAGTTAGTTGCCTCTAAGGAGGTGGCTTTCAAAAGGCCTCCACTCTCTGTACTATATTTTTGTACATTTGAATTTTTAGTAACAACTTTCAAAATTAGAAAAAAATTATAAAAATATCACATTGAAGAAATCTAGTTTACTTATAAATTTCAAGGGACATGGCTATGATGTGCAATGAGGAACATCTGTACGGCATCCCACATTCCTGACAGTGAGATGTGCTAGGGAGTGAAAACTTACTGCTTGGGACATGAGTGATTTCCAGTAGCTATCAACAGTAGCAAACTTCCTGCCCTCTTCTGGCATCTGGGCTATGATGTCCTCTGAGGTGAAGATCATTTCCAGGTATAGCCAGGTGGCTTGGCATTTCAACCAGGCCTCCAAAATCTCCTGCACACGAACCAGCTTTTCTTCCCACTTCTGTGAATTTAGCATTTCATATCTGAATCATTAACCTGCCACTCTGCAACACAGGCTCATTGCCTGAACAAATTGGATGAATTCATTCATTCATTTGCTCATTCGCTTATTTCAAAAAACATGTATTGAGTATTTGCCCCCAATGTTCTGCCATTGGTATAGGCAACCTGGATACAGCAATGAAAGAAACAAGAGTCCTTGCCCTCATGCAGTTTTTCCGGTGGAATAATATTAATAGCATCTATAACACTTACTCTGTGACAAGTGATAGTCTGAATCCTTTATGTATGTGAAACCTGTTTAATCCAACAGATTTATGAGGGAGATACTATTACAAATCTCACTTTACAGATGCAGAAATGGACATACAACAGTTCAAGTAAGTTGCCCAAGGTCACACAACAAGGTACAAAGCCAGAATTTGAACCCAGGCAGACTGGCTTGAGTCTGTGCCCTTAGCTTATGCCATTTCTACAAATGATGAGGAAAGAGAGGAGCCCAACCCCCTGCCCTTACATAGTTTATATTCTAGATTACTCTAGCTCATAAAATACTTTCCAAATGTATTTTTATTCAGCACATTAAAATCATCTCATCTTCTCTTTTGGCAGACTCCTGCAAAGGCTCAGCGTGCCATATGCTTACTTGGATGGTTATTGCTTCCAGTCTTGCGTGATTTATTTTCTCCAATCAGGAAAAAATGAGCTTCTTTGTTAACTGAACTTAAAAATCTTCTCCCTCCTCCAGCAAACCCAGAGCTAATGAAACATCACGAACCCTCAACTTCATTTCCTCTTACCCGGCATTCTGCTTCTATTGGTTTGATGAATGGGGAGCCACACATGGTCTGGGTCTTTATCACGTGATCATCAAGTAACAGCTGAATGTCATCAACAGCACACAAGATGCTTGTATTCTGTGAATAAAGATTTTCCGACCAGTCAAAACCACAAGACCACCCCCCCCACACACACTTTTCATGCTGATCTCCAAAGGCCCCACAGCTTAGATCTCTACCAAAATGGAACAGAAATCTGTCTCACAGGGCATGGAATTTCTATTTTCTTCCTTGAAAGTGTTCTTAAAGACATTTATTTTCTACCTCCTTTGCAGCAATCAAATATGGTCCCAGCCCAGACTGGCAACTGGTATCTGTTGGGGACAGGGTGGGGGATGGTATATAATTATAGTCCCTTCTCTATGTTCCTACCTCCCTGACCACTTGCTTTGCTGGCTCTCCCTCAGGTAGGATGAGCTGCTCATGTGACTGGTTGGACCTCGACCTGTGGTTCCCATACTGTGTGCCAAGGTATTCCTTGGCACTGCAGCAAACTCACAGCAATTAGTTGTGGTTATTTAAAAATGAAACACAAATATTTTTTCTTCAATTTATATGGGTTAAAAAAAACAGTTGTTGATAGGACACAAACACTTACTTAAGTTGTTTGAACCTTATTACTTCATAAATAAAGCTGTTAGGTATTTTTTTTTTCAGCCTAAGGAGGGGAACTATTAAAAAAAAGAGTACCAAGACACAAAAGCCTCCACATACAGAAAAAAGTTTGGGAACTTCTGCCTATACATTTACTGGGCCATATTTTACTAGTAGTTCAGGTTACTGTGCCTTGGAGGTCAACCCCTGTGCATGGCACTCTTCCTCCTGGGCCACTGTGGTGAGTAAGCTGATAAGGGTCTGCCCCTTTCTGGCAGGTCTGGCCTTTCTGGCTCTGTTTTCACTTACTTCAGGCCTACATCTGAGTGGTTAAATTGGAACTAGGATACATTCTCTCACGTACCTTCTACCAGTAGTTCTGCATCCGGAGGTGTGTCTAGCTCTTAAAAAGTGCTACTGTGACTCCCTCTTGCTGTTGATCCTTGTCTATAGTTGTATCAGTTCCAAACTCTGAAGATGTACCCGGTGCAGCTGAGCTGTTCCCAGGTTCCCTATCTTAACGTCTCGCCCCAGCCCAATAGCCCCTAGCAGTATCCAATCCCAACAGGTGGTGTAGCACTGAGCTGCTGGCACCCTCAGTGGCCTGGACTTGCGGAGACAGGCCCCAGTTCTCTTTCCTTCTATTGCCTCAGCTGTAGTTCCTGTCTACATGAAATCAAGATGTCGTGACCATTCAAGCTAAAGCAGTGGAGAAGTCACAAAAAGATAAAAAGCAGCCTGGGGGACAGGGAGTTTCTTAATCTGTACTGCACATTAAAAAAAAAAAAACAACAGGAGTGCCTGAAAAATACAGATGCCTGAGAATTATGTGGGTGAGAGGAGCCAGAAAGAATCAATTGGGATTTTTCTTTTTTGAGATGCTCTAAGCATTGTTTACCTTCTGAGAGACCTGGTGAGCCCTCCCTGGGAGATAGATGCTAACTCAGCAGGCTTACTCAGTTCCTTGGCACTGAGAAAGCTTGTGGTTCTCAACCGAAAGGTCTTTCTCATTTAAAAATGCACCATTCTGGTGAGGCCCAGGACAAAGAATGACTGGCAGATGGGAGGAGACAATCTAATGCACAGGATAGTGATAGTGATTATAGATAACAAGACTGCATGAAAAACTCCAAAGTTGCTAAGAGACTGGATCAAATGATAATTATGTGACGTCACAGAGCTGTTAGCTAACACTAGGGTGGTGATCATATTGCAATACATAAATGTATCAAATCAACACGTTTTACATCTCAGACTTACACAAAATGTTGCATGTCAATTATATCTCAATAAAAATAAGTTAAAAAACGAGATGTTAGAAATCCTTCCTTCCCAAGTGCTGTTGCAATTCTGAATGACTCCTCTCTGTCATCTGCTACATAATCAAGGGACTGCTGTAAGGGTGCTAGGTGGTTGGACTGACACTCACAGTGTCCCTGTACTTCATGAAGTTGAATGTCATGTTAGCCCAGTCTGACTTCATTTTCTCCAGGTTTTTCTCCAGAGAGTACTCCTTACTGGCGGTTGCACCAATGGGCTCCAGTCTAGAGAAAACACAGCAATAGTAGCATCAACAGGAGGAGAGAGGGCTGTGAAAACACGGCAGAGGAGGAATTTCGGTTCATATTTAAGACCAATTCAAAATGCCCTTAATTTTACTAAAATGGTTACTATCCAGCTCTAAGATGTGCCAGTTACCTCCAGTGTTTTGCAGGGTTTCTTACCCTGTGCTCCAGTGGCCTATGGGCTATGTTATGGGCTGAATTGCATCCTCCCAAAAATCATGTGTTGAAGTCCTAAACCCCAGAATCTCAGAATGAGGGGTACCCTATTTGGAGATAGGTCTTTATTTTTAAGTTTAATTATTTATTTTGAGAGAGACAGGGGTAACTGTGAGTGGGGGAGGGGGAGAGAAGAGGAGAGAGAATTCCAAGCAAACTCTGTGCTGCCAGTTGTACAGAGCCCAGCGCTGGGCTTGAACTCACAAAACCGTCGGATCATGATCTGAGAGGAAATCAAGAGTTGACGCTTAACCCACTGAGCCACCCAGGTGCCCCAGAGATAGAATCTTTAATGAGGTAGTTCAGTTATGTACAGAGTTGTTGATCACTATATCGTACATCTGAAAGTAATATAACACTAATATACTGGAATTAAACTTTTAAAAAAGAGTTCAGTTATAATGAGGTCATTAGGGGGAGTTCTAATCCAATATGACTGGGGTCCTTATATGAGATTAAGACAGACACATACAGAAGGAAGACCATGTGAGGATACAGGCCCGAGAATGTACATTTCTAGCAGGTTCCCGGGTGATGCTGATGCAGCTGGTCTGGGGCCATGCTCTGAGGAGCATGTGTCGAGTTAGACCTGAACCCATCTGTCTAACAGGGACTGTGGTCCAGGCAGTAGATCTCCCATCCCCTGCCCTGAAGGAGGTGTAGAGGTGTAGACAAACAGTTGAGAGTCCAACAAGTCTCTGGGTCCTGAAAACAATTCAAAGAACACAGTTTCTTGCACACAGACTCCAGAGCATTTGGAGAAAAGAAGAAAGCAAGTGAAGCATTCTCTCACTGGACCATGTTTCCTGGACTCTAAGAACTCAGAAAGCTGCTCCTGTTTATTGTTGTTTTTCTGTTTAAAAGAGGAAACTGGGGGTGCCTGGGTGGCTTGGTTGGTTGGGCATCCAACTTCCACTCGGGTGGTGATCTCATTCATGGATCATGAATTTGGAGCCCTGCATCAGACTCTCTGCTGTCAGCACAGAGCCCACTTTGGATCCTCTGTCCTTCTCCCTCCGCCTCTCAGGAAGGAAGGTAGGAAGGAAGGGAGGGAGAGAGGGAGGGAGGGTCTGAAGCCTAGAAAAAGTGGAATGGTTTTGCATGAAGTCAATGAGACCTGGGCTTGGAGTTTCCAAAAACTTTTTTGTTGTTTGTTTTTTGTCATTTCCCTTTAAAATAAAATTTCTGACTCAATTTTCTAGTTATAAGGCATCATTAACTGACCGCTGAAAGTGAGTTTCACCAGTAGCTAGTCACTTGAGGTGGAGGTTATTAAAAATGCTTATGTTACTTCTGAGCCATAAGGAGAAAGCCTGAGGCCAGTCATATCCTGTGGGAACTCAGATACTTTGACTGAAAGGAAAGGGGTCTCCCTAAAAGAAAGGAGTCTTACTTGTCAAGGAATTTGCCAAATCCATATTCCAGCATATTTGAAAGGCAAGTTGTTTCTGTGGGTTTTATTTCACAGCCGACAATCTCACTGATCTGTAGAAAAAAGAAAACAAGTGTGTACTGTCCAAGGTAGCACTGGCCAGTAGACTTTCCATGATGTTGCACTCTGTGCTGTCCCTTACAGCACCCACCAGTCACATTTAACCATTGAGCCCTGGAAATGTGGCTGAGTTTTAATTTTCATTTAGTTTTACTTACATTTGAATAGCTGTGTACAGCTAGTGGCAATTGAATGGTACGGGTCTAAAATTGTAGGAGGCAGCCTAGGCCCCACACTGCATTCTATGTGGCTCACTGGGGCTCTCTGTCCATTAGCACTTGGTGGTCCTTGTGAGGGCCGGTGGTGCCAACTTGTTAGCATCCTGGCGGTGTAGCCGAATCTGGTTTGTTTTTGTGCTCCTAGTGCAAAGCCTGGTATGACAGAAACTGCAGTGTTTGCTGAGTAAAAGGAGAAAGTCATGTGTACATGGACCCCTGAAATTCTGTGACCTGAGGATGTTGAGAAGGAAGAAACCCCCTCTGTCCAAATGTCTTCCTTTCTACCCCAGCGTGCTAATTTGTTGTAACAGTTCACAACTGTGCCCATTCTCGGTGCAGATACTACCCAAGCTTATCTTTTAAGTGAAAATATCCCTGAAGAAGGTCTCACATGAAGTCTCTGATGGCTTTGAATACTTTTCTCAAAGACAGAGATCTGGAGAGGATAAGGGTTACATGCACTCGAAAGGAGGAGCAAGAGGACTCAGTAAGACGTGGCTGAGGGCCAAATGAAGCTCCATGAGAAACCTCACCTACTACCCAATTTTGTCTCTGTTCAACCCCAGGAAGACTACAGAATGTCAGAGCAGAAAGGAATGTGAGAGCTGTGGGCTGTTCTGTCCTACTTAGCCCTGTGTCCCCAGGCCCTGGCAGTCAGTAGGCATCAATAAGTATTTATAGAGTGAAAGCATGAGTGAACCAGATAATTCAAATGGCTTCCAGTCTGGGTCTTGAGGACACCTGGAGGACCACTAGGATAGTGGAAATCAGAAGTAACGGACACTTATTGAGGATGTAACTATGAAGTAGGCACTGTTTTAAGACCTTAATACACTCATTCCCCCAATATGATTAAGAAGATACTAATGAATTATCACTCTTGTTTTACACATAAGGAAACTGAGAAAATAAGTACCTTGTCCGAGACCATCCAACTAATAAATGGCAGAACTGGGACTTAGACCCAAGCTCTTCCCCATCATATTTAGTAGGTCTCTTAGGTCTTCTATGGACAGTTGTGAAGGTTATACACTGCATAACTTTAAAAAGTATAATTCATACTGCAGCACACAAAAACAGCATTCCCCAGAGTTGTGGAGTGCAAATCTGCACAGCTGTTCCTGGTGGCTCTGGACTTTGATTTATTCTCAATACCTGAAAATCAGTTTAGAACACACACTATCTCTAGGACTAAATGACATAACTACATAAAGCACTTGGCATAGGACTTGGCCAAGACTCAGAAATTGGTAGTTTTATTTATTATTAAAAATTTTTTTTCAACGTTTATTTTTGAGAGACAGACAGGACATGAGTGGAGGAGGGGCAGAGAGAGAGAGAGAGATGGAACACAGAACCCAAAGCAGGCTCCAGGCTCTGAGCTATCAGTACAGAGCCCGATGCAGGGCTGAGATAATGACCTGAGCCAAAGTTAAATGCTTAACTGATTGAGCCGCCCAGGAGCCCCTATTTTTTTTTGTAATTGCTTTTGTTAATTATAGAGACTGACAAAACATCTGGCCATCTAATTCCAAGAGCCTACAGCTGCCCTGTCCACTATGGAGCCACTTGCTCCTTGTGGCTATTGAGAACTTGAGATGTGACTAGCCCAAACTGAGATGCACTCTAGGTGTAAAAACACACGTTTCCATGAGTTATGAAAAATATGAGACCACATTAACATTTTTACATCGAATATCTATTGAAATATTTTGAATATGTTTGGTTAAATGAAATATAAAATTTATTTCACTTGTTTGTGCTTTTAAAAAGCATGGCTACTAGAAACTTTAATGCTAGACACATGGCTCGTATTACTTTCATTGGGCAGCATGGTCCTAGAGGGTTAGCTTTGGTACACATCACCATGGTTTCTTCCTAAGTCAAATGTCACCTTGTTCCATCTTGTTTTAAACCACAGTAACAACCCCTTTGCTGATATCAGTGCCCCAAATAAAGTGACTAGCCCTTCCTACTTAAGTTCTGGGAAATGGTCAGAAACCACAGCACAGGCACTTTATGACTTCAGAAGTTATATTTTGTAGCCTTGAGAACCAGAGGTGGTTTAGCCCTCAGAGCCCCCTGCCCAAGCCAGAACCTGTGCAAATGGATCTCCTGAGTTAGGCATTCGGGCAGAGTGGCTAGGCTCAGTGGCTGTCACTAGGGTGGTTGATGGTTTGACCTACAATGGAGGTAGGAGAGACCTCCGAATGGGGGCACCCCCTTATGTATCTGGTAGCCTCTTTCCTTTCAGAGCTCACTTGTAACTGTTCAGCCCACTGAGGTTCCACTTTAGGGGCTCATTACTCAGGAGCCACCTTCCTAGAGCTATACTCCACTCTTACCTACAGCTTACTGTTCCCTCTGACCTGATATTTCTTGCCCCATTTCCCCCATCTAGACTGAGTCAGATCGACCTAGATTCCAGTTTCCTCTCCCACCACTTACTTAGCCACATGACAATTTACTCTCTTCAGAGCCTCAGTTTTCCTATCTGTGAAATGGAGATGATGATTGTCCCTATTTCAAAGGGCTGTTGAGAGGATAAAATGAGGGAATCCACACAAAGTATACAACACAGTGCCTAATTCATAGTTGGTATTCAATGTTTGAGCTATTACTGTTATTCTTCTTCTGTCCCCCAATCTGTCCATCTAAGTGGTCTGTAAATGAGAATTATGAATGTCTAGGAATGGCTGGGATTTTTAAAGTGTTCACATGTGAGAACAGCATCATCACAGGGAAAGGACCAGTGGAGGAGATGGCCTTCTGAGTCTCTTGAGGGTTGGTTATTTTTTTTTCTAAGTCCATTGATAAGGGCACTTTCTTTTTTCTTTTTTTCTGAGGGCACTTTCTATAGTGCCATCTCATGGAGAGACCTAGCACTACCACAGCCCACTTGTCTATCCAACCTCCCCAACCCTCCAAATGGGCCATGGTTCTAGTCAGGCTAGGTCCATAAGGAGAGGCACCCTATGAGCACCAAGTGGGGGCAGCTGCTCCTGTGCAGACCCCTCTGCTGGGGCAGCACAAGACCAGATGTCTCCTAAGAGGACCTCTCCCCTCCCTCCTTTACACCCTTTGCTTAGGTGTTGAGTTTCAAGGGTTTCTGGGAAACTGAAAGCAGTTCCTCTTTACAGAAAAATCCAGGCTCTTTCACATATCAAGATCTTGGCCTTCCCAGAGAGATCAAAATGCTCTGAGCTAAGACTTCATTCTCTGGAAGGTAATGGGTGTGCTCTCAGATTAGGTCCTTCCAGAGACATGTCCTTGGTGGTATGCATGTTTTCTGAAAGAGGGAATTCCAGGCCAAGTCACAGAGAAATCTGCCTAGGGAAAGGCAGTCTCATCTCTACCTCCCTGGTGGAGGACGTTTCAAGGCCATTGCTAGCCCTTGAATGTGATGATTATTTTAGAAACACACTAAGTTTTCTTTTTTCTGCTTAGTGTTCACACCACACTTATCACCCTCACACTTGGTTGCTTATAAAAGTCCCAACTATTTTTAGGGGAGAATATTTATTATTCTCATTTTTAGACTCACGGAGCTGAAAGAAGAGTGAGGTATTATTTCCAAACATAGCCTGCTGGACGATGAGGCTCTACAGTATCATCAGCCCAAGTACAAATCATCTGGCATTGTCAGGAGGCCCCAGGAAAAGGCATGGCTTTCTCTTTTGTGTCCTTCATCAAGGGACAGATCCAGGCCCCTCCCACTGTAATTCAATGCCCTTATCATCCTTTAAAGGCCTGAGCAGCCACTTGCTTAGGAAAGCAGACTATGAGAGTCTTTCTAGCCACTGGCTGGAGAAAAACTCAATCATCAATAATGGCGTCCCCAAAGAAAGGGGTCAACCTGTTTATGTAAAGAGACTGGCATTTCATCTAGTATCCTGCTCATTCCTTTCCTTTAAAAGACTTTCCCAAAATAAAATCAAGCTTCTCTGAAAAAAATAAAAATAAAAAATAAATAAAAGACTTTCCCTCCCATTATTAACCCCTCAGCTTCAAGCAGATTCTCCTTTCAGAAAGGAAAGGCTTGACCCAGTAATGGTTCCTGCCTTCCAAAGGGCTACCAGGACCAGGTATGGATCGAGCATGGATTGGCTGGCTAGGGGTGGATAGTGAGAGGCACCTGCTGCCAGTGCCGGTCTTTCATCCCTGGGTTGCAGGAAATGCTGAGGATAGGGATGTGCTGCTTGAATTTCTCAATCTTTATTTTCATATTCTCCGCCAACCGCCTGGGTGCAGGTACATCAGCTAGGGTCTTGGTCAATTTATACATCGTTCTCCACATATTCCCTACTTCCTCTGAGATTTCCTCCGCATTCAGCAAAAAGAGGGGTCCTGAAATAGAAATCATCGGGTGAGAGAAAGGTCAGACCACCAACTAGAAGTTAATCATGTGTACCTTTAATTCCCTGAATTTAGGATTGTGCCTATTTATGGTATGGATATTGGAACAAGCACAAGCTTTGGAGTTGGGTCTGGATCTAAAACCTCTACTTAGCCAATCAAATGTTTGAACATGTTTATCTGAACTTTTCTAAGGCTCAAGAGTAATCACCTATGACACAGGGGTAATAATGGATACCTTGGCAGGTGATTGTGAGGGTTAAGCAAGGTAAGGAAAGTGGAGAGCCCAATGCAATGCCTGCCATGTAATGCAAGTGCAGTGAGGGAATCAGTCGTTAGCAGTGGTTGTAGATGCTGTTATAGAAGCAGTGAAAGGTGCTCCACAAATGCTGTGAAATATTAACAACTGGGGAATGTGGGTGAATGAGGATATGGGAGTTCTTTTTACAGCTCTGGCAGCTTTTACGTAAGTTTGAAATTATTGTAAAAAGAAAGAAAGAAAAAATAACAAATCCCTAACAGTTAATGGTGAAAGATGGAATACTTCTTCCCTAAGACAAGGCAAGAAGTTTCACCCTAATAATTCTTAATCAACATCATATTTAAAGTCCTAGACAGTACAATGAGGCATGAAAAAGAAATAGGAGGCATACAGATTGGAAGAGAAGAAAAAAATGTCTTAGTTTTCCAGATGACATGACTGTTTATATAGATGATGCAAGAAATCTAAACAACAACACTAATAAAATCTTTTCTGGAGAGCAAAAGCATTTTAACAGAAATGAGAATATATCTGATGGGTTCATTAATAGCATGGACGGCTGAGGAAAGAATCTTTGAGTTTGAGAATATGTCACTAGAAACTTGTAAAGTTAAAAAGAAAATAAGATGGGGGAAGAAATAGAACAGAATGGCTAAGAACTGTGGGATAACTACAAGATATGTAACTCACTGGTAATGGAAATACCAGAAAGAGAAGAGAAAGAAATGGTAAAAATATTTGAAACAATAATGACTGGGAAGTTCCCTCAAATTAATGTCAGACACCAAGCCACAGATCCAGGATAAATGCCAAAAACGACACCTAGGCGTATGACATTCAAGCTGTAGAAAATCAAGGCTAAAGAAAACACTTGAAAAATGCCGGGGTGGGAGGACACCATACCTTGAGAGAAGCAAAGATAACCATTACATTTTACTTCTCAGAAAACACAAACAAGGAGAGAGGAGGATTAAATAGCAAAGGTATTGAGAGAAAACCCATCAACCTATAATTCTGTATCCTGAGAAATTATCCTTCAGAATTTCCTTCAGAAACTACTTTCTCAGACAAACAGAAATGAGGGAATTTGCTAGGAGGTACCTTGCAAGAAACATTAAAAGAAGCCCTTCAGAAAGAAGGAAAAGGATTTGTCAGAAACACAGATTTACCTAAAGAAAGGAGGAGCATTAAAGAAGGAATAAGTGAAGGTAAAATAAATACTTTAGTTTTTTTATTCCTAACTGATGTAACAGACAACAGTTTGTTCAAAATATGAGCAACAATATATGTGATGATTACAGTTTATATAATAGGTTCAGTGAGGAACAGAAATGATACAACACATAGAAGGGAGGAATTAGGAACACTTTGCTGTTACAAGGCATTTTTGAAATGAAGTTATATATAAACTTTAAATATGCCCCAGCAATCTACTCCTGAGCATTAACCCCAGAAGAACGAAAACTTATGTTAACATAAAAACTCATACACGACTATTTATAGCAGCCATATTTATAACAGCCTGAAACTGGAAACAGCCCAAATATCCACCAGTGGATAAATGGGTAAACAAACTGGTATATCCATACAGTGGAAGACTACCCAGCATAAAAGGGAAGGAAGGACCTCTGGATAAATCCAATAACTTGGATGAATCTCAAAGTAGTGTGCTGTGTGAAAGAACTACTCTCAAAAGGTTACACACTGTATCATTCCATGTCTATTACAGGATCAAAAAGACAAAACTACAGTAACAATGAAGAGCTCAACAATGCCAGGTCTTCTGGGGTAGGGAAGAGTGTGATTACAAAGAGGCAGTACAAGATATCTTATTGAAATGATGAAACTTCTGCTTTCTGATTATGGTGAATCTATATATGTGTTAACATTTGTAGAACCATATGCCAAAAAAGTCCTTTTTGCTGTATATAAATTTTAAAAATTAAATGTAAAAAAATTAAAAAAATTTTTAATGTTTATATATTTTTGAGAGAGACAGAGTATGAGCAGGGGAGAGGCACACAGAATCTGAAGCAGGCTCCAGGCTCTGAGCTGTTGGCACAGAGCCTGAAGCAGGTCTTGAACCCACGAACGGTGAAATCATAAACTGAGCCAAAGTTGAATGTTTAATTGGCCCCAGTGTCCCTAAGTGTAAAAAAATTTTAATACAGTATCTCTAACAAAAGACTTGATAAACTACAAATATTTCCCTGACACCATAAAAATTTTGTATCTCTTATTTATTTTTTTTATAAAATTTTTAAAATATTTTTTCTTTATTTTTGAGAGACAGAGAGAGATGGCATGAGCAGGGGAGGGTCAGAGAGAGAGGGAGACACAGAATCTGAAGCCGGCTCCAGGCTCTGAGCTAGCTGTCAGCACAGAGCCTGACGCGGGGCTCGAACCCACGAACAGTGAGATCATGACCTGAGCCAAAGCCAGATGCTTAACCAACTGAGCCATCCAGGCACCCCAAAAATTTTGTATCTCAAACCAATGAAAAGCATCATGTTTAAAGGTGACACTCTGCAAGAATTCCCATGAAAATCAGGAATGAGACAGAGGTGCCCATTATTACCACTGTTTATTTTGGAAGTGCTGGTCAACAAAGAACAGTGAATAAAAAAAGGAAGTATGAAAATAAATAAAGAAGGTAAAATATAATTGTATAGACATGACTGATACCCTGGAAAATTTAAGAGTATCAGTGAAAATGAAAAATTTTTAAATGAAAAAGAAAATGCCAATTTATACATTAAATCAACATGGGTACCTGGGTGTCTCAGTCGGTTATAAGCGTCTGACTTCAGCTCAGGTCATGATCTCACAGTTCATGGGTTCGAGCCCCATGTCAGGCTCTGAGCTGTCAGGAGCCTGCTTAGGATTCTGTGTCTCCATCACTCTCTGCCCTTCCCCGTTTGCATTCTGTCTCTTTCTCTCAAAAATAAACAAACATTAAAAAATTTTAATAAGTAAAAAAATAAACATTAAACCAACAAAACTAAAAAAACAAAAAATCAATCAGCAAAAAGTTTTCAAAGCTATTATTTCCCAGGTTCATTGAGGGTGTAAAGAATAGACACTCAAGTGCTGCTAGAAAGTTATGAAAATGTAACTTTTCTAGAAGACAGTAACATCATCATCATCAACAAAACCAGTTTTTAAAATCCTAATAATTTTCATTATATGACCTTTGATCTAGCCATTTCACTTTCAGGAATTTATCCTAAGAAAATGATCAAAATTGCATCCAGAGAACTGGTGACAAAGAGGTTCATCACATTTGTGCTTGAAATACTCTGGCACTGGAAACAACTGAAGGCTCAGCTCTAAGGGTCTCCAAGTTTGTTCTCTGCTTTTATGCCCAGGTGACATCATTCATGCCTTTTACTTGTAATCTATACTCAATCATTCCCCAATATAAATCACACACCCCCAAACCTATAACTTCAGGTTTATTTCTCAACTGCTAGTTATTTAATGTTCCCATTTGGATATTTGCAGACGCCTTGAACTTGGTATATTCAAGTTGATATGTCTTTTTTCCAAACAAATTTGTCACTTCTCTTGTTCAGTGATGGCAATATCCACAAATTGCCTGGGGTAATAATTTGGAAGTCACCCCAGGTTCTTCCCTCTCCCTCCCTTGTCCATTTCAGATCAATCACGAAGTCCTGTTGACTCTACCTTAATTTCTAGCCTCCAGGATCTAGAGAAAAAGGAATAGTTTACAGGTGACTGTGGCACTCTGGCCTTTCTTGAAGGAGCACAATAGTGCAAATGCCATCTTTTTCTCCCCTCACCGCAATCCAAGGCTCTGGGTGGCTGCCTCTTCCATTTCACCCTAGCAAAAGGTCTTGGCTCTTCAATCCTCACTTGCCATCATTATCACATTGGGAAAATATGACTGTGTGGCTGCTTTAATCCAGAGTATAAGAATATAATAAAAAGTCCAGCCTAAAGCTGAAGTCCAAAGCCTATTCTAGGACTGGCTAGGTTGGATCCACTAACCCATTCCTACTCTGTCCCAGTAGAGTGAGCTTGCAGCATACCATTCATCCACTCCTCTGACTTGATGCTAAACTCATATGTTGTCAGCCACAGCTGCTCATAAGGTACTTTGTTGGTCAACATGGTTTGCAGGAGAGGGAAGGTACTCTTCTCCTTTTCCAACAGATCCTCTTCCTTATTGATTAACTGCAAAGCAAAAGGGGATGCTGTTTATTGGGTGGCTGGTTTTCTGAACCCTGGAAGCCACCATGGCAAATTCCTCAGTGCTTTGAACACCAAATTGAGGAAGATGCTTGTTCATCTGGAGAGCGCGAGAGAAAAATAAGGCATGGAATCAAGTAAGATGGTCCCTCTGCTACCTCTGAGGGCCATGCCAGCTAAGATCTAGCTGGATGAAACTCTAGGATAATTTGCTACTTGCTCCATCATCTTTGATCCCACTCTACTATATCCACATCCCCATTTTCACAATTTTCTTATATACTTTAGCTGTCTACATGATGTTGCCTTCTTATGCTGACTTGCTTCAAAGATAAGGTTTATGGTTAAACTTTAAGTTCTTTAATGGTTAAAGAACTTATTTGTTGACCTTCAGGGAAATTTACTTAGCTTCTCTAAGCCTTAGTTCTCCCATTTTAAATATAGATAAATAGGGACAATAGCAATGCCTACCTTAAAGTATCTTATGGGTACTAAGTGATATATTGCATATGAAGCCCTTTGTACTGTTGATCACATAATAAATATTCAAAATATGTGAGCAATTGCTCTGTAATTTTTTTCTTTGTGAACTCAACAACTAACAAAAAAGCTGGTATAATGTCGGGATGTAGAAAAAGGTGGCTGAAAGCACCAATGAAAGAAGTGGTCAACCATCCAATCAGTATTATCTACCTGACAGATGATTTTAGGAAAATGCAAAGCCAAGAGAGCAGGACAGAGTCATAAGTCTTTAACCCAAGACCCCAAGACCCCAAACCTCAAATTCCACCAGTGCTTGATCTAGGTTCCTTGAAAGCTCGTGAAGTTTTTCAACATTGTTCTTCATTTCTTCTGAAGTCATCACTTCACGTTTCCTAAACGCTTCCAGTTCCTTGCTGTAGCCCTCGAGTTTCAACTCAAATTCTGAGCACCTAAAAGTAAAGGACAGCCCAATCACATCTGGACTTCCCACTTTTGATTTTCTAAGTATCAGCATTGCTCACTCATAATCAAGCCTGGGGAGAATATGATCTTCTGATGTATGATATATATACAATATATTACTTATGATCCTACCTCTTAGAGATGGCTGCTATGAATCTATTGGTGGTTAAACATTTCCAGATGTTTTCCTGTATGGATAAATATATACATGCGCACATATATGAAATCTATATAATATCTATTACATACATACATTTAAGATGTACATATATACATATTATTCAGTCATCCATTAGGTATTTATTATTGAGGGTTTAATACATTCCAAGGACTGCTCTAGGCATCAGGGATTTATTTGTGATATACACTATTAAGCTCCCTATCATAATGGAGATTGTATTTTAGTTTGAGGAGACCTAGACACATGGATGGATGGGGTGGGTGGATGTAGAGATGGATGGATAAATTCATACATAAAGATAAAATGTGGTGTTTCTGATGGTGATGAATGCTCTGAAGAAAATAAAACAAGGAAGAGTCCCTAGTGGAGATGGAAGTACAGGGCTACTCCAGCTAGAATGATTACAGGGAAGACCTTTTAGCAGCAAAGCAAATTTACTTTTTCCTTTTTCTAACAAGGTAGGTTAGCAAAGCAAAGCAAATTTACTTTAGGTAAATTAGGTCGCAAATTTACTTTTCCCTTTTCTAACAAGGTAGATTATATTATATAGTATTGAGTTATAATTGCTTAGCACACTATAGTTTCTGGAGTATTTTCATGTCTGTAATAAGTATATAGGTATATATTCCATATAATAATACAGTCATTAGTAAAGAGTAGGCACTTGGGAAACTAGGTTGAGTAAATGAGTTGTATTTATGGGATCACCTGAAGTCTAAAAGAGGATAATTTATGGATTCAAAGATGGTGGATTGGTCAGAATTCTGGTATGAAGTGGAATTCACTTGAATGTCCAAAGAGAGAGGCTTGAATGAAGAGATTATCTACAGAGGTGAGATATGGATAGCCTCAGAGAAAAGCTACTATGAGCCTTTTGGCCAAGGGAACAGTGGGAACTGAGACGGGGACAGCAAATGGAGAAAAATTAGCACTGAGGCCAAAAATTAATGTGGGCTAGGAAAATCAGTCACGTTTCTTAGAGAGAATGGGGTTGCCTTCACAGAAGATGAATGACTCAATGAATATTGCTCAGCCCTCCTCACACACTGTTCTCAGGACTAACGTAGGAATGATGGACATGAGGTTTAAGAGTTCACCAAAGAGAGGGCTGGGCCTAGGGCTGTGGGTTTCCCCTGGAGCTGCTCTTAATGCTGAATCTGCTGTTGAGAGTTCAGGAACCAGTCATGCTATCAGGCTGAGAGTTGCCTCTCCAATGGGGATTACCCAGTGCTCTTCTCCTCTCACCATAGACGACTGTTCGCATTTCTCCCAGAGCTGTTCATCACTCCTCTGAACTTTAACAGCATTTACTGCTTCTGAATAGTCTTAGAGCACTGTATGCTTGCAAGGCTGTAGTTTGGAAGTGAAACCATTTTTCTCCCCAAAGAAGTCATTGTTCAAAGGATGAAGGAAGCAGATAGTTTCTGAATGCCTACCATGTGCTGGGTACCACTCAGGCACAATATCACATCATCTCATTTTGTCCTTCTACACAATAATACCTCTCAGGAAATGAGATGACTTGAGATGGACTCTGTTATCCCACTTTCCGGATGAGGACGCTAAGGTTCAAAAAGATAAACTTGCTCCTGTTCAATGAACCTGCAAATCAATTCCATGGTGGAGGCTGTGTGTAAAGAAACGTGGGGTGAATGGGAATTCTGTACTTTCTAAATTCTGTTATGAATTTTAAAGCTGTTCCAAGAAATAAAGTTTATCAGTACCACCTATTGGGCTAGTTCTGGGTTCTGAGGACATTATTCATTTAGTAGAAAGAGACAAAGGCCACTGGAAGAAAAACTTGTGTGCACGTTTTCTCCTTCAGCCCAAACTCCCATCCTATGTAGAACTTTCTGCTTTTATCTATATTTTTCCTTCCTTCTAAGTATTGCAGGACTGTAGGACCTAAAGTTAGGCAGTGGGTATTTCACCTATGAAGGGGATGGTAACTGGTATGACTACAGTTCATAAATCAAGTGTTACAGGCTGGAATGGGTATGTGTGCATGCATGTCTTTGCCCTGTACGTGGCACGTGGTCCATTTTGCTTGATATTGTTTGATTTTTCAGTATGTCGATATTTTTCTCTGCCTCTGGATTAAAATCTTTATTTAGCAGCCAAACACACTTACATGTCTAGAATATAGCACAGCCCATAGTAAAAATCCTTAATACTGGTTGAATTGACAAATAATGAATGAATAAATGATATAGCCACATTAGCATTGAACAAGACCAGCTGCAAAATAGGCAATTTCTCAGCCTCCTACCATGCCTCTATTACCACTATCTTGATAACTCACAGATCTGTGGTCTCCAATGTGAGGCTGACAATTTTGCTATTATTATTGTGAGGCCATTATTACATGCCACTATTTTTGTCTTTTTCTCTCTGTACCACCAAATTCCAATTGTTCAAGGCAGGGAGGGAAGGCATTGGCAGGGTCACCACAGTGCAGCAGGCTTAAAGAGAACATCCCTCAGTGGGAAACAAAAAAAAATTCCTTCTCTGCCATTTGTCTTCAGCTTTTGCCCACGCATTCCTGTGGGGGGCTCTAGGCAGAACCAGGAGCCTGCAGTGTGTTACAAAGCTGGGTATCATTTCTGAAACAAGCTCAGACTCTCCTTGTACCTTTTAATGAGGTCCATCTCAGCCTGATCCCTCTTGCTAAGGAGCAAATTTCGGCTGTTTTCAAAGATATCTTCAATCTGGTCTGGCCAGAGGAACAGAGCACTATTCAGTTTGATGTCTTCTTCTGCAAAACACATAGAGTCTGCTCCAGGACACTGCTCAGCATAGGTCAGCATGCAGGAAATTAATTCAGCAGAACAAGAGGTCAACAGAAGTGGATATAAGGGTGGCAATGCATGGATAGGCCCATTATGGATGAAGGATAGCCAGTATTTACTGAGCACTTACCAAGTGCCAGGCTAGAAGGGCAACAGTATTATCATCCTTGTTTTTACAGATGGGAAACAAAGTTTAGCCAAGTAGTCAAGGTGACCACCACTAGAAAGCAGCAGAGATTATTTCAAACCCAGGTCTAACCAACTCTAAAGCTAATGTTCGAATCACAAGGCTTCATCGCTTTCCTAGGCTGCATCTGAGTAGAAACTTGGGATAAAGTCCATTTCTCCTCCTTAAATTGTCACCTCATCTGAGTATCAGTCTCCCTTCTGGTTAAATGTCAGTAATAAAATCAGTGCCACCCTAAGGCTCTGGTCAGCTGAAATATCCTGGGCTCTCTCTATACCCTGGGGAACTTAGGAAGCAGAGGTCCAGTGCGTATTCACATGGTCAAAGGCAAAGCTCATGAATGTACAGGGAGATGGTTAGGACAACCCCTCTCTCACTCCCAGTACCCATTTTTCTCTCTCATCACCTTCCTCCAAACACTATGAACACCAGGTGCATTCATAGGTATTTCCAGAAGGAAGGAGGATCTGAAAACTTGGCTTGTGGACAGTTCATCAGTTTTTTCTTCAGAATCTGGTCCTTACAAAACCCTAACTTGGCCCAACAAACCTTGTAAGGGCTCTGGCCATTTCTTTCTTTAAAGATATGCAGGGGCATGAAGGAAAGTGCCCTGGCCTCTCCTCTAAGGTGAGACTCTATTAAGATTATAGATGGCTGAAATCTGCCCATTTATAAAAGGACTCTTCATTTGGAAGTGATTTTTTTCAGATATGCTAGACACAAGATACCAGGACAAACATCTAAGAACTTGTCAAGTCCTTATATATTTCTTCTTTTAGTCTAACAATAAGAACCCCTTTGATTGATTCAAATTCCTGAGGATGAGAGCATGGAATTGGTGCCTGTAACACTTGAAAAGCAGCTCTTCCAATACTGACATTTAGCGGTAGGACTGCTGACTCTCCTTCCTGATTCCTTACCTCTAAAAATATAAATATACATATACATTTGCATGTAAATCTATATGGCATTGGACTTACGGGGCAAGTCTGCATGGTCCATCAGGAACTCCAGCCGTTCGCATGCATCTCTAAGTTGCCTACGGAGTTTGAACACTGTGACATCACTGGATTTCTTTAGGAATTCAATGAGGAATACCAGCTCCTCAGTGTTAGCAGGAATTTCACTGACTTTGTCTGCGATGATGCTGTACTGATTACAAATACTACAGGGAGAGGAACAGTGACCAATCATCTTTATCATCTAAAATCACTTTCTTATAAGACCTATTATGCTAAACAGGAGACTGGAGACTGGAGACTAGAACAATGGTTTCCAACTTTTCTCTACCTGCAGATCTTTGATAGGTAATTCACATGCATGCCACACCTCAAGAATACAAACAATAGTAAAGGAAATAATATCTCACAGGTTTTAAGCCCTTTACGATGTGCCACGCCCCATTCTAATCACTGAATGTACATTAAATTTCACAATAATTCTAAGAGGTAGGGACTGTTATTATCAAGATTTTATAATGGAAGAAAGTGAGGCTGAGTAACTTTGTCCAAAGCAACATGGTGTAAAGGTGTCAAGGTATGAAGGTCTTGTCTCCAAGATGTAAACCCGGTTCAACTGACTGCAACGCATGTACTCTTAACAGATATACCACGGGTAGAACCTGGATTTAGACCAAAACAACAAGAATACCACCTCTACCACCAGCAATAGCAACTCCTTGAATTTCACGTTGAAGTAGAACACTAAATTAATGGTAATCATTAGTCTACACAGTATGTCAGCAAGTTTATCCTCATGTGCTATAGGTAGCTCCTGGTTGGCAAAGAGAACATGACATTCAGCCACTGGGACCACTAGACCTAACTGCCTACTTTCCAAACACAAGACTATGAGAAAGGACACTATCTATTTTTTCAAAGTTTATTTATTTATTTTGAGAGAGAACGAGAGAGAAAGAGCAGGGTAGGGGCATAGAGAAAGGGAGAGAACCCCAAGCAGGCTCCCAATGTGGAGCTTGAACCCACAAACTGTGAGATCATGACCTGAGCAGAAACCAAGAGGCAAGTGCTTAACCTACTGAGCCACCCAAGAACCCTGAGAAGGGATGCTATCTTAAGGATAATTTGAATGTGCCCTAACTTATGCAAAAGCCAGTGATGACCATCATCATTATTTTAATTATAATTAGGAAAAATTGCCTGCAATACATCCATGCCTAGCATAGAGCAGCCCTCAAGAAATGTTAGCAATAGCTATCATAGTTTTCGTTATTACTAATTGATTGTTACATGTTGACATTCATGTATTATAGATAAAAAACACTCCTTCCAATATTTTCAGTCCTCAGTATTCCTTCTTTTAATGTTGTTTTTGTTTTTTTAATTGAAGTATAGTTGATACTCAGTATTCCTTCTTAATGTATGGAGACCCCTCCATAGTGAAGCTAAGTATATCAAACTGAAGAAAAAATGATTAAAACATCTTTACAGACACTTCAAAGATCTTAAAAATGAATTTCTATACAATTTAGAAACTTTCTGCAGAGGAGAATTATCTACTGTGATACATAGGCTCACTACTACATGGTATTTTCCACGTCTTGGACTCAGAGCCACATTACATGTCCCAGTCTCCTTCGCATTTTTATTTGAGAATTCTACCAGTAAGCTTGGGCTACCATAACAAAATATCATATACAGGATGGCCTAAAAAACAACAAAATTTTTTTCTCACAGTTCTTAGAGGCTGGGAAGTCCAAGGTCAAAGTACCAACCAATTTGGTTCCTAGTGAAGGCTTTCTTTCTGGCTTCCAGACAGCTGCCTTCTCACTGTGTCCTCATGTGAGACACAGGGGAAGAGCTCTAGTGTGTTTTCCTGGGCAATAGCCCTATCAGATTAGGGTCACACCCATATGACCTCATTTAACCTCATCATCTCCTTCTAGGCCTAGGCTTTAAATACAGTCACACACTGGGTACTAATGCTCTACAACAGACTGCTTGTTTGTGCACCCCCAAAATTCTTATGTTAAAATCTAATCTCTAATGTGATGGTATTTGGAGGTAGCTTTTGGGAGGTAAATAGGTCATGAGAGCTATGCCCTCATACATGGGTTTAGTACTCTTATAAGAGAGACCCCAGACAATTGGTCTCCCGGTCTCCTAGCGTCTTTCCCTCTTCAGGGAACCACACCCTAAGTCGCGGGGTACATGGTTCATGTAGGGCAGACATCCACCCCAGAGGTGGGTTGCCACCCAATCTAAGCCATCCTCTTCACCGGTGTTTGGTCAGTGCTGCACAAAAGACCCCAGTCAGGCCAGTGTCACATGGGCCAGGACTTTTTAAGGCAATTGGAAAGAGAGAAACCATTGGCTCCTCTGGACGGGAACTGGAGAGGATGTAAGCCTCAAACTGTTGGGCCCATGAATGGGAGAAAGCCTGACAGAGAATGAAAGCCCAGTAGAGGGAGAGAGACGGCATCCTAATTGCAGTGTTGAGGGCCTGAAGCTAGCAATTCCTCAACTTGTCAACACGTGAGCCCCAAATTCCCTTTTCCACTTTAGCCAGCCTATCTCGGCTTCTATTCCTTAGAACCAAAAACGTCTTGACTAATCTATAGTCATCAGTGAATTGAAGGTACCACATAGCGCTTAATACTGAACAACAGAATCCTCAGACCTATGTAGCAGAAGCCTGCATAGGAGTGATTTTCGGGGTGCTTATAAGCATGCTGTGTCTATGAAAATGTGCTACAAGGCCAGGGAGAGGACCTCTGACCTCTGACAGCCGAACCCATGAGGCAGGATCTCCCTGAAGATGCCTCCCAGGAAGCAAAGACTGAGAGATCAGAGAAGGGTAGCTGCAGAATGCTTTCCACACTCCTGTTCCAAGCCCCATGTAGTTTTCCCCCTACTGATTGCCTTCTGGCCTGAACCTGAATCCCCTGCCACCCTCATTCTGGGGAGAGAAACAACTTTAGGTAGAAGGTCTCTCTGGTCCTTGCTGGAAGGTGCAAGTTCTGGCCACTTTTCTATTCTCCCATTCATGCCAAATGCTGTTGCTATTTCTCTGTCCACAATCACGATACCTGGTATTGGTGTCTCGGTTTATATCCACTTGGAATTGAATCAGACGATCTTTCAGATTTTGGGCTCGCTCACAGAGGTCATAATTCAGGATCATGGTGTCAAGGCAGAACATGGCCAAAGGCACAGTTATGTGCATGGATGCAATTTCATTTCTCCGCTTTTTTATGCTACTGATTCTCTATAGAAAGGAGCACGAACAGTAACTTTATTTGCCTTTAGCCTCCCTGTTTTTGCCCCCAGCCTCACCCCCAACCCAATCCAACGCTGAGCACAGCACAATGCATCAAAATACACTGACAATCCACTGGATTATCTGCAACCCATGTCACCAAGATGTGAAAAATCAAGTGACATTTCCTACCGTCACAAAATCCTCGATTTCATGGTTTTCTTTCAGGAATGCAGTGATGTTTTGTTCTGCCATGTTATCCAATAAGTCATCATACTTTTTGTATACATTTAAGTATCTTCCATGATTGAAGAGGGTAAAATCACACAAACAAATACATATTACCAAATCAGATTAGGCAGAGGGACAAATGAAAACATAAAGATTGTAAAAAGTAGCACTAACCAGGAAAGGGAAATATAATATTGCAAAAGGTACAGTGAACTGGGAATTCAGAACTTTGGCTTCAAATTCCAATTTTACCTCTTCCTAGCTGCATGAACTTAGACATTTTTCTTTTATTCCAAAGATTAGTGCCTTTAGTTTTAAGCAGAAATATTAACACCTCATAGGATTATTGTAAAGCTTAACTATAGTAATATGCATATAAAGCAACTAATGCTTTACCTGACATACAGTGAATGTGCAATAAATGTTAGCTCCTATCTTTTCTTCCAGCTCTAAAATTCATGACTAAATTTTAAAATGAAAATTGGAACTCATGAACTTAAAATCTATTGGCTCCAATTTAGCTTTCTGTGTTATCAGATCAGGCAAAAATGGCCTGGGCAGATTTCTCCCAAACTTGAGGATGTGTTTGGGATGCTGTGACTTAAAGTGAGTTTGAATTAAGGGTGCCTCCCTCCTACACTGTTGGTGGGAATGTAAACTGGTGCAGCCTCTCTGGAAAACAGTGTGGAGGCTCCTCAAAAAACTATCCATAGAACTCCCTTATGACCCAGCAATAGCCCTGCTAGGCATTTACCCAAGGGATACAGAAATGCTGATGCATAGGAGCACATGTACCTCAGTGTTCATAGCGGCACTGTCAACAATAGCCAAAACATGGAAAGAGCCTAAATGCCCATCACCTGATGAGTAGATCAAGAAGATGTGGTATATATACACAATGGAGTACTACATGGCCATGAGAAAGAATGAAATCTGGCCATTTGTAGGAAAGTGGATGGACCTTGAGGGTGTCATGCTAAGCGAAATAAGTCAGGCGGAGAAGGACAGAAATCATATGTTCACACTCATAGGTCTAACAAAAAATTTTCAGAATGATCTAGCTTCAAGAAAAGCAAGCAGTTAGTAGCGCTTAAGAAAAATTGATTCAGTATCTAATGGATAATTGATACCCGTCACAACACAGCATTT
>NC_043707.1:15492948-15504607 GCF_006229205.1 Suricata suricatta
GTTCTTTGTGTGCAATCTTTCATTTATGCATGTGAGAGGGTTTTCATTTTTTTAATATTTTTTAATATTTTTACATTGTAGTACTTGTTTTGCTTGTTAGGGGTGTTTGCTTATTTAATACATTCTGTCAAGGACAGAAATTAAAAAAAATAGAACAGTCTGAAGTAAACTACTACTTAAAAAAAATAAAAAAATAAAAAGAATTAAGGGTGCCTGCCTCACTCAGTCAGTAGAATGTATGAGTCTGGAACTTGGGATTGTAAATTTGAATCCCACATTAGGGATTACTTAAAAATAAGATCTTTGGGGTGCCTGGGTGGCTCAGTCAGTTAAGCATCCGACTTCGGCTCAGGTCATGATCTTATGGTTTGAGTTTGAGCCCCACGTCAGGCTCTGTGCTGACAGCTCAGATTCTGTGTCTCCTTCTCTCTCTGCCCCTCCCCCACTCATGCTCTGCTTCTCTCTCACAAAATAAATAAAAACATTAAAAAATAAGATCTTTAAAAAAAAAGTCTGAATTAAAATAAGATGATATGAATTAGGCAGAATTAATTTTGGGGCCCCCGTGGTACACTTCCAAGAGTTGGCCAACACTTCAGAGATTCTAAATGTTTATTATTTTTATTTATTTTGAGGAGAGAGGAGGAGAGGTAGGGAGAGAGGGGGGCCATGAGAGAGAATCCCAAGTAGGCTCCATGCTGTCAGTGCAGAGACTGAAGCAGGGCTCGAACTCACAAACTGTGAATCATGACCTGAGCTGAAATCAAGAGTCAGAAAGCCTGAACGCTTCAGAGAGTCTAAAACTGAGATACAATATGAGGGGCAGTCAGTCCAAAGCTGTCAGTCCAGAAAGATAAACAACGTGTCAGAGTCCAAGAACAGGGAGAAGAGAGGTTTCGAATAGATGCCCCCAAATCAAATTCATACGGGTAGAGCTTTCAAATCTGAATCTATGATTCTCAGACTAGATTAGTTCTCAACTGAAGGTGATTTGACCACCCAGGGGACATTTGGCCATGTCTGGGAAAGATTTTGGTTGTAATGTCTATGGCAGGATCCTACCAGCTTCTAATGGGAATAGGCCAGGGATGATGCTAAACATTGTACCATGCACAGCAACTCCTCACGACACAGAATATTCTGGTCTAAAATGTTGACAAAGCTGCAGTCAAGAAACCCATCTATCCCAGTTTTCCTGGGATAGCCCAGATTTACACTTGTTGTCCCCTGGTAATTGTTAATACCTAGTTCTCTCTCAAAGTGTCTCAGTTTGGAAGCTGTGTTATATATCATCGTCACCCTAAATTAGTTACTGTTCACATGAGAAACTGTGAGATATTCTATAGTATGATGATTTTTTAAAGTTTACTTATTTTTAGAGAAAGGGGGTGAGGGGCAGAGAGAGAGAGAGACAATTCCAACTAGGCTTTGCACTGTCAGTGTGGAGCCCAATGTGGGGCTTGAACCCATGAACCATGGGATCATGACCTGAGCCAACTGAGCCACCCAGGTGCCCCCCTACAGTATGATGATTAAGGAACATTCAGATAACTTGTCTTCAATCCCCTTTAATTCCTAAGTCTAAAAGCTCTGAAAACAGAAAGCTGCTTCAAAATTCATTTGATAGCAAAAGCTGGTCTAAACCGATGTGAGACTACTTGTGTGAATAGTCATATTTTTCACTGCAGAAATATCAGTACACTTAATGAAAGGGTGCATCCCGAGACCTTGCTGAAGCTGCATCACAACATATGAAATATGCATTATGTTACCTTGCTACAATCCAGAAATTTCTAAATGCCAAAACTATCTGGCCTCACAGCTTTCAGATAATGGAGGCACACCTGTAAGTGAAATCTGGTTCTCTTATTTACTTGCTGTGTAACATTGGGAAAGTTTCCTCATCTGTAAAATGGGGATAAACAGTGATTCCTATGTAAGTGTTGGCTGTTCTTACTACAGATCTGTTTTGGGTGTGTGGGAACAGCAATTATTTATTTGATGACAAATAAACCAATGCCAAAATGGCTAAGTTACAACTAAACCCACTTACTTTCGGGGGCCGACTTGATTTTTCTGAAATACCTCAAAGGTTTGATTCACAAAATCAGAAACCAGTTTTTCTTCAGGGTTAATGGTTCTAAGAGTCAGATTATCTCCTTTCAACTCCGGGAACAGGATAGATTCCACCTAAAGGATCAGAAATCACTTTTGATGTCATAACACATCCACAAGACACAGGAAGGGAGATGGCACCAAAATGTAAAATCCTCTGCAGTGGACTCCTTCCAGAGACACTAGCTGCGCTGACGCTTCTTTCCCCTTGGATAGTGCTGGGATCACCCTCCTGGTCCCTTTACCTCTATTCTCTCTTCTCTTCCCTCTGGGTTACTCATCTTTCCCTGCTCCTTTCAAGCCTCCTGTCCTTGGAGAGTCCCCTGGGCCTCCAGTTAGGTTGTCAGGTTTCCTGCGTAAAGCTCACATTCTGAACTTTTCCCACTCAGCATAACTGTAATGAAATAATGTGTAATGGACCACTTTAAGTTTGTCATGGGATATAAATACCACAAGGGGCTGGATTGTATCTGACTTCTTTACTATTGGGAAGGGTCCAACAAGAGCGTGGCATATAGTAAGTGCTCAGTAAATATGGTGTGACTGAATGAGTGTTATAGTCCCCCCAACCCCACCTCAAACTTCCCATTCCCCATAAGCTTTTACTAATAAAAAGCTATTGGAAACATGGGTTCTAATTCTGATTCTGCTGCTAACTAACCATGTGATCTTAGCTAAGCTACTTCTCTTTGAACTTCCATTCTCTCCCCCGAAGAAAAGGAGAGACACTAGATTCTTCTCTCAGCTCAGGGGGGAAATAATCTATGGTTAGAACAGTATCTTTTCTGATAATTCAAGTACTTTTTTTAAAGTTAATTTATTTTTGACAGGGAGAGAAAGAGAGACAGAGAGAACGTGATCAGGGTAGGGGCAGAGAGAGAAAGGGAAAGAGAGAATCCCAAGCAGGCTCCACGCTGTCAGTGCAGAACCTCATTTGGGGCTCAATCTCGCAAACTGTGAGATCATGACCTGAGCTGAAATCAAGAGTCAGACACTTAACTGACTGAGCCACCCAGGCACACTAAGTACTCCAACTTCTAAATGGCATGTGTGTGTCCCTGGGAAATGTTCTCACTTGCATGACTCAAGAAGACTGCCAAGTTCCTGCTGGGGACCCAATGCCCTCCCTAAGAAAGCTTATGGTGATTGGTCCCAGAAAAGACTGTCAGTGTGCTCTACGTGGTTATAGCAGTTATACACCATGTATGAGAATGCACTGACTTACAAAGAGGGAAAGCCTACTACAAAAGATCTGTGTCCTCCCTCTTTGTACAATCCAAAGGTTTTTAAGCCAGTGGAGGTACGAACAACTTCTTTGCTGTGGCCATGCTGCAGACAATAGAGTGATCCTCCTCCAAGGAGATGGAGGACCTGGCCATTGGTCAAGCATATGGATGAAATGGTTTAGGGAGGGGTGCCTGGGTGGCTGAGTTGGTTAAACATCCAACTTCAGGTCATGATCTCAAGGTTCATGGGTTCGAGCCCCATGTCAGGCTCTCTGCTATCAGTGCAGAGCCCACTTCAGATCCTGTCTCCCTCTCTCTCTGCCTCTGCCTCTATCTCTCTCTCTTTCTCTCTCTCTAAAATAAACATTTAAAAAAAGATATGGTTTAGGGACACTCAACTGGTACATCCAGGCCACACAAGAGATTACATGTGGATAGCATAAGGGATTGTTTCTTGAGAAGTCTTCAGTCAAAAGAGAAAGTAACATTTGCAACTATGTGGAAGGAACTAGAGAGTATCATGCTAAGCGAAATTAGTCAGAGAAAGACAAATATCATATGACTTCACTCATATGAGAACTTTAAGATACAAAACAGATGAATATAAGGGAAGGGAAGCAAAAATAATATAAAAACAGGGAGGGGGACAAAAACATAAGAGACTTTTAAATATTGCTAACTTGAATGTAAATTGAAAAAATTAATTAAAAAAAAGAGGAAGTAATGTCTTTTATTGCCCTTCCAATGTGGCAGGTGCTCCCATGCCCTGTAGAGCAGTCTGTAAAACTGAGCTGAGCTCAATGGTGCCCTTTCCAGGTAATCCCTGTTACACTCTGCTTATCTCCCCGGCTCTCTGATCCCTGACTTCCTGATCTTGTCAGCACCCTCAGTGCTTATGCCTGCACACTTCTTCAACTTTGGGATTTCCCTGGCACTTTGAGTGAGAAAAATCTCCCATCAGGAGAGAGACTACCAGTAATCTACTAACCATAATAATATATGTGAGTGTGTTCCTGATTATGAAAGTAATGCATTGACATAACTGCTAATGCTCATTTTTTTCCTTATTGCACTTTTAGTTTCAGAAAACGCTTCCTTATTTCACCTCACCTCATTTTATTTATGCTTCTCATTCACCTCTTTTGATTTCAGCCAGTATTACAGCATCCATGTCTTAATTTTTTTGCCAAGATAAATATTTTCTAATATTTACTTTGGTTTCCTTTAGTAACTTTCTCATAGGTAGGCTTCCCTTCTGCTCCTTGAAATTGTTATTTTCAAAACTTCATGCTGACATTTTCCCCAACTTTAAAAAATTTATGTTCAGGGGCACTTGGCTGGCTTAGTTGGTAGAGCATATGACTCTTGATCTCAGGATTGTGAGTTTGAGCCCTATGTCAGGTGTAAAGTTTAATTTAAAATAAAACTTTCAGAATAAATAAAATGAGAGGCATCTGATTGGCTCAGTCAGTTAAGCATCCATGTCTTAATTTTGGCTCAGGTCATTATCTCATGGTTTGTGAGTTTGAGCCCCACATCAGACTCTGCACAGACAATATGGAACCTGTGCAGGGATTCTCTCTCTCTCTCTCTCTCTCTCTCTCTCTCTCTTTCTCTCTCTCTCTCTCTGTCTCTCTCTCTCTCTCTCTCAAAATAAATAAATAAACACTTAAAAAATAAAAATGAAAGTTAATGAAATAAAATAACATTTATGTTCAACCATAAAAAAAGGCAGGACTGGTAAGAATTAAGGGTAATGTTCATCTTTTGCTATTCTTAGATATTCTTATTAGATACTAAATCTGAGGGGCTATTCTTTTACAGTTTTAATACCCAGTTCATGGGGCACCTGGGGCACCAGTTCATGGGGCATCCAGTCAAGTAAGCATCTGACTTCGGCCCAGGTCATGATCTCACAGTTCGTGGGTTCGAGCCCTGCATCACGTTCTGTGCTGACAGCTTGGAGCCTGGAGCCTGCTTCAAATTCTGTGTCTGCCTCTCTCTCTGCCCCTCCCCCAGTTGTGCTTAGTCTCTCTTTCTCAAAAACAATAAACATTAAATAAAAAATTAAAGTTTTGAGGTACCTGGGTGGCTCAGTCAGTTAAGCATCCAACTTTGCTTCAGGTCATGATTTCTTGGTTCGTGGGTTCAAGCCCTGTACTGGGCTCTGTGCTGACAGCTCAGCACCAGGAGCCTGCTTCAGATTCTGTATCTCCCTCTCTCTGCCCCTACCCTGCTCATGCTATGTCTCTATTTGTCTCTCAAAAATAAATAAACATTAAAAAAACTTTTTAAAAAATTTGAAGTTTCAATACCCAACGCAGAGACAGAATTGTCTGAGGAGTTTGAGGCAGGGGCCAGTGCTGTGGGCATGTTTAGATAGAGAATGCGGAGACTGGGCTGCTTATCTCACAGTCTGATAGTCATTGGCATTCACTTGGGCCTAGCTTTCAAACCTGGTACACACTGTGACATGTGACTATGTCTTCTTGCCATGGCAATCCACTAAATCGACTACCACCCATGCCGGGTGTTTGCAGCAGCGACCACATGAGCCCTGGGCTCTCCCAGCCCAGCTGCTTGCAAACATTGCTAATCAAGAGCAGTGAAAGAGAACTTGAGTGGTGTGTATTTTATCTGTCCCCAAGCCCCACACTTATCCTTCCAAATTGCAGGGTCTTCTATTTCATTTCCTTCCTAGGGATACTGATTGAAGGAGAGTTGCCCACTGTTTCTTTCCCTTCCGCATACCCAGTTTTCTTGTTAACTAGGCTTGGTTGGATTCAAAACCCCAAATTCAGAGTTATATAGTGAAATCAGGACTGGTGCATTTTGGCCTCACATGCTTCCCTACAGCACCCAACTCTAATCTTGAGCTTTTAAAGACCTCTAAGTACAGGACTGCAAAGAGAAAAGTACTTAAGAGTACCTAAGCATCATGCATAATGCCTGGAAAATGAGGGAGGGGGAGAAAAATAGAGAAAAACACCCCTCAGTTCCCTTTCCTGTGTGGGTCTGGACACTGGCCTTCTTGCCACTTCAACCACCCAGAGGGAGAGAGAAGAGTACGAAAGAGTCACACTCATGTGGATCCTGCCCAGCACTAAAAATCAGCTACGTGTCTGGAATATGATTAGCAATCCCACCCTGGAAAGGAAACTGGAAAGGTTTTGGATCAGGAAGGGAAGTTTCAGTCTCTCCCCTTGATGTCTCCAGAGGTTAAACAAATGGAGCTTCAAGAACTAAATTAGATACCATTTTATGAAGATTCTTAGCAAGTTCATGGCATTGCTCCATTATGGATTATCAACCCAAGTTGGTTATGGCTTGGGACACGTCTGTCCTTTTGATGTTGGCATCATGTTGCAGAAAGGAGGAACTCTACTTGCTTACAAAATAAGTATTTTAAAAAAAATTTTCAATGTTTATTTATTTTTAGAGAGACAGAGAGAGCATGCATGTGAGCAGAGGAGGGGCAGCTGTGGGGACAGAAGATCCGAAATGGGCTCTGTTCTCACAGCAAAGAACTGGATGGTGGGCTCAAACTCATGAATCGTGAGATCATGACCTGAGCTGAAGTCAGACGCTTAACCGACTGAGCCACCCAGGTGCCCCATCAATGCCCATATTATAAGCACAATTCTCCAATGCACAGACATTTCTTTATGGCCCAAACTTTTTTTATGGGGTCAAGGCAGGCATACTTAGGATTCAGCTCCCAAAATAAAAACCCTTCTAACTGACTACCTTGTACAAACCGCCACTTTAAATATATTTTATTCAATATGTAAATAAAAGTATAAATGAATAAGTCAATACTATACCTTGGGGATCTCTCTAGAGTTCTTAATAATTTCCAAGAAAGAACTGTGTATTAATTCCCAGCATTCATCAAAAGATGGATTAAAGACGATAATGGGCTCATTGACTTCAAGTTTGATCATGATTAGCTGAGGTATGAAGAACTCCATCTCTTTGTAGGGCTCTTCGAAATCATTCCCATCCTTCAGGAGATACAAGATATTGCAGTTGTCACAAGATGGGGCTTTCCAGAATCAAAGGAGTGACTTACCCATTCACAGGATTACATGAATACCAGAAAAGGCAGGGTACCAGGCACTGTTCATGTTTACATAAGGGCTAGGTACAGCTTAGCCCACCCTGAGCTCATCCACTCCCCCTTCCCCAAAGTTTTAATTCAGTATGTTTTCTTTGCTTAGAAATTCCTGCATTAGTATTTCCAAATCCTTTCCACCCTTCAAAATTTAGCTCAAGATCCCCTCCTCTGGGAAGCCTCTCTGTTCTCCAGCAAGATACAATCTCTTTCACTTCTGAACTTTGGTATTTCTACTTCCTTCGTGGTATTGTAGCTTTCTCTCTTACGGAGATTTATAGGTACATCTTATCTTCTCTACTCTAACCTCGAGGGCAGGATCTGTCTGAACCCTGTACTTCCTCTGAAACCTCCAAGGTAGCAATTTATTTATTTATTTACTCATTAAAAAAAAATTTTAATGTCTTTATTTTGAGAGAGACAGGGAGTGAGAGGGGGAGGAGCAGAAAGAGAGGGAGACACAGAATTTGAAGCAGGCTCCAGGCTCTCAGTCGTCAGCACAGAGCCCGATGTGGGGCTCGAACCCACGGACTGTGAGATTATGACCTGAACTGAAGTTGGATGCTTAACCGATTGAGCCACCCAGGCGCCCCTCCAAAGTAGCATTTAGTACATAGTCAATGCTCAATAAAAATTTGTTGACAGAATCCATAAGTATAAATAGTTATCTGTATATTTCAAATGGAGTTGCTAATGAGTGTATAGTCTATTTTAACATGTATTTATTTTTGAGAGAGATGGAGTGTGAGCAGGGGAGGAGCACAGAGAGGAGACACAGAATCCAAAGTAGGCTCCAGGTTCTAAGCTGTCAGCACAGAGCGTGACGCAGGGCTTGAACCCACAAACCATGAGATCATGGCTTAACTGACTGAGCCACCCAGGAATGCCTCTATGGTCTATTTTAAACAGTCAAAATGTCAGCCTTCCTACAACAGAAATATTGGCATGGAGAGAGCTACAACTCCCTATCAGGCTAGTCATAGAGACGCCTCTCATAAACTACCCTGCCTAATGAAATTGTCACAGTGCAGCTGTAAAGTATTTGCCTAAGTCAGTGATGTTAGACATCTCTAGATCTATTTAAGGATGATTGATAAATATTTGTTAAACAGCTACCATGTATCAAATACCCATAAATCTTCCCTTCTTTCAGACATATAAAGATTTTACTTTTCCCTTTGTGTGGAATTTTAGAGTGAGATTTGTTCCCACATCTGAGTTTCCTCTGCTTAGCAAAGTGGATGATTACAGTGACATCTATTGATTGGTCCTTGCTAGAGAGCTAACATCACAGTCTAAATTCAGCAGCATTGGCTTCTATAATTTTTTGAGCAAGAGGACAATTGTTCATCTATTTCATTTAGAAAAATCCTTAAAACTTAACCTTTTATAACCAGGCAATTTTATATTTTTATTACTCCTTTTTAAGGTAAAATGTGCACGTGGTGTAAAATCCAAACAAATCTTCCTTGGTCCATAGGCTATCTAAGTTTAGGGGATTCTATGATCTTTTGAAATCCAGGACTTGGTGTTTTTGCTTTCATTTGGACTTCACCTAAGTAGTTTCATGAAGAAAGTTATTAATTAGGTCAAAAAAGCCTTTTGTTTTCAGGGGTGCCCCTTCAAAGACCAAAGAACCAGAAGCCAATATTTGCAATGATACACATAGCACTCCCTAAATATCAAGCCAAAAATTGATAACAAAATTTTTTCAACTTCTTCCTTCACAGAGGAAGAAAAAGTGACCCCGTTCTCTCCTATAAGGGGTATGAACTCCATTTTATTCAATCTTTATTTCCATTTTCTTAACAACTTCTCCACTTTCAGAGATTTTGGCAATTTACTACAGATAATTATCTCAGGAAAGCTTGCTGTGATTCACAGAACTCATTTTCATGAACAAATGTAGCTGAAGACCTATATGATGGAATTCTGATTCTGTCTCAGTTGTTTCCACTCAAAGGAGCCTACCACTGGTCCCCTACGTACCTTGTGTATCATGAAAAAGGAGACGAGGTCCTCAAGAGACTTAATAACCAAGTCCCTCAGCTGGAGGGACATGAAAGCAGCAACAGAGGCAAAATATTCCTCAATGTTATGAGAGGAGTCATAGTCACTCTTGGGAGCAAAATGGACCCACTGCTCCTTCTGTGAGACAAACAGCTGGGCACAGGTGGGGATCCACCTGTGAAGACAGAAGGGTAGCCAAGCAAGAAGCTCTTCTGAGCTTGGAGAGGTCCTATGAGATGTTCCCCATTCTCTGTGACAAAGAAGGTGGCTCATTCCCCACTAAGCAGCTTTCCAAATCAGTACTTTCATATCCTTGGCCACCTCCCCTGCCAATACCCCTTTCCTGGGAAGAAAACTGTAAGATATGAATTGAGAGACTCTTGGCCATTGGCAATACCCAAAAGCACAGCGGATGCTGGTGGCATGTCCTGCTCAAAGAGTCTCTAGTTTCTTCACTATAATCAGAAATTGGGGTGAAGAGGCATAAGGAACTGGAATGTTCTGTCCAACTTCTCTCCCTGGCAAATGCCTGGCCTCTGATTCAGACTTTAAAGGGGGAAAGAGAGGAAGAGGAGAAAAGGAATAAAACTTAAGAAGAGAAACTCCAGTGTGGTGGTAGCTGCTCAGTACTTGAGAGTGGAAATAAGAAAAGCAAAAGAAAAAAATGGATGCCTCATTATTCTTTCTTCCTATGTCCCCCAGTTTCTAATTCCCAGGGCCTTTTCATCCTATCACATCTCTTTTCTGATTACTAGAAAAGTGCTACTCTAACAATCAGAGAAGTACTAGTGACAGCCAGAGTTGTAAAGACAATAATTGTGATATTTATCAAGCAGCTACTATATGCTGCTCTAATGATAGAATTTTCTCGGATGACAGAACCCACTGGTAGGTATTACCACCAAAATTTTACATAAGGGAGTTTCTCTGGCTCTGGACATTATCCTGCATGCATTTGCAAAGGGAAAAAGAATAGTCTAAGGGACTGAAAACTCTCTAACCCTGGAACCTTGCAGTTGTTTACGTGGGCCACCTGAACACAAGCCATTCAAACACAAGTCATATAACCTAGCAAGACCTCATGGATTTCAGAGGGAGGGTAAGGAAGTGGTAGCCCAAAAAGGGATGGTAACGCGAGTTTCAAAAAGGCAGAGGGAGAATGGGAGTAAGGGTTGAAGAATGGACCTGGGGAGACACAAAGACTGGAGGGATGGAATGTGGAAGGAAGGTGACAGAGAAAGAGGTCAGTGAGAAGTCATCAAACTGGGCAACCTCCAGGCTGGGAACCAGTTTTCCCTCCTGAGAGTTTATGATGCTGTGACGAGGTCTCATTCTGAGGCCAGATACTGACTTGTTGAGAAGAATTTGGCGTGCTTCCGTGCAGTGTTTCTGGATCACATTCTGATACTCGTGAGGCTGCAAAGGCAATTTTCCTGCCAGTAATTCTGCTGTTCGAACAAACCTGAGATCTTTAAACCTGCCAAAAGAGAGGAAGAACATCCTGGGCTGAGAAGACAGTAACGAATTCTCGAGGATGGGTTCAAAGGGCACACATCCTCACTTTTCTTTTTGCTTATTTATTTTGAGAGGGAGAGAGAAAGAGGATGCGTGCATGTGCGAGTGAGTGGAGAAGGGGAAGAGAGAGGGAGAGAGAGACTCCCAAGCAGGATCCATGCTCAGTGCAAAGCCTGATGCAGGGCTCAAACTCATTAACTGTGAGATTAGGACCTGAGCCAAAATCAAGAGTCAGATGCTTAACCAACTGAGCCCCTTGGGTGCCCCATCCTCACTTTAGTGAGAGTAAAACTACTTATATTTGAAAAATCTGAGAGTTAAGGGAGTAGATAGTCCACAGGAATCTTTTTTTTTTAAATAGTTTATTGTCAAATTGGTTTCCATACAACACCCAGTGCTCTTCCCCATAAGTGCCCTCCTCCATCACCACCACCTCTTTTCCCCCTTCCCCCTTCCCCTTCAACCCCCAGTTCGTTTTCAGTATTCAATTGTCTCTCAAGTTTTGCGTCCCTCTCTCTCCCCAACTCTCTTTCCTTCTTCCCCTCCCCCTGGTCCTCCATTAAGTTTTTCCTGTTTTCCTGTTAGACCTATGAGTGCAAACATATGGTATCTGTCCTTCTCTGCCTGACTTATTTTGCTTAGCATGACACCCTCAAGATCCATCCACTTTCCTACAAAT
>NC_043707.1:15504707-15628297 GCF_006229205.1 Suricata suricatta
CTGGTGGAGTCTGCTGGATTTTCCATGTAGAGTATCATGTCATCTGCAAAAAGTGAAAGCTTGACTTCTTCTTTGCCAATTCTGATGCCTTTTATTTCCTTTTGTTTTCTGATTGCTGATGCTAGGACTTCCAGCACTATGTTAAACAACAGTGGTGAGAGTGGACACCCCTGTTGTGTTCCTGATCTCAGAGGAAAAGCTCTCAGTTTTTCCCCATTGAGGATAATATTGGCTGAGTCCACAGGAATCTTGCAAAGACTAGATAGATGAGCTAACTGAAAAGGTGTTAGCTGAGCCTTCCTATTTGTCCTTCTCCTGATAACCCATCTGAGGAGTGGGGTTTGGCACCAAACTGGTTATTTGCCTGCCTGGGAACTAGGATATCAAACATACAAATCAAAGTTCTTTACCACAGCAAAGACAGAGAAGACAGCGAAGCACTACCTTCATGATCAAGTGGATTCCACTGAATCCTCAGTGGGGCCCCTGAGTGAGCTACTCAGGACAGCCTGGAGGATCACTTTGGTCTAAATAAACAAAAAACCCCTTCAGACCTATCCCTGATGGCTGGCAGACTCAATAACACATGCACAGCATTCCTTGGCACAGTGCCTCACATAATGCAGGCACGCAGTAAATATTTGTTGAATGAATACATGAATCTCCTTCCACCCTCTCCTGTGAGGCTCTTATCTTCTCCTATTTCTCTTACATCGATGGATGTGTTGCCCTTTACCACACTCCCCAAGGCTTCTTTTAGCTCAGAGGGACACACTATCTCTTCCTGACATCTATTCTGTTCATTTATAAATCACTCTTTTAAACCATCACTGTCTTTTACTTCCTCAATTAGACCTTTACTCACTTCCTTAGCTCATCTCATGTCTTGCTTCTCATTTTCATTATCCACTATAATGACTTCTTGGGCACTTTTCCTCACCCTCCTAAAATCCCACAGCCTACAGTTCTATTCCTCCTTGGTGGAGGTGGTGAACTTGGTCCCAATCTTTTCCGGCCAGTCACAAAGAATCCCTGTTCAGGAAGGACAGACCGAAGGACCCCCCCTTCCCCCACCACACCTTTGATATCCAACCTGAGTATGACCCTTGTCACCATTTGGTAATTATGCTACTTATTTTTAATTCAGTCTTAACAAACTTCTCACAGTGGCTCTTTAGACAACAACCCCATTCGAGCCCCTAAACCCCTTACTCTTTACCAACCACTAGGCGACTTCTTAGAATTTTTAAAATTAAATCACACAGGTCAGAGAAAAGCGGTCTGTAACATTTCCTCAACAAAATATTTCTCATTGTTGATTATTTGGGCGGGGGGGGGGGTTCAGCTGACAAAAATCTTCTAAATGGCTTTGGTTCATGTTTGTCTTTGTTTCCTACATAATCTTTAGGAAACCCCTAAAAGCAGGTGGTAAGAGTTCTTTAGTTTCAGAAGCTATAGGTTCCATAATTTGCCATCTTCACTACATGATCAAAATAAATGCACATGTACATCTTTTTGGCTTTGAGGAGGTGGCAATTTACCATCCCTAAGACTGACCTTTTTTTTTTTTTTGTTAATTTCTAGGTTATTTTTGAGGCCATAAACATGCTTATAATTAAAGCAGCACCTTCATTTATTCAACTGTTATATGCCAAAACTGTTCTAAGGAATTCTTCCAACAACCCCATGAGGCAACTGTTCTTATTTTCATTTTGCATATAAAAAAATAGAGGTCTAGAGAGATTAAGCTCCCCCAAATCACACTGTTTGTTACTGACAGAGTGAGAATCAAAATGTAGGCAGTGTAGTTTTGGAACCCATACTATAGATTATTACTGTATACACTTCTGCCTCATTAGAATATTACTATTTCTTTTCAGAGTCCTGACTGGTACATCCAATACCGAAGAAGGGAATGTGCTTATTTCTTAACATTGGTGGGCTCCAGACTAGCCTGACTTCCCTTTCCATTCCCTCTTAAAATATAGGTAAAACAAGGAATGTGATAAACAAGGAAGTTCTCCAGGTAACAAGCCTCCCTTATGACTGAAGACACTTAGTCTATAGAGCTTCCCAAAACAAAATATCTGAGTTACTGGCAAGTTTAGCCAATCAAAATTAAGTAAACATATTTAATTTAATATGCTTTAATTTTACCTTTAATTTTTATTTTTTAAAGTTTATTTTATTTATTTTGAGAGCAGGGGAGGAGCAGAGAGAAAGAATCCCAAGCAGGTTTCACACTGTTGGCACAGAGCCCGATGCGACCTGAGATCATGACCTAAACCAAAATCAACAATCAGATACAACTGACTGAGTCTCCTTGGCTTCCCTCTCTTCATTTTTAAGTAGGCTTCATGCCCAGCATGGAGCCCAACTCAGCACTCGAACTCACAACCTGATCCGAGATCAAGAGTCAGACACCCAACCAACCAAGTCACCCAGATGCCCCAGCGTCTAATTTTTCTAATAAAGAACTCAGATGGTGGCAGCTTATCATTTCATCATCCTGACCTTCCAGTGGACTCTGGTGGCCTCATTCTCCCACCAGGATTGGCACCTCCCTTGATGGACTCTCCCAAAATGACTGTCTTTCTCTGCAGCTGATGAATGGATAAACTCAACATGGTGTAGCCACAGAATGGAATGAAATACTGATACATGATTCGATGGTGGACAAACCTTGAAAACCTGATGCTGAGCAAAAAGCAGCTAGACACAAAAGGCCCAGATATTCTATGATTCCATCTACATGAAATGTCCAGAATAGGTTAAATCTGTAGAGATGGAAATCAGGTTAGTAGTTGCCAGGGGCTGAGCAGAAGGAATAAGGAGGAGAGTGACTGGATAGGGATATGGCATTTCTTTTTGGAGTGATGAAAATATTCTTAAATGACAGAGTGGTGAGAGTTGTGCAAATGTGTGAGTGCACTGAAAACTACCACACTGTGCACGTAAGAAGGGTGAATTTTATGGTATGTGGATTATATCTCAATTTAGAAAAATGACAGAAAAGAAAAGGGATTCTTGTATCCTCTAAACTCCTCTGCTTCCTGTGGCCACTTCAGTCACTGATGAACATTTTTTTTTAATTTTTAAAGTTTATTTATTTATTTTTGAAAGAGAGAGCACACCAGCTAGGAAGAGGCAGAGACAGGGAGACATAGAGAATTCTGAGCAGGCTTCCCACTGTTAGTACAGAGCCCGATGCAGGGCTTGAACTCATAAACCATGAGATCACGACCTGAGCTGAAATCAAGAATCAGACACTTAACTGAATGAGCCACCAAGGCACTCCACTGATGAACATAATTGAGACCACTGCTAGCCATCCCTGTGCTGGTACTGAGTTACCTAAGGAAGAAGACCCAATCACCCATACATCTCATAGGCTAGAGAGAGACAAACTAGCAAACACACAGTTGTAATTCAGTGTGATACATGTCCTCACAGAGTTAATGGCTCATTCACACTTAATGGGTCAGGCACTGTTCTAAGCACTTTGCGTATATTAATTTATTTATTCCTCCTACCAACCCAACTCAAAGAAGCAGGAACTCTTATTATCCCTAATTTAGAGATCAGGAAAGCAAGACCCAGACAGATGATGTAACACACCCATATTACCCAGGAAGCAGCACAGTGAAGATATGGGCCTGAACAGGCTGGCTCCACGTCTGTGCTCTTTACTGGTACACACCAAGGCTTAGAGACTGGAACTGGGTGTCATGCAAAGAAGGGTACCTTCTCAACTGTGCACGGAGACCTGTCACTTACAGTTCATATGCACTAGGTCTAGGAGTTTTGTCATTTCCTTTTAAGGGCTGGGCTACCCTCACCTCGCTGAATGTAAGGTATCCTCTTACATGGGCAAACAAGAAAGGGAAAGAAAAGGGAGGGGAAGAAATCCTTACTCTGTAAACCACAATTCTTTCAGGCTGAGCATCATGGGATTCACTGTGTGCAGATGTTCCTCATTCCACTTCTTGGCATTCCTGTAGACACTGTGCCAGGGCACCGGGGCCCGGATCACTCTTTGAGGAAACATACGGGGAATATTCTTGATGAAGAGTCTTTTTCTCTCTGTTGGGTCCATGAGGATGTAATCAACTATAACCAACAGAGCAAACACTCTGTTAGTAAGTCAGGCCCTGGAACATTCTGTGCTGTGAGCTGCAGCATTTAGAATGTAAATGAGCTTCTGACCATTTACACAGATAATACCCATTACATTGATAATCCCCCAGGTGTAGCTAAATTGGGGAAGCTCCACTCCGTTGGTTTGTTTTCTCTCTGAAGATATTTCAGGGAGAACAAGGAGTGTATCTTCACAGTCTGGAGCTCAGGACCTGAGGGTGAGCCCTATTAAAATATCTAGCATCATGCATGACAAGGAGCTACTATTTGATGATACTTCATTCATCATTAATTGATTTCTCACACCTAAATAGCCACACGCGCGCACACACACACACATACACACAAATCCATATTACGGTTGATACCAGAATTGGAAATTTAGAAACCAAATATTTCACCTGCTAAGGAAAGAAAGATTAGTAAAAGTTTCACAGAGCAAGACATATTTGAGCTGGAATATGAAGAATGAGTAGGAATTTGCAGACAAGATAGGAAGGGAAGAGCACAGGCCTCAGAAGGAATAGCATGTAATGAAATGCAGTTCTGTGGTTTTTGTAAAACATACTGAAGGATCTAGGAGTTATTTTGTAGCTGAAATATCAGATGCAAGTGGTAGAGTTCAAGGTGATAAGACTGCAGAAGTAGGTTGAAGCTGGAATTTGAAAGACTTTATAGGTTTATCCTTATGAGTTTGGTTCTATCCTAGAGTGGACAATAAGCCATTACCCTGAACCATTAGAAAGTTAATTAGGGAATTAAAAATAACTAGACAACTTGGTAAACACAGCTATTGGCCAGAGGAAATAGGAAGGTGAGGAACTAATATGATCGCCACTCCCCTTTGATGTGTTTTTCACATTAGTCACCATTATTAAATATTTCCCAATAACCTACTGTGTGTATAAGACATGGGCCTAAGGAATGAAGAGAAGCTACAATCAATATGTTCTTCATTGTCAAAGAACTGACAGTCTAATAAGGGAGCCAAGACCCATGAGAAAAGACAATGCCAATGTGAAATGACAGAGGAGAAATAATGACCCAGAGACAGTCCAAAACAGGATGAGTTAAAAATACAGACAAGAAGTGCTGTGCATGCAGAGGGTGGAGGGACCACTGCAGGCTGCCAAGAGAAAAAAGTACCAAAGAGGTAGGTCTTGAACTAGATTTTAAAACCTGAGTAAACCCTTGCTAGTCCTAGTGTTGCTCAGAGGTGAGTAAGCATCCATATCTCCTGGGAACTTGTTAGAAATGCAGACCTTTAGGCCCTACCCTAGATCTACCAAATTGGAATCTGCATTTTTTTGAGGTGGGGGCAGGGGGACTCTAAGCTGTCAGCACAGAGCGCAGTGTGGGGCTCAAACTCACAAACTGTGAGATCATGACCTGAGCTGAAAGTGGATGCTTAACCAATTGAGCCACCCAGACTCTGCATTTTTTTTACAAGATCCCCAGGTTATATGGGTGCACATCAAAATACAGGAAGTGCTAGCGTAGACATTAGTGATGTGGGGAAGAGCATCTGAAAGAAGATGCTTTGGCATTTTCGGGGAAACCAGAGGGTGGACTGATAGAAAAAGACAGTGGCCTCCACATGGGAGCCCCCTGAACCATTTACGCTCAGCCTTACCAATGCTTTTCATGAGGCTACTGTAGTAGTCCTTTTCCTTCTCCTTCACCAGCGTCATCATCAGGGGTTCCAGGAAAGGACTTGTCAGCAGTGTGTTAGAAATCAGCTTTGAAATCCGAAACATCACTTCATCCTCCTCGGGGGCAATCATATCTTTTCGGATGCCATTGGTCAAATAGTAATAGTACCTCTTCCATAAGCAAACCACAGCAGGACAGTGACTATGATTGGTTAACTGTGCCCATCTGCCCATACCCGTCAGCCTCCAAGGGGCCCTTTTCACACAGCACCCATCCCCACCCTTCACTCGCTACAATCAGGCTTTCTGGGACCATCACTCTCTGTAGTGTGATGGCAGGCAAGTTTTTCCATGACTCTGGAGGACTGAACCAGAGCCAGAGATTTTGGTGGGGTATAAGGAAAAACTTGTCAAATGCCATCCAGACAGGAGCAGTGGAATGACTATTGAGGCCAGGACAGGCAGCCCATCTGGTGAACTTTAAGAAGATAATTAACAAGCTTCTCAAATGGACCAGGTAATTCACTGTCTCTGACAACAATGGTGGTCTACAAAGCACTTTGATACTGTGGCTTGTTGCGGCCAGTGAGAGGAAGTTCCCCAAATCCAGGGGAAACTTAATAGTTCTAATCCAACCATGGACTTCTGAGTTTAGGGAAGCAACAAACTAAATAAAAATGGTCAATGTGACCTGGTTGACTTCACAAAGTTTGTTTAGGGCTCTAAGCTGCCAGATGGCTGAATAGCTCCAGAAACAAATACTTTAAGATGTGTTAAAAGCACAAAGTGCAGGAAATAAGCTTTGAGCTTTAGTGACAACTGTCTGTGGTCAGAAGAGGCTGCACTCACCTTCCTCCAACCTTAATGGAAGCTGCTTATAGAGAAGAAACTTCCAAATACCAGATGCATTGGCATATACTTATACTTTTGGTATTTCAGTATAATTTTAAAAGTCATTTATTGTATATCTGAAATTGCAATTTAACTGGGTGTCCTGTTTTTTGTTTTATTTTTCAAAATATGGCAACTCTAGCTTATGGGTCACCATTTTGCAACTTATGGTTTTTTTTTAAGTTTATTTATTTTGAGAGAGAGAGAGAGCATGCGGGGGGGCGGGGGGGGGAAGAAAGGGAGAGAGAGAATCCCAAGCAGGCTCCCTGCTATCAGTGCAGACCCCGAGGCAGGGTTTAATTTCAAGAACCGTGAGATCATGACCTGAGCTGAATGGAGAGTCAAATGCTTAACTGACTGAGCCATCTAGGTATCCCACAACGTTTGTTCTATAAGGACCCAAAGGTTTCTAAGATCTACTAAAACAATTCTCACATACACACACACACACACACACACACACACACACACACACACACACACACACACACATACCCTTATTCAGTAGTGTCATGGAGTCTGGACTTTGATATTTTTAAAACATTCCCTGGGTGATTCTGCTGTTCTTCTTGAGTGTAAAATCACTGAGTTGCCACAAGTAGTACTTAGCAAATTGAGAGAAAGGAAGCAATAAAAACATACCTCTAAGTCTGATTCAGATGGTTGGGTTTCTTTACCTTCTATTTCCATCTCCTGCTGTAACATCACACCAATCTGTTCTCCTGGGCTCATTGGTCTGCTTCCTGGCAGGGTCAAAGATGTCACTACATCCTTCTTTATGGGGGGTAAGGCTGAGATATTGCAGGCCAGCCTGGTCCTGAAAAGTAGACACATCCCTTGGTTCTCTGCAGAGGGGTTCTATCTCAGGCCTACTGTCTCCAAGCCGGTGAGTGTCGTTCTGTAATGGAAGCCCCTCTCCCCGGTGTCATCTAACAGCATGGATACACACTGCAGTGACAGCCTCTAAGCATGAACACCCCATAGGTATGCTAGCATTGGTTTTGCTCAGGTGGTAAACTTATTTTTATTTTTTTCATTAAAATTTTTTAATGTTTATTCATTTTTGAGAGAAAGAGAGAGACAGACTGTAATCAGGGGAAGGGCAGAGAGAGAGGGAGAGACAGAATCCAAGGCAGGCTCCAGGCTCTGAGCTATCAGCATAGAGCCTGATGCAGGGCTCGATTCCATGACCCTGGGATCATGATCGGAGCTGAAATCAAGAGTTGGAAGCTCAACCAGCAGCCACTCAGGTACCCCTGCTCAGTTGGTTACTTTAGTTTTAGTTGGAGCTTTAAAAAATTGGGTTAAAAGGGAGTGCCTGGGTGGCTCAGTCAGTTGAATGTCTGACTTCGGCTCAGGTCATGATCTCATGGCTCATGAGATCGAGCCCCATGTCAGGCTGTGTTGACAGCTCAGAGCCTGGAACCTGCTTCGGATTCTGTGTCTCTGTCTCTCTCTGCCCCTCTCCCACTTGTGCTCTGTCTCTCTGCTCTCAAAAGTAAATAAACATTTAAAAAATTAGTTAAGAGGATTGGGGAAAAAATGCATGAGTTACTTGGAGTCTGAGAATGCTCGGAAGAAGAAGAGCATGGCTTTAATGAGACCACAGCCTTCTTCAGCTCAGCCAAGTGTCCTGCAATCCCCTGCACCAACAGGGATACTAACCTGGTAGGATCCTCTTTGCCTCTAGAAGAAAACTTCCTTTTCTTCTTGTTGGGTTCTGATGAGCAGTTAGTTGCTAGAATAGTGGAGAAGAAACACATCAGGGCCATCCTCTGTCCACAGGGACATGAGTCTCAGGACAGTCCCAGAGCATACTGAGGGGAGTAGACTCAGTGCAATAGGGATGAGGCAGGAGATGGGCCACCTGGTTCTACATGCAAAACTAATCACCTGTGTGACTCTGAAGCAGTGATTTCATCACTCCAGGCCTCAGTTTCCCCAACTATAAAATAGAGATGCACATACCTTCTATTCACCAAGTATTAATAGTAATTCTATTACCAAGTATTAATAACCAACCTACTCAATTCACTCCCTGATCCTGTATGCCCTATTTTCTAAACATTGGAAATTACTGTTTAATATTTCTAAGTAGGTGCAGACTTTTAAACATGGCATATTTATTTGAAAGGAAATATTATATGATTATCACAAATAGAAAAACTGGTATCTTGTACACTAAATACAACATAACTACAAATGAATCCAACAGTTGATATAAAACTGTATTATTAAGCTTTAACTAGATACTGTTACTTGCTTAGGTCTCCAGTCTAGAGAAATTAACAAGTAATAGAGAAATGTTAGACATTATACCAAATTGACATTTTGAGGGGCACCTGGGTGGCTCAGTCGGTTAAGCATCTGACTGTTGATTTTGGCTAAGGTCACAATCTCACAGTTCATGAGATAGAGCCCCACATCAAGACCCGAGTCAGGCTCTGAGCTGACAGCAGAGAGCCTACTTGGGATTCCCTCTCTCCATCTTTCTCTGCCTCTCATCCTGCTCATGTTCTGTCTCTCAAAATAAATAAATGAGTTAGGTTCAAAGCATAAAGCCAGTACTGAAGCAAGGCTGCCCTACCCATGAAGGTAGCACTGCCATGCAGATAAAGCACAAGGATCCTCAATTCCTATGGTGGTCAGAGATAACAGAGAAAACCCAATAATAAGTAGGCCAAGCTTCACACAGCCTCAGGGACCACATCTACAAGATCCCAAATATCACCTTAGGATGGGAGTCCAAGCTACCAGTATAAGGTGAGGTGCTAATTTGGGGTCCTAAGAGGCCAGATGAAGGCATAAGAATAAAAAAGTCAGATTAAGAAGTATGTGTCAAAAAGGCACACTGATTACATTATAAGTGAAAACAAGCAAAATTAATGAATGGTGACAAAAATCAGAAAACAGTTTCCCTAGAATGGGATGGCATTGGGTAGTGAAAAGAACTCATTGGAAATAAGCACAATAGAGCTTTCTCTAGTGATGGAAATGCCCTGTATCCTGTTTGCGTAGTGGCTACATGGTATAAACAACTGTCAGTGCTCACTGAAGTGAACACTTAAGATATATGCACCTTATTGTATGTAAACTATACCTCAATAAAAACAATGGGAGGGATGCATGTCGCAAGAAGGGAGAAAACTCTTAATAGAGGCCCGCAGATTAAAATCCCAGAATATCTGAGAAAAACCAATACAAAGAAAGACAGCTAATAAACTCAACAATCAAGCGATAGTTTCACAAAGTAAAAATAATACAGCAATACAAACATTGCTCCAAAATAAATGTTTAAGATCCTCCCAGGAATATTGAAAGAGGTAAGTCTATAAGAGGAAGATGACAGACTGGCAGGAGTGACATCTGTAACTAGAATCAATCCGAAAATCTGAAAATGAGGGGCACCAGTGTGGTTCAGCCAATCAAGTGTCTGAGGAGGGCCTGGGTGGCTCAGTCGGTTAAGAGTCTAACTTCGGTTCAGGTCCTGAGCTCACAGTTCATAGGTTAGAACTCCGCCATCAGGCTCTGTGCTGACAGCTAGCTTAGAGCCTGGAGCCTGTCTTCAGATTCTGTATGTCCCTCCCTCTCTGACTTTCCCCTGCTCGTGCTGTCTCTATGTTTCAAAAATAAATAAAAAACATTAAAAAAATTAAGTGTCCTACTCTTGATTTTAGGTCAGATCACAGTCTCATGGTTGGTAGGATCTAGCCCCATTTTGGAGCTCCACACTGGCAGCATGCGAAGCCTTTCACATGCGTGAGACCTGTCCCTCTTTCTCTCTCTGCCCATCCTGTGCTTGCACCTGTACTCTCTAATATAAATATAAACATTACAATTTTTTAATTAAAAAAAGAAAATCTGAAAATGAAAAGACTTAGTCATGAAAATAAAAAAAGTTCATTAGACACGATAAACTCAGGGCTCAACACAGTTGAACAAATTACTGAATTAGAAGAAACATCTGAGGAACTCACCCAGATCCAGCACAGAGAGAAAAATGAAAAATATGAAAATAAGTTTGAGACAGAGGGCAGACTGAGAGGCTCCAACACACATGTAACAGGAATTACCGAAGGATAAGGAGACTTATGTGTGCCGAGTATTCGATAAGTTAATACATATAAAGTACTGTGGTAAACAGCTTCCAAAATGGTCCCCAATGATCTTCACCTCCTGGCATCATGGCCTTGTGTGATCCTTGTGGGTGTGGGCTAGACCTGGTAACTCACTTCTAACAAACAGAATACAGCAAAAGTGGTAGGCTGTCACTTGCAAAATTAAATTCCAAAAAGACTGTGGTTTCTGTCTTTTTGGTTCTTTTCTCTCTCTTGCTCTCTCCCTTGTTCCCTCTGAGGGAAGCCAGAGCCATAATGTGCACTGCCCTCTGGAAAGGTTCATGGGGCAGGAAACTGATGTCTATGACCAAGAGCCAGCAAAAACCTGAGGAAATGAATGAGCTTGGAAGAGGATCCGGCCCTAAGTGCCCTGAGATCACTGTGGGGCTGGCTGGTATCTTGACTTCACGCTTGTGAGAGACTTTGAGCCAGAACCATTCAGTTAAGCCATGCTCAGATTCTTGATCCATAGACGTTGTGAGATAATAAATGGTGTGGTTGTTTTAAATCATTAAGTTTTGGGAATAATTTGGTAGGCAGCAATTAACACAAGTACACAGAATAGTGTTCGGTGTGTGGTAAATGTAAGGGACATGGCATACAGCAAATGTAATGTTAGCTATTATAATTATTCTCATGTCATGGATGAGGAGACTGAGGCTCTATGAGGTTATCCAAGGTTAGCTGCAGCAAGCAATGAAGCCATAACTAGAACCCAGGACTAAAAATCCTACTCCAAAGCCCCATTCAGAGCTGGTATAGCACACTGTTACAATTACCTAATGGTAGCCTCTTTACAGTCCTTTCCCTAGGGATATTGATGGTGACTGGCTGGTAAAACTTCGGCAGGTCCTTCAGCATCAGGTCCTGGGCCATCAAGGAGTAGTTGTTGGCAATGGAGTCGCTGGGTCCACGGTAGTGGTGCTGCTCTTTGAAGGGTGCAGCCAGGGTCCATGATGTGCGTTGCATCAAGGGGGGATAAAAGCTGTGTGACGTGATGGTCTACAAGGAAAGAAACAGTACGACAAGGTGATGGACATCTCTTGGAGGAGCTTAAGTTCCACTCACATGGAGACTCAGAGAGTCCCACGTGTCTTACGCTGTTTCTACTTTCTGCAAACTCCATCATATGCTTCCTGGATGGTCACCAGTTTCACTTCTCTGACCACCATGCACATGATTTCTAATGTCAAGGACAACAGCTGGCTTTCAATAAGCAATATGTTTGTGAGTCAGGTGATTTACTTCTATTATCTTTATTCTTTTTTTTTAATGTTTTTTATTTATTTTTGAGAGACAGAGAGAGCGTCAGCAGGGGAAGGTCAGAGAGAGAGGAAGATACAGAATCGGAAGCAGGCTCCAGGCTCTGAACTAGCTGTCAGCACAGAGCTCGATGCAGGGCTTGAACCCACAAACTGTGAGATCACGACCTGAGCCGAAGCTTAACTGACTGAGCCCCCCAGACGCCCCCTTTGTCTTTATTATTAATGGACATGACTATAAAGTAGAAATAATTATCCTACTATTTTTTATAACAGAAGATGCAGAAGTTCAGAAAATCTCAAATACAGCAGGGAAGTGAGAAGGCTGGCTCTTTCCCCCCACACTACTGTAGCCTTTTCTGGTGGCAGAGGTGACCAAAGATGTTGATCCCACTTATCAAGTCTAGCTTTTTGTCTCCCCACTAATACCAATAGAAGAGCAGCGGTCAGGAAAACATACCTGATAGAGCACAGATGGTTCCTCGTTTGCAGATGCAGGCAGAGGGGGCAGCTCTGGCTGCCCCTGGGAGTGGCTCATGTGATGTATCGAGTCCCTTTCAGTGATCTGTGGGAAATGGGAACAAAGCTGCTCTTCAGGAATTAGGAAAGATTTCCAAGCCTCTAGGTTGGCAAGGAGCAAAAAGATCCCTGAGAGAAGGTTTAGGGATGGAGTTCTGCCCACTAAACACCTTTCTCACCCCCATCCATGGTGTAGGTTTCATTTTTGAATCAGTGGTGTCTCTCCTCCAGCGTCTTCTCCTTGGTCACCCATCAATGAGCAAATTTAGATAATTTTCCCCTCAGGGAAGACCCTGAATTCTGAGATGTTACCCTATCCTGGGTTGTGAGTAACAGGGTTAACTTAAAAAAATAGACCCTTGCATTTCACAAAAACACAATTTCAAATAGTAATTTGCTTATGTGGCAGCATTGTACTTTCTGTGTGTTTAACATACACATGAGCCACTCTCTGTGCTGCCTGTGAAAAGCAAAATATCACTTAAACAGTGTGGGTGTCTGAGTCCACCATTCCATTCAGTGAGGGTGAACCTCAGGTAGGGGTGAATTTGTGGCTCATGTGATGTATCGAGTCCCGCGGCCACTCTCAGTTCCCAAGTACCTCTCCTGAACAGAGCTGAAAGTGACAGCAGTGTTGAACAACTCTGTGTATGTTTCTGTCCTAGGACCCAGCCCCTATGTGCACAACAATTACTTTTCTGGGGTTGTGATGGAGAAGGTGCGATTTGTTCCAATACTCAAGGAAAACTGCAGGCTGGACTTATTGAGACATGCTGCTGTACAGCATTTTAAAGACAAGTTTAAGGGACTTTCAAGGGCAATTTTGACTCTCTATGATTTTTCAGCTTACACAATGAATGACCTTGGACTAAACTGTGTAAGATGAGATATTACTGGATTGATTTGATTTACTTGAGTCAGCAAATTATGTCATGCAGGGGAACTGGCAGGGGGTAAGCAGATAGGAGGTATATGAATCAGATGTTAGCCACCCTCATGCCCTAACCAACTGCTCATTGATGACTCAACCTCATAAAATAATAACAATAATAACACCACTATAATTATTCCAAATTTTTATGTGCTAGGCACTGTATAACCTTATGAGAGTTTTTGATATCCATGTTTGACCTGAAGAAACTAAAGCTCAGAGAATATAAGTAATGCATCCTAGCCACACAGAGGTGCTTTTAAATACACACGGCTCTGGGGGCACTTGGGTGCTCAGTCGATTAAGAATCTGACTTCCGCTCAGTTCATGATCTCCTGGTTTGTGAATTCAAGCCCCTTGTCAGGCTCTGTTCTGACAGCTCAGAGCCTGAAGCCTACTTTAGATTCTGTGTCTCCCTCTCTCTGCCCCTCCCCTGCTTACCCTGTCTCTCTCTCTCTCAAAAATAAACATTAAAAAATATTTTAAATACACACAACTCTGCATCCCAACACATTGGAAACAGCAAGTATCTCTAAAAGGGCAAATTACTTTAGGAAGCTGTTGATCTTAAAATGGAATAAAAATATGTAAACCAATAAACAAAGATGCACATCAAGCCTTAGATCTTTAAAAACATACAACAGGCCCACTGGTCTAATGGCCTAATCTAGTTATTCTCAAAAATTGTGCACATTACACTCACCAACAGAACTCTATTAAAAATAGGGATGCTTGGGCTCCAACTTAAATAAGAGGAGTTTGAGATCAGCAGACTTTGCCATTTTTAGAGAACTCACTTTGTTGAGCTCAATAATTGTGTCTATCTGTGTTTTTTTTAATGTTTATTTATTTGAGAGAGAGAGACAGGATGCAAATGGGGAAGGAGCAGAGAGAGAGGGAGACACAGAATCTGATACAGCTCCAGGCTCTGAACTGTCAGCCCAAAGCCTGATGCGGGGCTTGAACCCACAAGCTGCAAGATCATGACCCAAGCCAAAGTCAGATGCTTAACCAACTGAGCCACCCACGCATCCCTGTCTCTCTGTTCTTGACCCCCATTTCAAGGATCTAAGAATTGATAAATTATCTCCAAGATGACTTTTTGCTACTGAAATTATTATCAGATCTGCACCAATCAGTTGAACAAAAGGAGAGAACTCCAGCATCAGCCTGAAAGGAAGCTGGTCGCCCAAAGTGGGTACCACAACATCCGAGGTAGATTCTGGCAGCTGTACTTTCAGTGCTATGAAATCATTCATGATTTCCATCAGGATACCAGATGTACAGCATGTAATGATTGGTAAGTTATGGCTGGCTGTTTTTGTCTTTGCAAGCAAGAAAGTTTTATGGTCCATGGAAATCTTTCCCTTGGCCTAGCTTTTAAATCTGTTTCAAATAAAAATCTTCATTAAAGGAGCAACAAGCAAACACCACGAGTTTCAGACATCTTAAGTTACAACAAAAATGGGAATAAGTAGTTAAACTAAAAAACCCTGAACTTTTGCAGTCAAGGAGGTTGTTAACATTATTCAGGAGGTGTCTTGCTTCTGCTAGTGGTTGGGATAAACCTGATGTCAGCTTTGACAACAATTGGGAAGTTATTTCCCCTACCAAAATAAGTAGGGCACAGCCCTAGTGGACACAATCGGCTCTTCTCCAATTCCAGTCCATGCTATACAGTCACCTGAGCCCACCCAGTCGCTGGCTCCAGGAAGGGCATGTGACATAAGTTTGGCCAATCGGGGTTCTCCACCTCCTGCACACAGTTCTTGGCTCAGGGACAAGCATGTGACCTAAGCTGGGCTGATCAATCTTCCCTGACAGTTTCACTAGACCTATTGAGAGAAAGGCACTCTCAAACAAACATCTTTGCCTTATGTGGAGATAAAGTTTTCCTTAGAATAGTGCCAACATAGAAGGAACCAAGACTCCCCAGAAGGCAAAAGATAGACTCCCATAGACTCCCAATGACATGGGCTGGACTCCCAGATCCCATTTGGACTTGAGCTAGATTGGATTATATTTAAGCTCCTTCATACTGAGAGATGTTCATCCAAGGGGCAGACACAGAGGCAGCTGAATCATTGTACAAAGACATAAGCCATTCTTTGGAGAATAAAGAAAGCGAAACACTTTGCAGAAAGCAAGCCAACATTAAAAATTTTACAGACCATAATAGAAACAGAACCTCTGAAGAACAAATTAAATTTGAGCTTGTTCATAGGCATAGACTAAGACTTATACCAACAGAGCCATAAATACCAAGAGCAGAAAACACCTCAAAGCATGGGACAGGAACACATACACAGTATCAATAGATCTAGAAATCAATTCCAGAACAGAACAAAGAGACTTTTCTTGACCATACCCAAGAATTCTCTGTGCCATCTTGAAGGAGAAAGAGATACTGATTTTTGTAAGAACTGCAGTATGCAAAATGGTTTGTTAAAAATGTTAATGTTTAACTGTTCTCTCTAGTAAATTGCTGGGAGTTTCATTTCAGGGGATGGGCTCATCCATTATCAACAAATCCACTTTAATTTCATAAAGTTTCAATTTAAAATGCTCCCCTGGGTTGGGGCACCTGGGTAGCTCATTCGGTTAAGTGTCCAACTCAGATTTAATCACCTTAAGTGAGGGCATGATCTCACTGCTCAGAAGTCTGAGCCCCACATTGGCCTCTGTGTTGACAGCTCAGAGCCTGGGGTCTATTTCAAATTCTGTCTGTCTTTCTCTCTCTTTCCACCCTCCGTCCCACTTCCCTGCTCACGCTCTCCCCCTCTGTCTCCCTCTATCTCTCAAAAAAATAAACATTAAAATGCTCCTCTGAGCACTTTAGTGTATAGCAACCTAGTGGATTTTGGCTTTGAAAACCAAGATTCTGACATCTAGATGGGTTAACACTACTACTTTCAGAAGGATGATTTCTGACTACACATGATGTTTGTATGTTCTTCCTGGAGGCTGTTCTCAAATGCTCACCTGAGGAACTGTTACAGCAGAATCGCTCAATTCTTAAAAATACAGATTCCGGGACCCCACTCCAAGTCTTCTGGATCAAAACCTTTGGGAGTGAGGCCAAGTCTCTATGTTTTCAAGATGCTCTCTAGGATATTCTAATGTACACCTGGGAACTGCTAGATGCAATATATAGTCTAAAGGCCTCAGAAGGTAAGGGAAAGGAACAACAGGTATTCCTGAAATTTTCACAGCAAAATCTGAGGATGTCCAAAAGCCTAATTCACCAAAAGGCATGCTTCAAAGGACAAAGCATAAAACTGTTAACAGAGTTGCTCAGTCAAGGGGATCTAACATGGCAATTAGTCTATGATGGAACCATCCCCTTCCTGCTCAATCCCAAATTCCCTACATGTTGAAAATACAGGTTTAAAAGAAAAAAAAAATACACCTTGAAATTCACACCTACCTTCTGAGATGAGCAACCCATGTCACTCATGTTGTTGATTCTAGTTAAATCTATTACAAAATGAATAAAGAGCTCTCAGTTTCTCTAGGGATGATCCTCTCGTGCCAGTGGCTCTGAAATTCACGCTTGCTTATAGCATAATGGGGATGACACAGAAAATGGAACTTTCTAAATGTTCTGAAAGCTCTGTTCACAGAGCTCCCTCTCTGAGGTCATAGACTTAGGCCCCCTGAGGAGTTCCCTGGTAGGAGAAGAAAGAAAGGGAAGCTAGAGAATGAAGAAGGGAGAGCATTGGGGTCTTGCTGGGCTTTTCTGCTGTGGTTGCAATGCCTCCTGCTCTGGCTACTCTTGGCGTCCACTGAGCAGCTCCTCTCTTGGGACTTTTCTGGGAACACAGAAAAGTTTCCTCCGAGTTTGCTGTGGAGGAAAAATGGAAGCAGAATTACATGTCAATGCAGAAAAGAGGGAAGAAACACCGCCACTAAACAATACCCTACCAGCTGGAACTCCTCTCTCCTCTTCTCTGGGCTGTTTTAACATTGAAGGTGCCTGTGCCCAGACCTTGGGGCCTGTAACCAGGCTTCAGCGTCTGTTGCTAAGGAAGGAGGGGCCTCAGCAGTGCCTAGATACAAGACTGAGCTTGACTCAGCTGGTGTTTGGAGGCCTGGCTGGGCAGCAGAAATTGGTGGCTACAGAAGGGAAGATGGGAGGGTGTTTAGCAATGATCCGGGAATGCATAAGTGAGTGGCAATAAAGGACTACGCCTTTGGTAAAGTCTAAATGTCTGTAGCAAAGCATGGTGGTTAAATTCTCTGGCTGGACCTGGCTGGTTTCAGATCTGTCCTTCCCATTAATTAGCGTTGTGGCTTGAGGAAGTTGCTTAATCTCTCTAAAGGTCCTTTTTAAATGTAAAATAGCAACACATCTGAGTACCTACCTCACGGAGCAGGTTTGAAGGTTTAATGAGATAATGTACGTAAAGCAAAATGCACAGAGCTGGAGGATGACCAACTCATCCCAGTTTGCCTGCAACTTTCTGAGTTTTAACACTCCAAGTCTGCCTCCCAGGAACCTCCTCAGTCCTAGGCAGTGGGATGGTTTGGTCACCTGATATAGGAGGCACTCTATAGATGTTGTGGCTAACATAATTCTTACTATAAACACAGAAACACACATATACATACTCATATAGATGTATACTTGTGTACCCAGGCTACAATATTAGCTGCTGTCCAAATATTCAAATTACACATTATTTGGTCACTTTTAAAGTTCTCTCAAAACCAAGTTAGACTTATTGTGCTCTTTTGGGTGTCATGCTTGCATTCCTGTTATTTCATTCAATTCTTCCCCAAATGCCATGTTGTTCCCATTTTATGGATGAGAAAAACAAAACTAAGAAAAATACATAACTTTCCTAAGTTGATGCGACTCCGTAAGAAGCACCAATACAAGTTGAAGGCTGTCCTTATGACTCCAGAGTCCAGAGCTCCTTCCACAAAGGACCTATCCAAAACACAAACATTTCTGAGGTCCTACTGTGGGCACTGCACAGCACCGAGTACTTCTGTTTCTTCTTTTTCTTACTTTTTTAATTTTTTAAGTTTATTTATTTTTAATTTGAGAGAGGCAGAGTGCATGAGCAGGGGGGGGGCAGAGAAGGGGAGAAAGAGAATCCCAAGTCAGCCTTGATTCAAGATCAAACGTCAGATGTTTAACCAACTTTAGCCACCCAGGCACCCCTCTCCATACTTTTTAAATAACCTTGTGGTTCCTCATCTCTTATATTTCTACTCTCTAGCATCAGATATATATACAGAGGCCACTCTTAGGCAGACAGACTTGAGCAATGGAATGCTTACACAGTAACCCCTTGGCTAAATAACGACAAGCCCATCAGGGGACTCACCTCAAAACATCCACAGGCCCTAACTAACCAATAGGCTACTTACAACCAGGCACAGTTACCACAAAGTCTCCTTTTTTCCCCCCATACATCCCATTCCTCCTCACCTGCCCCCATTAAAAATAGCCCCTACCCACTGCTTCTCCTTTGCTGTTCTGCCCCTCCCCTCCTCCCCTGAGGTGTATTTGGTAAACTTCTATGTTCCTTGTTCTGCCTCAGATGAATCCTTTCACTGCCCTTGCCACTGGTTTCTGAAAGGACACAGGTCTGAACCAAACTGACTCCATGACAGGCTTTAAGTTTCCCTTCTGACATTGAAGGTCAAGTGTCATTTTCCCAGAATCATTAGACAATAAAAGGGCACAGATTGCTCAACAGGTGACCACCCTAGTAACAATCAGAAGCAGCCGGCTAAAATGCTTAACATTCCTAAGGGCAGGCCTAGAGATAGAAACTATAGATAATCACTTATTGCTTAAGGCTAGTTACTTACCCCACGTGGGGGTCCTTGGCCCACATTGTAATTGGTTATTTTCGAAAAAGCACTAAAGCACGATTGGGTCCCGCCAAAAGTAACAAACACTCTGGACAATGTGTATGGTTAGAATCGCTGCAAAGGCTGTTACACAATGATGACTGGATTGCTGTGCCTATGACATAATTCTCTGTAACCCCCCCTTTCAAGCCCCATAAAAACCCTACCCAGCCTTTGATCGCGGCTCTCAGCACGGATCCACTGCGTTGGTAAGTTCTGAGAGACAGAGCTTAAGCCGGAATAAATGCCCTTTGCTTTTGCATACATGACTCGGTCTCACTGGCGGTCTCTGGGTTTTGGGGATATTGCGATCTGGGCATAACAGTTTCCATCCGAACATTACCCCACAACTGGGGGCTCCCATATTTCTAGACAGACACCACATTTAGATACCACAATATATACAATTTCAAATAGTATCTGTAATAAATGAACTAGTGACAGGGTTTGAAACTTCGGTTTAGATGGAAATGGGGTTATTATCAGGCCTCCCATAATGGGGTATGAAACCCAATGTCCCACAAAACCCAGCAGCAGTAGCCCAACAAAGTGAAACAGCAGAAAGAGACTGGTATGGTGCTAATGAGCCCCATGATCCTGTGGGTGAATAGGAGACATGCCTCCATCTGAAAGTTAGTGAACTTTAAGTCTACCTGTGTTCAAAAATATCAACGATTATGACTTCCATGTACTGAGTTATACTATCTGCTGGCACTGTGCTAAGTACTTAATAAGCATCATTTCTCCAAATCTTCTCACAAACAACCCAGGAAATAAATAAAATTATCATCCCAAGTTTTATGGCTGAGGAAACAGACACAGTCAGTCACTAAGCTAGGTCTGTGGCAAAGTTAGGACTTGAACCTGACTATGGATTCTGTTCCCTATCTTTAACCAAAAACATACATGTGGTCTGTTACATAGAAAATAAATAAACAGGGACTCTGGGTAACTTAGTAGGTTAAGCGGCTGACTTCAGCTCCAGTCATGATCTCACGGTTTGGTTCCTGAGTTTGAGCTCTGTGTAGACACTGTGCTGACAGCTCAGAGCCTGGAGCCTGCTTCAGATTGTGTGTATCCCTCACTCTCTGTCCCTCACCTGCTCATGCTCTGTTTCTCTCTCTCTTCTAAAAATAAACATTAAAAAAAACTTTTTTAAAGAAAATATCTACTAAGGAGAATGAAAATTTCATTTCCCCCCAACACACTCCCCAGTCATCTCATCTGCACCAGAATTGTCTGACTTCATCTTCTGTCTGATAATTCCCAAGAAGGATGCAGGCTTCAAGTCCCTCAATCCCTCAATTCCAAGTACACAGGATGCCCAGTAAAATTAGAATTTCAGATAAACAACAAATAAATCTTTAGCATAAGTATATCCCATTCAGTATTTGGGACATACTTATATTAAAAAGTTATCTGTTGTTCACATGAAATTCACTCTGAACTGGGTGTCCTGGATTTTTATTTGTTAAATCTGGCCATATGGGGAGAAAGATCAGCTAGAGTCTGGTTTGTCCCCATCTCTGCGATATAAACACAGAGGACCTCAATGTGTTGTGCAGACATTTTCACACATTTCTTATTCAGAGCCCAGGGCTCCTGGCAGATATTTCTAAGACCTGAAATGGTTGCTTAGCCAGAGTAAGTGACGTTTGAAAAGCTTAGAAAAGACTGCATATAGAGGTATCTTAAAAAAATTTTTTTAACGTTTATTTATTTTTGAGAGACAGAGAGACAGTGTGAACAAGGGAGAGGCAGAGAAAGAAGGAGACAGAGAATCTGAAGCAGGCTCCAGGCTCTGAGCTAGCTGTCAGCACAGAGTACCACGTGGGGCTCGAACTAACGAACCGTGAGAACATGATGTGAGCTGAAGTCAGAGGCTTAACCAACTAAGCCATCCAGGAGCCCCTGGATGTATCTTAATGACCCATCAATGGTCGTCATGAGCCAAGTCCTGATGCGATGGAGAGAAGTAAGATCCTAGCCATCAGGGTATACATAATATGGCACAGAAGGCAGCCAATGCACAAGGATAAAGCAAAACCTGGCTGTCCCTACTATGACAGAGGGGGGGGGGGGGGTCGGTAAGTAGAGGATTCACAAAGACGCCCCTAGATGGCACTCTTGAGCAACAATCCCAGAGAAGCCCCAACTCAACTTTCCAAGGAAATGGGGAATGATGGTTGTGATGCTCTGTTCTAAAGGAAAAAAACCTGCAACCTTTTCTTAGATGGGGCACCTGTCCTACTACAGCACAACAAAGTGCATGAAGCCACATGGGACTGCCTGAAACTTAAGAATCTAGAGACACTTATCTATCCATATCCTATCCCCACCATTAGCGCCGTTTCTTGGCTGCTGTGGAGTTAGAGCAGGATTCCTTAGCTTCTTTTTTTTTTTTTTAAGGTTTGACAGAGAAAGTGTGTGTGAGAGCAGGGGAGGGGCAGAAAGAAAGGGAGAGAGAGAATCCAAGCAGGCCCAGCGCTGTCAGTGCAGAGCCTGATGAGGGGCTCAGACTCCCCAACTATGAGATCATGATTTGCTTTAACCAACTGAGCCACCAAGGCGCCCCCTTCAGCTTCTTTTTATTATTACCAACCCCAAGCTTATGTCTTTATCCACCAGCCTGTTTATTTCTAGAAATATTAGTTGGTGGAAGACTGTACCATCCGATCTTTTTGAGTCTCTCCTATACTCCAGAGAGGTACTAACTTCTTTACAGCTATTATTGTGCATGTCCTCACTAAAACCCTGTGACTGTCTTCCAGGTCACAGAGGAAAGGCAGGTCAACATAGGTCCCTGGTTGGAAAGAGCCTAAGAACTATGCAGTAGCAGACCAATGCTTAGGCCTATCATTTTACAGATGAAGCCCAGGCTCAGAGAGGTAACTCATCCAAGGTCACGCAGTAAGAACAAGCCCTGAGATCAGGGCCCAGAACTCGTGGGATCCCCCTTCCCCAGCCATGGTCTTTACCAGTATGTTCAATCGCGCTGGCTCTCAGCTGGGGACGATTATGTCCCCTCACAAAACATGTGGCAATGTTTGGGGACATTTTTTGGTTGTCACAACTGGGAGGAAAGGGATTACTACTGGCATCTAGTGGGTCGAGGGCAGAGATGCTGCTAAACATTCTACAAGTCACAGCTCCTTAATACAGAAATTTCCCACCTACTATATCAGTATTGCTGTCATTTAGAAACCCTGCTCGATGTGCTGGATTTGGGGGCAGGGAACGTGTGTGGCTCTGATGTAGAACTGAAGGAACTGGGTTTAGACTTTTTCATCCATAAAAAAACGGAGGTAATAGCCGAACCCATGTTTAAGGATCTCACTGGTTCATGACATCTGCAGGAGAACTAATGGCTAAAACTTTCCAGTCAGGGCCATACTTGATTGTTGGGTGTCCTGAACTCCAGGAATGCTTCCAGAAGAGTTGGTCCAGGTGTAGGTATTTAGGAGAGGGAAGCCCCAAGACGCTACGCAAACCCGTGCCCTGAGGCCAGTCCACCTGTGTCAGCGGTGACACGGGCGCTCTCACCTCAAGCCGAGGGTGTGGGACGGGCAATTCCTTTTGGGCCTCAGTTTCCTCATCCGTAAACCTCTCAGAGCCTGTTGAGACGGCTCCAAAACGCTGAGGGAGAGAGCGCGCTAGGCGGAGCGTGGTGCGCGAGGCCTGGGTGCGCCTTTATTGGCGCCTTCTCCCCCAGACAGGAGGCGGGAAGAGCCGAGCCGAGCGAAGCTGGCGTAGACACCGGCAGCCGAGGGGCGGGGGAAGGGGCGGGGCGAGGGCGGAGGAAGGGGCGGCGCGGCGCGAGGGCTCAGGGAGGTGGCCGGCCGGGGCTGGGCAGGAAGCGGGCTCGAGCTCCCGCCAGTGCCCAAGAACGTTCTTTCCTCCTCCTTCTTTACCTTCCCCTTCTCCCTCCCATCTCGCTCCGCTCCGGCCGCAGACTCGGGTAAGCTCAGCCGCCGGGGCTGGTGAGAGCTCGCAGCTTGGGTGCTAGGGTACAGCGCATGCCTGGGCTGGCTAGATCCCCTCGCAGGGAGAGGCAAATGAGGAGGCGTCGGGGTGTGGGTTGAAAGGGCAGTGGGTGCCCTGCGGTGTGGTCCTCTGTCCGCTGTTTAGTGAAAAAGGAAGTCTGTCCCTCCGAAGCCCTAAGACGGGCTCAGAGTGCACACACGGGCGCACACACTCTCACATCCACCACTAGATTCGGTTACAGCGTTGCCAGCCCCATCCCAACCCCGAGACCCTGCCCCTTGGGGAAACCTGGCTAGGGAGTCTCCAAACCCTTTCTCCAGGATTAATGAAAATGGGTTTCCTCCTTCTCACAGGTTTCTCCAATCTACCGAGGGACCCTCTCCTCTGTCACTGCAGAGAGGGGAGCTCCGAGTAACAAAGGTGGATTCGTCTTCCCAAATTAAGTTCACTCCCCCGTGAACTTCCCTTTCTCAGCCTCCATGCTCTCTCCTGCGCTGACAGCCCTCTCCACCTGCAACCCTTCCGCTTCCCCCAATGCCCATGGATCCCTAGAAGCAGGGCCCTTCCTTCTCCTCGAGGCTTCGAAGGCTGAGAGACTTGGCAGCTGATGGGGAGGGGGTGGCCTGGGTAGGCCCGAGGCGCCCCGCGTTCCTTTTTCCCAGCAGGAGATGCCCCCCTCCCTTTCCCTTCCAGCTGGAACGTTCCGGGTGGCCGTTAGCCCCGGGAGGGGCGGGAGCGGATAAACTGTGGGGCAGGGGGCGGGGAGGTTGGCTAGTGGTCTCTGGTCAGCGGGGGTTGGAGTAGGCAGGTAACTTGTGTGCTGCGCGGTGTTAAGGGGTTGCCGCCTCCGATTTGGAGGCTTCTAAATGCCTGGGGAGACCCCCTCCGTAGAGTGAATGACTAGGAGGTGTGGGGATTGGGAGCCAGGTGGATGTATTTGACAGCCACGGCCCACGGCGTTCTGCCCACGCTGGTTCCCACTCGACTCCCCAAACCGGTCTGGGTGGCCCTTGGGTTCCTAGGCCTCTGGAGACCAGTAAGGGGATCTGGTCTGGTTTCTGCCCGCTGCAGATATGAGATTAAGGGAGATGAGTCCTGGGAACATCCCAAATCCAAGATCTGTGCCATTGGCAGCTTAAAAGACAGAATATAGCTGTAGAGGGTAGTCTTTTCCTATGCAAAAGGTTCCTGCTTCACAAATGGGGTTGTAGCAGAAGCATTCTTGCTGGAGTAATTAAAATGTACTTTAATTTGCATTGTAGGCCCTATTGGTATTAGGAAATAACACTTTGCCCCTTAACTCACATAATTACCATGTGATATAGTCAGTATGGCAAGTAAATGTCAGCATCACTCAGTTAATTTTGGCCACTGTGACAGGATCTTTGAGGCTTTTTTACTATCACTAGTCATGAGGTCATTTGTAAGGGAGAAATTGTGTCCAGCCCTACAGTTCTGGAAAATACAAAATAAGAACAATGTATTTTTTATATGAAAATCCAAGAGGGGTTAAAAAATAGATATCTGATTGAACAAATTGGTTCTATAAATTACATGCCATTAGGAGAGTCCTGGAAATTAAAGGCTGTTGAGTCAGGGAGTAGAACTGTGGCTAGATCTCCCCTTGAGGCACCTCTCTGGTTAAGAGGAGATTTACAAGTAAATAGAGAATGATTTATGATGCTGTGTAATTGGGAGCCAACCTGTTAGTGTGGGTAGTGAATAAAGAAATTGACCACCATCACTGCTTAAGAAAAGCTTTCTGGGGGAAAAAAGGCAATGGAACTTGAAATAGCATATTCACCTTTCTTGCTTTATTCTATATTCTTTGCAGCATTTGTCAGGCTAAAAAAAAAAATAAATGTAAGCCCCCAGAGATAATCTCATTAACATTTTGGTATTCTATGATATGTACGTATATAATACTTCTAAGTCTTTTACTATGGAATTTAGACATAAAATCCATAGGTTTTTGTAACAGTTTGGGATATCTTGTAATTTTTTAAATTTACTATCATGGATGTATTTTCATATCACTAACTGAATGTCCACATTATCATTATTTAAAGTGGTTTTTTGTTTATTTTGAAGGAGGAGTAGAGAGGGAGAGAGAATCCCAAGCAGGTTTTGTGCTTACAGCACAGAGCCAGATGCAGGGCTGGATCTCACAAATCATGAGATCATGACCTGAGTCAAAAACAAGAGTCAGACACTCAACTGACTAAGCCACCCCTCCACATTATCATTTTAACAACTAACCAATACTCTGTTTTATGAATTTGTCTTTAACCAATTTCCTGTATACAGTTAGCTTCTTTTCAGTGTTTTGCTGTTTATTACATTTTATAAATACAATTGCACTGCACATCGTTTTTGTATATTTTGATATATCTATTTGATTATCTGCTTCAGATTCCTGGAGAATGAATTGTTGGAGAAAGGTGTGTGCACTTAGAAATTTTGATAGATATTGCCAAGCTGCCCTCCGCGAGCACACCTACCATCAATAGTAGAAGCTTTTGTTGAACTGGCTGGGTGAATACTCCTAATGGTTTAAGTTACTTTTTGTTTCACCAATGACAGGAAGAGACAGGGTGACATGAGAGATTCGACTGCGCCCTGCCCTGGACAGCTTTCAAATAGAAGACTTAACCCCTAAAGAGACTGCAGTGGGTTTCAGGATGGCAAAAGAAGAGCCCCCGAGTACCTCAAAGGATTTGCAGGAGCTGCAGAGGAAGCTGTCTTTGCTGATAGAGTCTATCCAGAATAACTCAAAGGTCAGTTTCCAATCAGGATGTGTAATGGAAAATCTCAAAATAACACCAGTTTAAACAGCATAGAAGTTTATTTCTCTATGAGGTAGAAGAAATTTGGAGGTAGGTCCAGAATCTTTCTCATTCACCACCCTGCCATGCCTAACTTGTGAGCTTCAAACTCGTGGTCCAAGATGGCTGTGAAAGCATCAGCCATTGTATAATCACATTTGGGGCATTAGAATGGAGGAGGGAAGGGGAGGAAGACTTGCAAGCCACTTCTAATTTAAGGGGACTTCCTGGAAGTCTGACACACACACACACACACACACACACACACACACACGCATGCACACGCACGCACGCAGGAAGCACTTCCAATTACATCTTATAGATCAAAATTTAGTTGCAAGTCTCCCCTCGGGGTAAATGCAGTTCTTTAGCTGGATACAGAGGGTGGCTCTCAGTCTCTGCCACAGATACCATCCTGTTTTGTTTTGTTTTGTTAATTTTGGCCTGTTACCCTGAGACTGAGGGGCTCAAGCATACTTCCAAGATTTGAGTCCGGTTTTCCACTGTCCAATGGAAGTGTGATAGGGCCATGTATGTAATTCAACATTTTCTAGTAGCCACATTTAAAAAATAAAAAGTAGTAGGTGAAATTAATTTTAATGTATTTTTAGTCTAATATACCCAAATATTTCAATATGTAATCACTATAAAAATTATTCATGAGGGGCGCCTGGGTGGCTCAGTTGCTTAACCAACTTCAGCTTGAAGTCATGATCTCACAGCTTGTGGGTTTGAACCCCGCATCAGGCTCTGTGCTGACAACTCAGAGCCTAGGGCCTTTTTTGCATTCTGTGTCTGCCTCTGTCTTAGCCTTTCCCCCACTCACACTCCATGTCTCTCTCCCCCTCAACAATAAAAAAACTTTTTTTTAATTATTAATGGAAAAAAAATCAATGAAATAGTCTACATTCTTTTTTGTAGTAAGTCTTCAAACTGCAGTGTGTATTTTACACTTAAGGGTCCATCTCCATTTGAATTAGCCACTTTTCAGGTGTTCAGTATCCATTCAATGGCAGTGGGACTTGAGTCCTGTTCTGCTTTCTTGAATTTTTATCTTTCTTGTCTTCTTCTGTATGTCATTCAGCATTTTGTCAGGGAAAAACTAACAGCTCTCAGAGGTAATATTAACATTGTGTTGTATTTCCTTCAAGACGTTTTTTCCCCGTGCAGTGTACCCATAAAGTACATACATGTATGTCACAAAATGAACTGGTTTGTGATCTGTTTTTTGTATTAGCACAATTCCCCTAAGGTCTATTTGAAGAAATACCACTTTGCAGTCTAGAGCAATATACTCTATAGAGATCTTTCCTGGACTCATCCCAAAATGCCTCTGGCCCTCTTGGTGCATTTAGCAAGCTATTTTTAAATTGGCCAAGCAGCTTTCTAGTCAGCAGTCTGAGACTCTTGTACTAAAAGTTAGCTTAGTAGGACAGGTCCTTGTGCTCACCTACATGTGCATTTGATCCTCATTATATGTGTTAGTTGTGTTCTCTGAGGTCACCTCAAACAATGAATTCTCAATTTTTCCAGGGGAACTACAGAATTAGGTTCTGGCAAATTTCTGGTCACAACATTTTCACCAATTGATAAATATATAAACTATTGTATGTATGTTTCTGTTTGAAGACTACTTAGTATTACATTGTTGATTCGTTAACATTAAAGTCATGGCCAATAGCACTGTAATTCTTGCCTGAATACAGTATTTTCTCTTAAAGCACATCACAGCCTTCTTACACTTAACAACACTAGACAGTACTTATGCCATTTTGAATGGTGAAATTGCCAACAAAAAACAAAAATGTAAGAAAAGGTGTTACAGAAACTTCCATCAGATTGACATAACCATAATTTACATAAGCATACCCTTGTTTTGGGCTTATTTAGATGATTTATTTCTCCCAAATCAATTTTAGCCTTTCCTCAGAGTTAATCAGCCTTTAAATTCCAGAACAGAACAGATAGATTTGCTTCCACACAGAGTATTTGTGAAATAACTCCATCATTTCTTCTAGGAAACCTCTGGAATGTCAAGTCTTAATTGTCTTACTTTTAGTCTGTGAGAGTCAGAAACCTGCTCAGAATAGCCTAAGCAAACAAATAGTGAGACCTGCTGGAACTTTGGGGAAATGGGAGGCTATCTGAGAAGCTGAGGGCAGGAAGTGAACCAGGGTCTGGCAGGTCACTGGGGTCAGAGCTAACTCTCAACACCTTCTCCTGGGCCACGTTGCTTCCACTTGTAGCTTTTCTTTGTGCATCACCTTCATTCTCTCCCTATAGCCTGGCTTTCTTGACTCTTCCATTCTCATGGGCCAGTGTGACTCCTCAGGCTGGCACCTTCAACTCCCTGTGCCTCTCCCTGAAGCCCTCTAAAGGGTCTTCTCTGGGAATGTCTGATTCCTGGCATCAGGCTTGACCAAGTCGCCTGTGGCCAGGTTGGTGACAGCTGGGCAGGGACTTCTCATCATTCTTCATGAAGAGAAACATGGCTTCAAGGGCCTACTCCTACTGTGGGAGGGGACAGTGTTCAGAGAGGAGGGAAGAGAGAGGACTGTGGGCTGGGCAGATGCCTCCTGATGGCATCTTCCCTTGTGGATTACCTATGACTAGGTCTGCTCCCATGCTGGCCCATTCCTTCCACAAGAGATGTTTTTGAATTGACCTCTGAATCACATACCAGTGGGCACCCAGGGACCGAGGTCTGGGAGGAACTGTTACTCAGCACTTTGAAGTTGTCTTTACCAGTGGTTTTAAATAATCTTGATGCCTTTGTCCTCCTCCCCTCTGGTAGCAAGGGACAATGGACACTGATTGTCTTTTGCATTCTGACACCAGGGGATTAGCCTGTCTCCTGAATAGTTCCATATGGAGACTTCATGTCATGTCCTTAAATACTGGCCATATTACCTCCCCTTTGGAACCTGCCATACGCATATGTGCAGTTTAAATTAAATTGCCTTTGTGTGACCTTGGGCAAGTTGCTTAGGCTCATTGAATCTCCATCACCTCTTCTCTAAAATAAGCAATGCCAGGCTCATTGGTTTCTTGTGAGGATGATCTCAGGCACTGTTTAGGAAAGCTGTAGCACAGAACCTGGCACATAATGGTGCTAGTCTGTCCCAGCCTGGCATTCCTGAGGTCTTCAGCATAGCACCCTGGCTGTAAAATTCAAGTTGGATGACCTGTGCCTGCTTCCAGGATAGGGATGGAAAATTGCAGTTCATGTTACTAAATAATAAGTTGTCCTACTTTCCATCCTCCCATTGTATCCCCTCTGTTGCCATGAGAATGAGAAGTTAATTGCTATGTTCTAATTCCCTGGATTTAAATAAAGTTCCTCCTTACCTGCCTGTGTGCACTGTAGAGAGAAATAAATGAGGAAGTACATTGAAAGCACTTAAAACAGTGCTTGGTGTCTGAGTGTTTAGTGAAGACTCTCTGTTATTATTTTTTAATTTTTTTTTTATTAGCAAGTGAGTGGGGAGAAGGGAAGAGGGGGAAAGAGAGAGAATCCTAAGTAGGCTCAGCGTGGAGCCTTATGTGGGGCTTCATCCCACGACTCTGAGATCATGACCTGAGCTGAAATCAAGAGTCAGATGTTCAATCAACTGAGCCCCTCAGGTGCTCCCGTATTATTATTAGGTGTAACTGAGTCATATCCTCTCCTTCTATGACAGATTGGCCTGAGTAGGGCCATACTTCCTAGGGGCAGATAATTGCTGGGCTTAGTTGCATCTTAAAATGGTCTCTCTGCATATCTGAATGACTGTTTTTTGGTTGTAGGACCCACACTCAGAAGAGGCTAAGAAAAAAATAGATTCCTTTAGGAATCTTTATTTTTTTATTTGACAGAGAGAGCGAGCCAGCACTAGCAGTGGAGGGGGCAGAGGGAGAGAGATCAATCTCCTGCTTTTCTCCTTTTGGATCCCCAAGCCAAACTGTCCCCAAGTCCTATTGATTTTTCTTTTGTCATCCCACTTTCATATTGCCATCAGCCTAGTTTTGCCCTTCAGTGTCTCTTGCGTCATTTCAGGCAAATCCTCATAATTCCCTTTTGCACATGACTGCCAAGTTCATATACCTTAAATTAGTGCTTTGATTATATCATAGTCCTGTGCAAATGCCAGCAGTTTGTCTCCTGTTTTTCTCTAGATAAAGTTTAAGCAAGTGCTTTACAATGGAAGTATTGTGCAATGTGTGTATAGAGTTTTAAATTTGCTAGTAGTCCTATTAAAAGGCATGAAAAGAGGGGCGCCTGGGTGGTTCAGTTGGTTAAGCGTCTGACTAGGGCTCAGGTCATGATCTCATGGTTCATGAGTTTGAGCCCCACTTTGGGCTCCGTGCTGACAGCTAGCTCAGAGCCTGGATTCTGTGTCCCCCTCTCTCTCTGACCCTCCCCTGCTCATGCTGTCTTTCTCTCGAAAATTAATAAAACATTAAAAAAAATTTTTTTAAAGGCATGAAAAGAAACACGGAATTAATTTTAGTAATACATTTTATATAACCCAAAATATTCAAAACAATATAATTTCAATATGTAATATTGAATAATATGTAATAATAAAAAGTTAGTTCAATATGTAATATGTAATAATAAAAAATTAGTGATGAGATAGTCTACATTTTTTTAAGTTTATTTTTTTATTTGAGAAAGAGAGAGCGAGCCAGCACTAGCAGTGGAGGGGGCAGAGGGAGAGAGATCAATCTCAAGCAGGTTCTATGCTTAGTGTGGAGCCAACTCAGGGCTTTATCCCACAACCATGAGGTCATGACCTGACCTGAGCCAAAGCCAAGAGTTGGACACTCAACCGACTGAGCCACCCACCTGCCCCAGTCTACATTTTTTGTTTTTCTTTTTTTTTTTAATGTTTGTTTATTTTTGAGAGAGAGAGAGACAAAGTGTGAGTGGGGGAGGGCAGAGCAAGAGGGAAACACAGAATTGGAAGCAGGCTCCAGGCTGAGTTGTCAGCACAGAGCCTGATGTGGGGCTTGAATTCACAGACTGTGAGATCATGACCTGAGCCGAAGCTGGATGCTTAACCGACTGAGCCACCCGGGTGCCCCCCAGTCTACATTTTCTAATACACTTAGTGCACATTTCAATTCAGATACTAACTATCCATTGAAAATACTTGATCTGGGGAGACTACTGAATACTGAAAATGAACCATGGACTGAAGGGGGAGGGCGAGGGAGGGAGGGGGTGATGGTCATGGTGGGGGCCACTTGTGGGGAGAAGCACTGGGTGTTACATGGAAACCAATTTGACAATAAACTATTTAAAAAAAAAGAAAAGAAAATACTTGATCTCTATTCAGATTTCATAAAGTTTCATAAAATTGAAAATTTATTTGAAACACCTTACTTGAAATGTAATTAGAAATATTCTTGTGATTGAAGCATATATCCATTTTTAAATTTAAATCAAACTAAGTTAAAAATCTAGTTCATCAGCCATATTTCAAGTCTGCAGTGGCCACATATGGCTACTATGCTGGACAGTCCGGGTGTAAACTCGTAAGTCTGGCATTTAGGTGTTCCCGCATCTGCTCCCCCATTGTGGTTACTGGGTCTCTTGATTATAAGGATCAGAGAGAACAGTTCAGTCTGTCAGATGATGTGTGGGGTGGTTGAAGGAGTTAATAAGAATATATGTGGACTAGAGCTGGAAAGCAATCAAGACTTAAGACAGATCCAGGGACCAGCCCCACTCCCATGACCCCTCCTTTCAGCTGACTTAACAGGAGAATCTCATTGGGTTCTAACATATGGGCTGGGCATTCATAGTACAGTCACCTCTGGCAAGAGAAGTTGAATAGCCAAATTTGGTAGCTTTTCTCAGGAGGAGCTAGAGGCAGTATAGCCAGTGGGCATTTTGCCATTTTTGTGGCCTGATGGGAAGTGAAGTTGGTCATACTGGAGAGTTCCAAGGAGGCAGTGCTGAAGCCTCAAGACCAAGGGCAGTGGCTTCTTGGAACAACAGCCTTTTCTACTTATGCAGCATCAGCTCTGTATTTTGATCACCATCAACTTCAACTACAAAACCCTCCTGCCTTCCAGCTTGCCTCCAAATTCCCACCATTAGAGTCATTAAGAGACACATGTATTTTGGGTATTTTGGGTAGTGGCATCCATGATCACTGTAGGTTGAACTTCCTCTTCATTTCAGCTGCTGGCTTGCAAGGCCCTGAGGAATGAGACCTGAGAAGGACCAATTTTGATGGGGAAAACTTCTTAACCGAACATTTTAAGGGAACTGGAACCAACATGTCAGTAGTGAGGAGAGAGACAGTATGGGGCTTAAGAAGAGGGGGGAAGCCCATCCTTGTGGGGTTGTCTATGGCCAGTTCTTTATTAAAGCAGCCCTCCCCCACTGAGCCAGATCCAAAAACTCTTTTGTCTGGTGAAGGAAGTTAGCTTATTACATTAACACAGCGTACACTTGCAGGAGTCAAGAGGCTGTGTTCTGACTGTGGTATGAAGTTGATGGCATAAAAGCATTTTTTCTAACAAGGTCAAGCCATTGTACGCTTTAGACATTCAGAATGAAGAGGTTCAGCTTTGGATGCCTAGATTTTGCCATTTGGAAACTGTGTGACTCTAGGCAAGTCCCTTTGCTTCTCAGACTTTAATGTGTGTATAAGTCACCTGGGGGTCTCATTAAAAATCAGCATCTGGGGACACCTGGATGGCTCAGGGGGTTAAGTGTCCGGCTTCACCTCAGGTTATATCATGGTTAATGAGTTTGAGCCCCACATCAGTTCTCTGCTGTCAGTGCAGAGCCCGCTTTGGATCCTCTATCTCCCTGTCTCTGCTCTCACTGCTTGCGAGCTCTCTCTCAAAAGTAAATAAACATTAAAAAAAAAATCAGCATCTGCAGCACCTGGGTGGTTCAGTCGGTTAAGTGTCTGACTTTGGCTCTGGGCATGACCTTGCTGTCCGTGGGTTCAAGCCCCGCGTCAGGCTCTGTGCTGACAGCTAGCTCAGAGTCTGGAGCCTGTCTTTGGATTCTGTATCTCCCTTTCTCTCTGACCCTCCCCTGCTCATACTGTCTCTCCCTCTCTCTCAAGAATAAACAAAATAATTAAAAAATTAAAATCAGCATCTGATTTAGCAGGTCTAGGGGAGGGCTTGAGATGTTGCATTTCTAACAAGCTCCCGGGTGATGCCAGGTAGCTAGAACTTAACCTTTCTGTGCTTTAGTGGTCTCAGCTATGAAACTTCAGCTGTGAAGTAGGAGATAAATTGTGTGTACCTTACATCCATGTGTGCACATGCTGAGGGCCTCTTTTGAGAGGTTGTGTGTTGAGCAGTAGAGCCATGACCAGGTCTTAATCTGCCATCTGTCTACAGCTGCCTTAAGCTGTTGCCAGGGTGACTCATGTCTTGGGAGAATTATTAGTGTTGTTGACTTGTTACATTACTTATGAGCCATCAACTTTATGGCCTTTGGTTATATACTTCCTGCAGCTCAGGTGAGTCCATCAACCTCAGGTTCAGAATGGTGTTCAATCCTGGCTCTTTCTCTTTTCCCCGCAGGTGGTTGCCTTTATGAAGTCTCCAGTGGGTCAGTACCTGGACAGGCATCCTTTTTTGGCCCTCACTATGCTGGTGTTTGTTGCTGTGTCGGCCGTTCCTGTTGGATTCTTCCTACTCCTTGTGGTGCTTACCTCCCTGGCTGCTCTTGTCGGAGTCATTTTACTGGAAGGTATCCTGCTCATTTATTCACCCCCTTGGAAAATGATTCAGTTGGGAGCACAGTATTTATTTGGCAACTTCACACTTGGATGAAAGGTTCTTGTTCTTGAAAAAATTATAATGACCAAGGCAGATTGTCAGAGTAGTTAAAAGATGGACTCTGGAGTCTTCATTAGAATCCTACCTCTACCAGCACAATTTTGGACAAGTTATTTACCCTTTCTGAACCTCAAACTCCTCATATGTAGAATAGGATGATAAAATAACTGTCTCAAAGCATTGTTGTAAGGATTGAAACTCACAGTTCCATAAAGTATTTAGCACAGCCCACGGCACCTAGTAGCTTCTACATGAATGGTAACAGACTTTATTCCACAACTAGTTATTGAACACTTGTTGCATGCCAGGTGCCTCACTAGGTATTAATGTTCCCCCTTCTCCACCTTTCCTCCTAAAGTGACACTGCTAACTGTCAAATGCTCCTTTTGTTGCTAAGATAAAATTGCTGAGAAGGCAGATCTAATCAGCTCAGTTTGCCTTTTCATATCAGATCACAAACCATAAAATACGGCCAAAGAGGTGGTTGCCATTGGGTCAGACAATCACCTCTGACTTATCCTACAACTTTCCAGGACTAAGACCACCCATAATTGTTTCCCTGCCCAAGGAACTGTGGATAAGGCAATTTATACTCAAAGGAGAAAGTAAGTATTGTAGGCAGATGAGCAGAATTCAGCCTAAAAGAGTAACTGTTCAGTAATATTGATGGATAGAGAGATGGATGAATGAATGAGTGGAGGAATGAATGAGTAATATAACAAAAGTAAATTTAGGGAGGGGAACAGAGCCACTGCATTTTGGTGGTATCACGCAAAGTTTTGCAGAGGACAGGATTTAAAGATCTGTTAACAACTCTCGTTTCCTTTGGGGACAGAAAGACTTTCTAAACAGGATGAACAGCATGTATAAAACCTTTAGAACAATAGTCTGTACCTTGAGTGTGTATAGGTCTTATTTGTGTTTTTGAAGATACAGACTTCTGAGCCCCATCCAGAGATTGTTCTTTAGTAGTTCTGGAGTGGGGTCCAAAAATCAGAATTTTTTTTAAGCCTTCATGATGCATCTGATTCCGATACAGTGGTTGTTAGCCACACTTGGAAAAACACTGATCAGGATTTTGCAAATCTTTGTAAAACAGTAGTACATCCATTTATATTGTCTGAGTTCCTTCCTTTGCAAGGTCCATCCTTGAAATTATAGCACAGTAGCCATGAGGATGGAGTCCTGAGTAATTTGACCACTCCCAAGGCAAGGAAAGGGGTATTTGCCTTGCAATGATGCCCCTTGGGTGGTTAGGTTACCTCCTTTTTAAGAGATGGTGGAAATCTGTATCTTTAATAGGAAATCTACTCAAAAAAATCTGAGTTAACTTTCATAAGCACAGTGGCCTTGGGTCTGGCAGCTTTCAACCTGTTTTAGCTGAATGCTTCTCCTAACTATGCTTTCCTCTAGGACTGGTCATCTCTGTGGGCGGCCTCTCACTGCTTTGTGTCCTCTGTGGCTTGAGCTTTGTGTCAGTCATCATGTCGGGGACAATCATGGTGTCCTACGTGATGGTCTCCAGCCTTGTCAACTACTGGTTTTCTCCCAGGTAAATACATGTCAGTGCAATAATTTAATCTTTACTATTTGGGGGATTTTCACCAATAATACCCTAACCATGGTTGGTTAATAAAATTGTGAGAGGCAGGTGTTCCTTATAGTTTACCATATACATCTGATATCAAATGGGGAATTTACAATGGAGTTTCAAACAACCACCACACACAATTACACAATTACTCATTTTGTTGTCCTGGCAACCTCTGAAGTAATTGTTACTGATTCCTTTTAAAAGATGCCATTAAATTTACACAAATTCAAATTAAGGATTTTTTGGGGGGGGCAGCTAGAAACACTCAGCATGCATGTACCTCAGGGTGATACAAGAGGCCATGAATCTTCTGTTCCCAAAGTCTGTCTTCATTGCCTTTGCTCTTCAGAGTGTGTGTGTGTCTCACCATACTGAGTGTGAATCTTGTGTTTGATTGTATGGATTGTGTTCCTACTTTGTGGCTTCTAAATGCCAGCTACACTGCATCGGGGGCCTTCACTGAAGAAACAGTGATGTATTTAAATGCTGGGGGAAAAAACAGCCATGTTGAAATTACTGTAAGACAGTATGTTTGTCTATAATGGACTGCCCTCCTGAGATTTTCAGAGATGATTTTTTAAAATGTTTTTTAAAATTATTTTGAGAGAGAGAGTATGAGAACATGAGTGGAGAAGGGGCAGAGAGGGAGAGAGAGAATCCCAAGCAGGCTCTGCACTGTGCATGTCTCGATCCCACAACCATGAGATCATGACCTGAGCCGAAATTAAGAGTCAAACGCTTAACTGACTGAGCCACCCAGGTACCCCTAGAGATGATTTTTTTAATGCTTGATTTTTATCCATTCTCCTCATTGAATTTAGAATCTAAGTCCCAAGTGGGATGTGACTCCATTGTGCTTCATTTAAGCTCTTGCTTAATTGATGACAGTAGCTAATACCCATCATGCACTTACTCTGTGCCTGGGACTCTGTTATGTGCTTTCCAGGCGCCTTAGTTCATGTCATCCTCACAACCACCCTGTGGGGCAGGTACTAACTCCAATCTATGACAACAGAATGAATCCAAGTCCCAAAGCAAAGTGTGGCAGAGAAGGGACTTAAATGCAGGTCACTTAACTTTAGAGTCTCTTAACCGAGATTCCAAAGTGACTCCAAAACAGGAGTCTACAAACAATTTTTGTAAGGGGCCAGATGATAATATTGTAGGCTTTGCAGGCCATTTGGTTTCTGTTGTAACTCCTCAACTGTGCTGCTGTAGCCAAAAAGCAATGTAGGCAATAAGAAAACAAGTGTGGCTGTATTTCATTAAAACTTTATATTTACAAAAACAGGCAGCAGGCTGGATTTGGTCCAAGGGGGATTTGCCAACCCTTGTTCTAAAAGAACCTACATCCTGAATTTTGTTTTTCTATAGACTAGTCCTTAAACGTGTTACCAAAGTGTTATCCTGTTGTTACTCATGTTGGAAAATAAAATGTGAAGTAGGTATAATTTAAAATAGGTCAGAGGTGGTTGTCATAGGATTGCCTGGTTGATGTCCCTGGAGTTACATTCAGCTTCTCATAAATTGTTTTAATCACTGTCTCAGAGAAGATAAAAGGAAAACATTACCAAAAATTTGGCTTATTGAAACTGATGTTTCTGAGCCAAAATTTTTCCCTGCTTCTGAACCCTGCTCTGCTATACCACAGGAAGTAGCAAAATCTAAATACCACCTGTTTATCAATGAAGAGATTAAAAAGATATCCAAGAAGGGCACCTGGGTGGCTCAGTCAGTTGAGTATCCAACTTTGGCTCAGGTCATGATCTCACCATTGTTGGTTCAAGCACCACGTCGAGTTCTGTGCTGACAGCTCAGAGCCTGGAGCCTGCCTCCAATTCTGTGTCTCCCTGTCTCTCTCTGCTCCTCCCCTGCTCACTGTTGCATCCGCGCACGCGCTCTCTCTCTCTCTCTCTCTCTCTCTCTCTCTCTCACAAAAATAAACAAACATTAAAAAAAAGCTATCCAGGATTTCTCCTTGATCTCCTTATAGCCCCCTCCTCCTTTCAAGCAAGACACCTGGACCCATTGTTTTCATTTAGGCAGTGGTTCTCCAGCTTTTTGTTCTCTGGACGCATTTTACCGTCTTAAAACTACTGAGTCTTCCCAAGTTCTTGTTCATGTGGTTTAAATGTATCAATAATTACTATGGTAGAAATTAACAACATATTTTAAAAATAATTATTCCTTTAAAAAGAATAGTTTTACCAGTTGATACAAATAACATCTTTATAAATAACATTTTCCCAATGCAAAATGAAATGAGTGAGTAGCATTGTTTTACATTTCACAAATATCTTTAATGTCTGCCATAATGGAGGTCAGCTACGTTTTGCAGACCCTTCCTCATAAATCTGTGGCTTTTTCAGATGACGGTGGATGTTTTTCTTTGATAGTATACCAAAACTCAATACGCAGTAGTTTCTCAAAGGTTAGCAGAAATGTGACCATTTTGTACTTTGTTATATTAAAATCTACTGGTCTGTCTTGCACTTTTATTAGATCTTCTATGGTGCGTGTTTTTGTAACTTCATGCATTGCTCATTTGGAGAATACTGGTTCATGGAGTTGTGCAGATATCCCAAATATACCGTGAAAACTCCACTGTTGGGGCAGTTGGTTGGCTCAGTTAGTCAAGCTTCCAACTTCAGATCAGGTCATGATCTCGCAGTTCAGGAGCCCTTCAGTGAGCTCTCTGCTGTCAGCACAAAGCTCCCTTTGGATCCTCTCTCTCCCTTTCCTTCTACCCCTTCCTGCCTTGTGCTGTCTCTCTCTGTCTCTCAAAAATAAACTTAAAAAAAAAAAGCTCCACCGTTCCTTTGTGGAGAATGAGAGCCAAGAAGGCATTGAGCATGTTATATTATTATGAAAAGAGTTGTCCACTGAAAACCCTTGCACTAGTGAGTTCTTAAACTCAAGCAAGTTTCGAGTTTATTGAATGATCACTCTTATTGAATGATCCAAAGCATAGGAGGAAGAAAGAGGAACTGTCCAACTTTATTCCATGATGCAAATGAGATCTTGACCTTAAAAGATAGCATGTGACTAAAATTTTTGAAAAAGAGAAAAGGAAATAAAACCATAAGATGTCCTTGCACATGAAAATGGACTGATTGCATGGTATCATCTACATACTGGCCGGCCACCTTCTGTCTTTTGGTGTCACCACCCTCATCTCATTGGTTTGTCACTTCGTAACCATAAGAAAGCTGCTGTGGCTCTGGCTATACCAAGAACATTCAAGGCAAGATGAAGGGAGAAAAAAATGAGACTCACTACTTGAGTCTGACCTTTTTTATCAAGTAAGTGCAATTTTTCTTAGGCCCTCTTCTCATCCTCCCCAAGCCGACTTCCTTGGCTAGAATTGTGTCAGTTGGCTGCTCTAAGGTGGCAGGGAGGCTGGGAGATGGCGTGCTGTTTTCTCAGCTCCTGTGGTATGAATCTGCAAGTGGGGCCTTGGGAATGTGTGCTGGTCTGCCAAACTCTGGTGTATACCATAGTTTCCCATGGTGGGATGTCCGTGTTAGCAAAGATATTTGAAATTCAAAAATAACCCATAGATGTAGTTAATATTAATAATGCCACTTCCACTCACTCCCTTCAGAAACCTGCCATCACAGGGCCTAAAAAAGACCTATTTCTTTTCCTTTCTCCCCCTAACTCTCTCTTATTGAAGATGTCAAGAAACAGTCGATTAATTGGAATCAGAAGATACGGGTCTCAATCCCAGCTCTGCCATTTTTTAGCTGTGTGATCTTAAACAAGCTGCTTAACTTCTCTGTTCTCAATTTTCTTTCACTGGTAAAATAGGGCTACTCCAACAATCACTGGATTGTTGTGAGAACATGGACAACATATTGAGAAAATGCAGTGTCCAAATTAGAATAGGGGGAAGGGGCCATAATCCCTACCCCCAACTCAGTCATTTTAACTTCTTGTGCCCTCAGTTTCTTCATCTGTAAAATTGGTATAGCCTCAAATCTGGTGTGGTTGCAAGAAGCAGCTAAAAATAAACCAATAAAGGATATCCTGTATTCAGCTTTGTGCCCCTCAACATTAAAGCTCTTTAAAGAGGCCCTACCCGTGGGTAAGCCTCCAACTTCGGCTGAGGTCATGATCTCAAGGTTTGTGGATTTGAGCCCCGAGTTGGCTCTGTGCGGACATCTCAGAGCCTGGAACTTGGTTTGAATTCTGTGTCTCCCTCTCTTTCTGCCTCTCCCTCACTTGTATTCTATCTCTCGCTCTCTTTCTCTCTCAAAAATAAATAAGCATTAAAAAATAAATAAACATGAGGGTGCCTGGGTGGTTTAGTCTGTTAAGCATTTGACTTCGGCTCAGGTCATGATTTCACGGTTTGTGAGTTCAAACCCCACATCAGGTTCTGTGATGACAGCCCAGAGCCTGGAGCCTGCTTCAGATTCTGTGTCTCCCTCTTTCTCTGCCTATGTCCTACTCATGCTTTGTCTCTGTCTCTCTCTAAAATTTAACAAACATTTAAAAATTTTTAAATAAATAAAGAGTCCCTAGGGCTAACCATTTCCTCTTGTTACCAAACAGACTATTAACACAACAAAACTCCGGTGGCGACTGTCAGCTGTCTATGAAGTCTGCAGACTTAAAGGGGCTCTACCAGGAATGACCAGCTGAGTGGAGCCAGAGCACTTCTTGAAGGCTGTGGACCATACTCAGCCCTTGGGATTATGAATCAGAAGGGGGCTGGGTGGTCAAGCACTCCCTGGATGTGTCCTCTAGCCTTTTCACTTATTTGTAGGATCCCACAGGGCCCAACTTGGGGATTGTGGCTCTTAACTCCCTGTGGTTCCGTTAGCTGGCACACCCTCTGCAGTGGCTTGGCAGCTCCTCCTACCTTTCACTCCTCCTCGTCAATGTGCAGTCTTGACTTTGGCCCCAGTTCTGAGCCCTTACAGCTGGCAACTTGACCCCAAAGACTCAGATCTTGGGTCCAAAGGCCCAACTTAGGGCAACTGTGGATTTTTTTTTCTTTTTCTCTTTCCTTTCTTTCCTTTCCTTTCCTTTCCTTTCCATTCTTTTCTTTTTTTCCTTCTATCTTCCTTCCCTCACCACTTCTTTCCTTCTTTTCTTCCTTTCTCTTTTTGTTTCTTTATGAAATTTGGAAGCTGTTTATTTTGTCACTTACTTGAAATGAGGCGGGGAAAGTGATCCAAAACAGAACAAGCTCTTCTGCCTTATTAGCTTTTTATCAGAAAAATTATGGCCTCTCAGACAAAGCTGGAAAATACAATCCAAAGTTAACTTTATGGCCAAGGGCACTTTTGAAAAAGTCTAAAGATAGTTTCCATGTTGAGTACTGTTAAGTGCTATTACTTTTTAAAATAATTTTAAAATATTTGCACTTGACACTTTTGTATTGTTCTAAAGAACTTGTTTTGTTAAGCCACATCTGCAAAACATCCTATGGAAATGCTAAAGGATTACACCAGCTTTTAAAATCCCATGGGATTTCTACTTCAGTGGTCTGTGGCATTTTATTAAATATTTATTTAGAAGAGCTTCTTAACTCTTCACCTAGATATCAGACCTGCTTATTTTTCTGTTGATTTTCACGGCAAATCCCAGATAATAGGGTTTGTGATAGATACTCCACCCAAAGTGGCTTTAAAAAGTGGGGGGGGGGGCAGAAGGGGGAGTTCATTTCACTCAACTAAAAAGCCACAGGCTGGATTTTCAGGCACTGCTGGATCCATGGGGTCAAGTGGCACCTTGAGGCATCTCTCTCTTTTCATCCCTCAGCACTACTTTCCTCCATGTGAGCTCCTTTTCCAGTCAGGCCCTCCTTATGTGAAGGTCCCAGCAGCTCTGACTTTACCTCAACCTTACAGTCACCACTCTGCACTGGCAAGGATGCTGCTCTTTTCCAACAGTACAAGCAGATGTTCTGGGCTTGACTCTGCTTGGACAGACTTGGGTCATGTGAGCAAACCTGAGCCAATCACAGTGGCCAGGAGGGTAGACTATGCTGATAGGGCAGGGCTGAGACATAAGTTGATGCGAACCAGGGATGGTTTAAGTCAGGTCCACTAGTTTCACGTAGGGTGGGGTGCATACTCCCAAAGGAATTTGAGGAGGAGAGGGAATATTTTCTGGGCAGACAAAATGAAATAATAAACCTGCTACTTATGATAGAGCATAAAGGCCTTAACCTGGAAACTTTTGAATCCCATGACCACCATGCCTATCCCTAAAGGTGGTTTTACCTCTACTCAAGAACAACAGCTCCCCATTCTTGTCAATATTAATAGTTGGTGTTTATTAAATGTTTCTTTTCTTCATGCAAGTGTCTGCTATTAACTGTCTATGCTATCTACCCAGCTGGGTTCTGAGGCGTCAGTAATGAAAAATGAAAAAGCCCCTGGTCCTGAAGTTCACTTTCTAACACCGGAGTCATTTACAAGTATATTAACTGTTGCTGTGTAACAGTTTACCACAAACTATACACTTAAAAGAACATGTTATCTCACATTTTCAGTGTCTTAGGAGTCCTGGTTCAGCTGGGTCCTTTGCAAGACAAGCACAGTGTTGTCAGAGCTGAGTTCTCATTTGAGGGTCACTTGGGGAAGGATCCACATCCAAGACCACATGGTCACTGGCAGTATCCAGTTCCCTGCAGGCTGTATGGAACCTCATACCTGGCAGCTTGCTTCTTCAAAGCCACCCGGAGAGAGATTCTCTTAACGAGGCAGACATTACATTCTTATGTAGCATAATCCTTTGCACCATATTTTGTGGGTTAGAAGCAATCAAGGGTTGCTTCTAACCCACGGTTGCAATCTCCTACTTGAGAGGATGAGATCACACAAAGGCATGTGTACCAGAAGTTGGGATCATGGACTCCAGATTGGGGTCTATCTTCTGCAGCAAGTAGACAAAGAATTAGATTGTGACAAGCTGTCAGAGAAAGTAAAGGCTGATAAATAATTGTGGGAGGCCACTTTATGCACAGCAAGCAGAGATTTCTTTGAACCAAAGAATGAGAAGTTACGGCCATGCCATGAGCTGGGGGTGGGTGTTCCCAGAAGAGGGCACAGGGACACAAAGCCCCAGAGACTGGGAAAGAAATGTCCGTGTGGCTGGGCCTGGTGAGCAAAGGGTAGATGAAAGAGACAGGAGCCCATCATGCAGGAGCCCACAGAGTAAGAAATTTACACCAACCAGCAAAGGGAGGACCAGGAAGTTTAGAGAAACAGACTCAGATGTTAAAAGATCAGTCTATAGCCAAAGGATTGGGAGCTGAAAGCCAGTTAGGTCTGCAGCGGCCCAGAGCAGAGGATGGTAGGTAACGGAGATCTCCCTCACTCGGAGCTCTGGCGGCATCTGGTGGTGGGTTGCATGTAGGTGATGAAGGAAAGGGGAACATAGGGATGGCACCTAAATTTTTTAACTTGAGCCAAATAGAGACACTATTTTTCTGAGGTGGGGGGTGGATGAATATTCAAAATCTGCTTTGCTCATATTAACTCAGGTATACCTTTTTAACACCAATAGGATGTATCAAGTAGACTGTTGGCTTAGAGTATAGGTCTGGACTAAGGATATAAGGTTTGGGAGTATTTTCAGTGCTGAGAGCTTTACACATATTATGAAATGGTCTCCTAGGAGTAGCCAAGAGATCATTTTAAAACACATTTCTGGTTATATCAACATCCTTGCTTCAAACTCTGCAAGTACGAGGTGCTTTCCCACTGCACTTGGGTGAGATCCATCACAATCCGCCCCTGCTGGCTTCTCACTTTTTGTACCCATCAGCCTCTTGAGTTTAGAAATGAAACTAAGGTTTAGAGCAGAACTGACTCACTAATTCTGCCAAGAAACTTGGCATCTAAATCATAGCTTTGCAGTTCACGCTCTCCATCATATTGCCTGGACCCCAGGGCCTTTGCCGATCAAACAAAGTAAAATAATGTACAGAACCCAGTGGAGTGCCTGCCAAAGAACAGGCCCATAAAGCACAGTTGTCAAAATGCACTATGGACCATCATTTAAAACAGTGCAACAGGAACGTGTAAGAGGCCTATTGTTAGCCAAGCTTGGAGGAATGTTAGGACTCGCTGATTATTCAAAAGGTGTCTGCTTTTTAGATATAGTTCAATGTGTGGCTCATTTGGAAAGGTAATTAATCCTCAGAGCATGAAAGCTGTGACTTTATAGCCAGAATGTTAATTTATCGGTATGTCTCTATGTTTGTTTTTGCCACATATGGGTGCTATCTTGAACCCTCTACAAATCAATACACATTTTCAGTCCATCCTCACTACCAGCCATTTTAGAGATGAAGAAGGCAAAAGACTGAGTGGTGAAGCTGTTTTAAGAGCACACAGAAACAAGTGAGATTCAAGCCCAGTCTGCTTGAGTGCAAAACCCACCTGTGTAATCAGTGTGATGTTCACTGTCCACTCCTCCACCTGCCTTTGAGGCCTTCTGAGATTTGGGCCCACGCCCTAATAGATGCTGTCTGTGATAGTACCCATGTTGCCATGTCACTGAACGCCAGAGATCGCCAGCTTCATAAAATGGAATGAGAGAGATTGGCTTCTCCTAAAATTGTCTGCATAGAAGTAACCATTTCAACTACCAGTTATGCGTGGCTTCTGCTATCTGCTCCACGTAGAACTGGGCCTTTGAGGTAGGTGATGAATCCCTGAATTCTACTCCTGCAACCAATATTGCACCGTATGTTAACGAACTAGAATGTAAATAAACATTGGAAAAGAAAGAAAAAGGGGAGATTCAGCCCAGAAGTTGTACATTCTGGCAAAGGAAGATCAGGTGTGAGTTGTCCCAAGAAGTGAGGATGACTAACGGTACTTTCATGAGGTTCTGCTGTGCTTCCTTGAGCAGAAGAGAAAAGGTGAAGCTAGAGAGAGGGGTTAGAATTTGAGAGTAACCTTACCTATGCCACAGCACCCCCAGAACCCATGTACGTTCATGCACACAAATATCCTGAGTGATTAAGTAAGCAAGTGTGTTTGTGTGTGCGTGTGTGTATGAGTGAACACATGCACACCCTGAGTGACTGGTAAAAGCTGTGACAATTATGACTTATTAAAGTGCTTTTTTTGCCTCCCTGAGGGAAGAGGGTGGGGTAAGGGGGTAGGGATTACATACAAATCTGGCGTGTCTCTTTGGTATGTTGTTAGGAGTGGATATTATCCATCATGTGTGTGGCAGAAAAGTTGAAAATCAATGATGCTAGGCATCCCCTTTCCAAACTTCCCATTTCAAAACGTTTCCACCTTCCACAGTCCAGCTCAAATTGAAGTCATGTCTTGCACTGTCTTTATACATATGGCCCTTGTGGACCATGGCGAGCAAGTGACAACCTCTCTGTGTGTCGACTTCCTCAGTCTGTACTGAGAATGCCGCCCAACCAGAGTCTTTGGGAGACTGAGGCAAATGATCTCTAGATTATAAAAGTGCTACAACACAGTGGAACAGTTATACCCTTGCTCAACTAATCCTCTCTTGTTAGCTGCTATTTGTCATGCCTCCCACCCTGGTTACCTGCTCCCTCTCCACCAGTACTCTGGGGATGGAAACGATGTCTGACTGTTCACTTTGGGTAGCCTAGAACCTTATACATAGAAGCCCCTGAACAACATTTTCCTTTGACTAGATAGACCAAGAAGTCTGAATCTAGAGCCTGTTCCTGGGGACATTTGGCAGCATCTGGAGGCATTTAAAAAATTTTTTTATGTCTTTATTTTATTTTGAGAAAGAGAGAGACAGAGAGTGAGGGAGGGGCAGAGAGAGAGAGAGGGAGACACAGAATCCGAAGCAGGCTCCAGACCCTGAGCTGTCAGCACAGAGCCCAACATGGGACTCGAACCCATGGACTGTGAGATCATGACCTGAGCCGGTTGGATGCCCAACCGACTGAGCCACCCAGGTGCCCCCATCTGGAGGCATTTTTGATTGTCATGACCGTGTGTGTGTGTGTGTGTTTGGAAGAGGGAGTGATGCTGACATCTGGTGGGTTGAGACTAGGGATGCTGCTAACCATCCTGCAGTGCACATGACATCTTTTTACAAAAAGATTATCTGGGACCAAATGTTGGTGCCAAGGTTGAGAAATCTTGATGTAGTCAAATAATGAGAATTAAGAGCATTAGGCCAAGCAACAGCACAGCTCATCTGGGATGAGGCTGGAATTGGCCAGGTCTGTGCTAGACAGCCAGTTACATTAAGGGCATTAGGAAAACAACTTCATGTTTGTGAAATACTCCAGGTTTTCAAAGACCTTTCATATCCATTACTATTTTTGATAATTCACAACAGTTTTGCAAGGTCACTCTGTTCCATCTTCATGCCATAATTATTAGCTGGCAGAAGAGGAAACTGGGCCAACAGGTAAATCATTTGCCAAAGGTCTCAGAGCTGGCTGGTGACTACCCCATCATCAGCCTGCCAGCTCAGGCACTGTTTGTTCCTCTCTCCCTGCTTTGTTCTTAAAGCAGAAATGGCATGGGCCACCTGGGTGGCTCAGTCGATTAAGCTCCGACTTCAGCACAGGTCATGATTTCACAGTTCATGGGTTCAAGCCCTGCATCAAGTTCTATGCTGACAGCTAGGAGGCTGGAGCCTGCTTTGGATTCTGGGTCTCCTCTCTGTCTGTCCCTACTGCACTCACGCTCTGTTTGTCTCTCTCTCTCTCTCTCTCTCTCTCTCTCTCTCTCTCGAACAAATTAAAATTTAAAAAAGCAGAAATGACAAGGCTGAGCCATGGGGAAAGTGGACTCTTTGGCAGGGAGGAATCAGAGAGACATCTAGGTTGGAGAAGGTTTGGGCCCCCTTGCTCTGGGCAGTAGGTGTTGTTCAACTTTAAAACTTGGGAGGAGACTCAAGGTCCCATACACATGCTATAGGAGCTCTTATGCCTCTGTTTAGGTTCTGGAGCTTCAAGCCCAATTTGAAACCCTTAAAAAAAAAAAAAAAAAAAAAAACCACCCAGCAGACAGAATTGGATCAGAAGTGTTTCCTAAAGAAAGTGCTTAATTTCTGAGCCAGAAGAGGGAGCTCATATCCAGGCAATATGAAGCTGGCTCAGCAGGGAGCAACGCTGAGAACTGAAAGAAGCTTTTGATTCACACATCAAACGTTAACTTGCATCATTGTTAAGTGCATTTATAAGTCCTGCTAAAGGAGTCCTGCTGAAAGACAGATTCTGAGTCCATAGGTCTGGAGCAGGACCTGAGTTTCTGCATTGCTTACCAGCTCCCACGTGAAGCCTTGCACTGACCACACCTTGAGTAATAAGGTAATATATTGCCTCTTCAATTCTCTTCTTCAGAAGATGTGCACCTGAGGCCAGACCCTGTAAGTCTGCAGTACAAGGGCTAGGACCCATGTTTCCTGCATCAATGCTTTCTTCATAGCATCTTCCCTGCCCCTGTGACCCTAACAGAATTAAGGGAGGAGAAACCATTCCTAAGAATGTAAGAGAAGAGACCATACTGTCTGCTTTGAATTGGTGACCTCATAGATATCAGTTATTTTACCAGCAAAAGATGGGCTTATTTGTGAATAAAAGAGAATCGAAATCAGGGACAAATAAGCTGCAGCAATGCTGTAGGCAAGTCTGGGTAACAAGGGAGAGGCGTGCCAGGAGGGGAGGAGTAGAGGGAGAGAGAATCACAGGCAGGCTCCATGCCTAGTGCAGAGCGGGGTTGATCCCACAACCATGAGATCATGACCTGTGTCAAAATTGGGAGTGGGACAGCTCAGTGAACTGAGCCACACAGGTGCCCTGAGGCATGCTTTTTTTTTTAAGGAGAGAAGGAGTAAGTTGGAAAGGCTGTCATGAACTAAAAGTCCACTGGAGGAAACTGGGAGTTTGATGTGTAGTAGCTTCTCATTGGCTGAGCTGTTGCCTGGTTGCGGGGAGGCAGAAAGTGAGGAAAGGATCTCTTCTTCCAATTGGAAGAGTAGAGTGGTATCCATATTCACAGTCAAGTCCATCTCTTCTGTTGTGTCTGCAATTGATTTGGAGTGGTAGTGCATGGGAACCCCATGCCAAAACTTCCTGACTCCATGTTAATGATGTTTCCTGTTACTAATTTTCACAGAATTAAACCTCTTTGTACTATATTTTTGGTCAACCACTCCCTGACGTGAGTACCAATGGGAATTCGAAGATGAACAGAACGAGACTCTGGTCCTCTTGGGCCTTGTGGGAGCAAAAACTATTGGCTATTAATCCAAAGGAAAGCTTACATATAACTTGATGTGGTCTTACAGAGGCAAATTATAGCCATAGTCGTTCTCCTAAAAAGATTCTTTAATCCTGAATCATTTTTGAATGCTTTTTACCTACAAGAAACAAACTGCCTCCCTTTAAAAATAGGAATCCTTAGAATGTCATTCAACATCAAAGATTGTTAAAATATCAGCTGGTAAATTTGAAGATCTAATTGGTTGTGGGAAATAAACCCACTGACCCAGTCAAAGGAGGAAAGGGGAGACTTGGAGCACAGTGAAGCAAGGCTTTAATCATAGTTCTTGCAAGAGCAGGTATCTGATGACAGGCACACTCGAGGTTGTGGGAGGGCGGTTATAGCAGGCAATTTGTCTTCTAGAGTGCAAGTTCCTCCCCTGGTTCCTCATTGGCTGAGCACTACAGAGGTTACAGCCTTACCTGGAAGTCACCTATGCCCGTGTAATCTGATTGGAACAAATGCACTCTCCTTGAGACGTCATTTCTTTAGCGCGTGCTCATTGCAAAGCCCACAAAAAATAAGCCCAGGGAAATGAGAAAGGAAGAAGAACCAGGAAGTGAAGTGCCTAAGGTTTTGGGACTCTACTGTTGCAGGGGGAAGGGTGGGGGTGGTCTACATATTTCCAATAGATTGTAACCCTATTGTTAACTAGACAGCACAGCTTTTATTTGGTATGTTTGAAAATTAATCATCTCACTTCGCACATTGGTTGGTTTTATGAATCAATTCATGAATTTCATCTAGCAAGTAGAGGGGAGCTCTGAGGAGTTGTACAAAATGAAAGGTTTTTATAGGAAAGAGGGTAGGACAAAGAAGTTATTGGCAAAAGAAAAAAATTGTTTTAGACAAGGTCACTCTCCCTTAGAAGACAGGCAGGAGGTCTTACATGGATAAAGATGACCTTATCTTCCGTTGAGGAATGGAGAGGCCCCAGGTGACAGATTACCTCATTGGTGCTGATTAGAAAATTCCTGATTTATCAGTTAGGACTACATTTCTGGGGGAGGTTGAAACTGCAATTAGATTAGGTATTAAGCTCTGTTTTGGTAACTTGGCCTACCATAAGTTATTCCATTTGGGGGCCTGTGGTTTTCTTTTTTAAAAAGATGCAAGTGATTCCAGGGTTGATTTAGAAAACACAATGAAGTAATCAAGAATACAAGATCCAAGTGATTTCAAGGTTGATTCAGGAAACACAATGAAGTAGTCAAGAATCTAGGTTTTCTGTTTTTACTCTATCATTCTCAGATAGCATCATTAGGCTTAATTCCTCATGGTCACAAGATGGCTGCCACAGCTTAAGAAATCACAGTGTCACAGGACCAATCCACAGGCAGGAAAAAAAGGGACTAGCCTTACATACCTTTTTTTTTTTTTTTTAAAGACAGAAGCCCCCTTCCAATATCCCTCAATAAATCTGGTTGAACAGAATTACATGTCTCGCAGTAGCTGATCTGCAAGGGAAATGAGACTTTATCTTCATTATTTAGCCCAATCAGGTATATCCCCTGGGGATATAGTACCCCATTCCAGAACAGGGTCAGAGTTCTCTTATTAGGGAAGAAGGGGGTGGGGAGTAAAGAAAAAGGATTCTGGGACCCAATTCCAATGTGTATAGTGGGGGCGGGGTGGGGGGTGGGGGCTTTCCCATACCACCAAGCAATTCTCTGATGCCATCTGGGTTTCCTACAATTTAAATCAATTCTGTCACTATACGATGTCACTGTGGCATCAGATCCCACAGGTTAAGGTTTTGGTCCTACAAGACTGATTCCATTCCAGCCCACCCTGCTTCAGGTGCCAGTCACAAGTCCAGGTTGTCACCTGTGCTCCTAATGGACTGGCTATAGATGGGAGGTTCTAATGAAACCCTCCTTGGGTTTAATGAATTTGCCCGAGTGTCCCACAGAACTCAGAGAAACAGTGTACTTACTGGATTACTAGTTTATTATTAAAGGATGTAATTCAGGCATAGCCAGATGAAGAGATACAGAGGCATGGAGAAAGGATGAGGACTTCCATATCCTCTCCAAAAGCACCACTCTCCTCAAATCCCCACCTATTTGGATTTTAATGGAAGCTTCCTTATATAGTCATGATTGGTTAAGTCCCTGACCGCTGGGGACTGATTCAACCTCGGTTCCCTCTTCCCATCTGGAAATCAAGAGGGGTGGGACTGAAAGTCTCTAACTCTAGTTGAGGTTGGTTTCCCTGGCAACAAGCTCTCATCCCCGGGTTACCTAGGGGCTTTCCTTAAGTCATCTATTAACATTACAAAAGACTCCTTGATTGCCCTCTTAGGAGATTCCAAGGGTTTCCGGAGCTCTGTCCTAGACCTGAACAAAGACCAAGTATGTATTTATTATAAATCATAATATCACAAGAAAAGAAAGTGGGAAGAAAACCCTTTCTGATTAAGCAGGCAGCACTATACTATCTGTACCAGTGCACTCATGACAGTTTTAGTTGTGTTTATTCACAAAGCAAAGTTCTTCAGGTGCCCTGTGATCAAAGGCTAAGGCCAAGAAGAGGTTAGCCAGCATGCTAACCTCTGGCAGGGAAATCTACTCTTAAGAGAAGTTTTTACTCTTGCTACCCCAATAGCCCATCCTGTGCACACTGAAGTCCATTGACTTATCAGGTGGAAGCTGCTATGACCAAGCCCACGGACATGCCAGACATTGCATGTTCTACCTTCTGCTGAGCCCCCTGTCCTGCCTGCAGTGAAGTGGCTTGCCTCTCCAGGCACCACCACCTTCAAGCCAGAAGCAATGTAACTCTATGGATTCTCTGCTTATTGGAGCAATAGTGACCACCATAAAAGGAAATTCGCATTATGGTACCGCAGTGGGTTACAACTTAAATTCCCATGGACTGCTGTTCTCAGCAATTCTTCTATTCCACCAGGAGATACTATGGTTTAGAAATGAAGCTGGCTGCAACTTGAATTTGCCAAGTCCTTGAGATGATAAACTGCTCCCACATTCTTGGACTTTATGTAGGACCAACAATGTGTGTTTGTAATATGTTGTCTGTGACGAAGTTTGCCACCAATCACTTTGTCTAACAGTGATTCTTACCCAGGGGTGTATGTCAAATTCACGGGAGGAGCTTGCTTTATTTCCTCTTGCTGCTGTAACAAAGCACCACAAGCTCGGTGGCTTAAAAATAACCAATTTATTTTGGAGGTCAGGAGTTGGAAATCAGTTTCACTAGGCACAAGTCAAGATGCCAGTGAGGCTCTTTCCTTCTGGAGGCTCTAGGGGAGATTCCTTTTCTTGGACTCCTTTAGCTTATGGTGGCCACTTGTTTTCCTTGGCTGGTAGCTCCTCCCTTGTGCTCACCATGCATCATTCCAGTCTTTGCTGCCATTGTCATGTTGCCTTGCCCTCTCTGGTCAGATCTCACCCTGTCTATCTCTCACAGGGATCCTTGTTATTGAAGTTAGGGCCCACGTGGATAATCTAGATAATTTCCCTATCCAGAACACCTAAATTAATCATGTACTCAAAGTCCCTTTTCCCAGGGAAGGTAATATTCACAAGTTTCTGAAATTAGGACATGGATATTTGGGGGCTGTTTGTTGGCCTTCCACAGAGCCTAAATATGCTTTCATCCCCCTCCTTAAAGATTCTAGTTTAGTAGGTGGGGTCAGAACATGTTTATTCAAAATATGTGCCTGATTAAGTACCTGTTATCTAGTACATAGTTTTACCCAGGCTTTAGTTGTTCATAATTTTATCTACAAAGTTTTATTTAGATGGCTCCAATGCTGACTGGGCAGCAATTACACCAAGACCTTGATGATTGACTATCTTATTGAACCTTTACTTGCTTTCAAAGTAGGTTTTGTGTTTTTTTAAGATTTTAAGTAATCTCTATGCCCAGTGTGGTGCTGGGACCTACAACCCTGAGATCAAGAGTCACATGCTCCCCTGACTGAGCCAGCTGAGTGCTCCCATTTTACAGAAGTGGAAGTAGACTCAGAGATTGTGTTCCATATGCTCAAGGTCACACAGCAAGAGAAACAAAGATCTAGAACACAAACCCAGCTCTTATTCTGGAACCCTACAAATTTCATAAAACCACCTGAGTCAGCAGAATGGCAAGGAAGAAAAGTACAATGTGGGAGGGGACTTCCCAAGGCACATGGATTATCAGTTATCAGTCCCTGTAACCTCCACCAATTGAACTGTTGGGCAGAGTGTTAGAATCCCACATGCCCCTCATCTACGTCCTGACACCTGTGTCACAATTCCAGCTCATCCTTACCGGATAAGGTAGATTGCAGACACCAGTTTGAGTGAAGGAGTAGCCTTAGAATTTGAGCTGCCTCCCCCACATACCATCAGAAGTTGAGAACATGACTTTAGTCAATCACTCATTGTAGTTGTTCCCAGCTACCATGGCAACAAGTGTTCATCCCAGCAGCTGCTCCACAGCCACTTAGCTTTTCTGAGTTCTGCCCTAGCATTTGTGCAAACATCAGAACCAAGTCTGTGAGGGCACCCTGCAGCCTAGGTCACCTTGATTGTGACTCTTCACAAACAGAGCAATCTGGGAATGAGATGCTCCAGCTCCATGATCAAGGTACAGTGATATCTTGGGCAAGCTACACTAGGGCCCAAGTTACTTTTCTGTAAAATGTATGCATTTCTAGCAAAGTGTTGGCTGTAGGGATTCATGAGAGGTTATATTTGTTTCTTATTGCTGTGGTAAGAAATTAATACAAACTGAATGGTTTAAAAACACAGGTTATTTTACACCTTGAATTCTGAAGTCCAAAATGGGGCAGCATGGCTGTGTTCTTTCTTGAGGCTTTAGGGGAGAATCCATTTCCTTGCCAGCCCCAGCTAATACAGGCTGCCTTCATTCCATGGCTTGTAGCCCACATCATTCTGACTTCTCCCTTTGGGACATCATCTGACTCTGATCTGTCTGTCCTTTTTATAGGGTCCCTATTGGATAATATCCCCATGTTAGGACCCTTACATCTGCAAAATCCATATAGACTTCGGGGTGGTTATTATTCAGCCTACCGCAGATCAGGAAGCCACTTAAGTGGCCAATTCTTAAATGCCATTTTAAAAAGTACAGCATATGCAGGGTTTCTAGTTCTAATCTATAACACTGTAACATACAACATTATTGGTCATTAGCAGATTAATGCCATCTTCTCTTATTAAGCAGTATCTAAAGAATGACTCTGATAAGGTAACTTGAATTTTTGACCTGTACTACTCTAGACCGACCAGATGTTTCACATGATGGTGTGGGGTTTCCTTTCCCACATCAGGGCTGAGTTCTACCATATAAATCTAATGAATGGATATGTATATTGGAAGGAAAAATCCAATAATAAAGACCTACAGTGTACATACTATTCTTTCCTCAAGAAGGCTTTTAAAAAACTAGATATGACAGTTCCCAATTGAGAGTTGACAAAGTCCACAAAACAGTTATGCCCTCCCTACTATGTACAGATATTTAAATTTTTTTTTATTTGCGAGAGAGTATGCAAGCAGGGGCTGACCAGAGGGAGAGGGGGAGAGAGAGAATCTTAAGCAGGCTAGATGTCCAATGCATGGCCCAATTCAAGGCTCAATCCCACCACTCTGACATCATGACCTGAGCTGAAATGAAGAGCCCGATTTCTAACTGACTGAGCCACCCAGGTACTGCCCCTATTCAGATATTTAAAAGCTTTAGCACTTTTTTCCCTAGCCTAAGTTCTGGTTTAGACCTAGACTTTTTCTAGTTGTAGGATATAATGAGTTTATAAGTTATCTTGAAGATGGTCTGTTAGAGCTACAGTGTGAGGCAAAGACTAGTCATATTTAATTGCAGCATAGCAGAAACTAGGGAGCCCTCAGGGAAAAAGGCTCAGGAGAAGGGAATTACCAAGTGTTGGTAGTGGGGAAAGCAGCTCTCCAGCTCAGCTAAGGGGCTGATGTTCAGCTATGGAGTTTTAATGAGACTAGAAAGGTTGTAATTGCACCTAATCAAACTAGAACCTTCCATTCTTTTCCTTTCTAAGGGGATTGCTGGTCTTAAATTGCATGAGTACAGGGAAGAAGTGACTGAATACCTCAAGTTCTCAGGTAAAGTTAAGGAATAATTTCAGGTAGGAGATGTTCAGGTACAACACTAGATTAAGTCCTTGTGAACACCTGGTATCCTTGCTCTTTTAGGGAAAGGAAATCATGCTCATGACTAGGGGTGATTTCCTGTCTTTTCTTCTTGCATATATGAATGGAAAGATAAAAGAGTAGTCTCCTAAAGCCACTCCTAGAGCTGGGCTGTAGCTGAGTCCCACAGTTGGTTGAATGCTCTTGACTGTCAGCTTTGGGAGTGGAGGTCAGATAAAGCTGAGTGCCAGACAGCATACAAGTCCTACATTTCCTTATTCATATCCACACGGACCAAAGCCCATTAGGATTGTGGGAAGGTCCTACAGTTATTATAAAACAAATTACTGCAAGAGAACACACAGAGGTCAAAGAGGTAAAAAGCAGATAGCTTACTTCAACCACTTTATTTGAAAATCCTTAGTGATTTAACATCATGGTTCTGTTCTTACGCAGGTAGATGATGAAGCCTAGGGTTGCCGCAAGGCCTGCTAAGGCAGCCACAGCCACCACAGTCTTCAAAGCCATGTATCCGGCAGCCCCGTACCCTTTTGAGTCCCCAACATCTGGGAAGGAAGCAGACATTCAAGTCTTAAGATCATTTCAATCAAAAGGCCTAAGTCCAAGCCTTAGGTTCCCCAGAGAAGTGCAATTAAACCTCTAATGTTTCTTTCGGGAAGCTTGCAATAGGGTATGTAGTCTTACTCCTTGAGCCAACCTCGTCTCTCTGCTCCCACTGCTGTTCGCATTTCCTACTTGCTTTAATTAATCTAAGATCAGATGGGCTGACACCTGGAAAGTATATTACTGCTCCGGTCTCTTTAACCAACATTCTGGCATTAATAGAGATGATCCCCAGAGCATGATTCCTTGCAAGTTTAGTTAGAGATTTAAGACAATTTCACATTGTAAGCCTAAAATTAAGACCATCTGGGATGAAGATCTGGGATATGAGCAGGAATACAATCTAGTACAGACTCAAGTTTGGCAGAAGTAAGGCCAAACTCCCTTAATAGTTTCACTTTGAGAATTTGTGTAGTTGGCAAAGATTTAAGAGGATTCTACTGTGACATTAGTGACAAAGCTTGAAGTGATCTCCAGGTCATTAAATGAGGACCATGGTTAAGCTAAAGCCATATGCTCATAGAGTACTATATAGCTGTTAGCAGTGAGGTAGCTCTTTGTACAGATTTAAGTATAAAAATCATATAAAGTAGGTAGAAAATATGATTCCACTTGTGTTAAGGGAGTTTTTTTTTTTTAAGGAGGTTTTTTTAAAGGGGGATTTTTGGAAGAGTACACAAGAGACCTAATCAAGTATAGCTAGGAAGTGACACTCATTCTTTCACTGCTTAGAATTATTATAATCATATTACTTATGCATGGTTAAATTTGACATAAAGCTGTGAACTTGAGTTCAGGAAGTACCCTAAGCTTTAAATCCATACCTCTGAGTGAAGAGCTATCCGATAGCAAGAGGATGGGTCCTGGAAGACTTACAATCATTTTCTCTTCCTTAGTGGTGCCTGTGGCTGGAGACAGAAAATGGAGTTTGTAAATGACCTCTGGAATAGGGAGTAGTACAGAGGGTTGTTGATGTGCTTGAAGAAGTCTATCTCCATGGAGTCCCCTGCTCCATGTGGGTTTTCCTCGCCTTTGCAGGAGAGGATCTACACCTCAATGTAAGAATAAGATGAACTCTAAGAATATCCAAAGAGTAAGTTCCGAGTGAACCTAAACTTCCGAATAGTAACGTTTGGGAGTCATGTCTCAAAACATCAGGCTCCAGTCCATGTGCAAAACCAAATTTGCCCATAGTCTGATTAAGAACCTGTCATCTCAGCCTTATCCTATGGCAGGGCAGACTGGGCTGAGAAAGTTTCTTAGAACTGAGTGAGGAGTCTCAATGAAGACTCCCCCCGCCCTTTTTTTTTTTTTTTTTTTTTTAAATGTGAACTCTCACCCACCCTTGGGGCTCAAACTCACATCCACAAGATCAAGAATTGCATGCTCTACAACCGAGCCATCCAGGCACTCCAAAGCTCTTATTTTTAAAGTTTCTAATTCTGTGAAGACTAGTCTTGCATTGACTACTTATGGTAATAAGGACTTGAAATTTTTACCTCTCCTGTGTCTGGATGACACAGGGCAAGTCACAGAACACAGAGGGGAGTCAGGAGAGAGTCGATTGCAGATTAAGGCACTGCAGTGGAAGTAGACCTGGGGATAGGAGAAGAGTTAAGTGGAACTGATGCACCCACTTTTGACCCATCTCAGGTGACATAAACGCTTACCAGACTAGAAAGCACTTGGGCCTCTGATACAAAGGCAAAGGTCTTCACATCAAACCTCTGATAGTGAGTAGGATAGGTCACAGAGGAGCCAACTGGATGGAAGGTGGTTTTGTGGTTGTCCAGGTTGTATTCACAGCTAAGAGGCACACATCAGTAAGAAATATCAGCTTCATTTTCCCTGGAGTTTAGCTCAACATCTGTTTGTTTTCAGCCATGTGTATTCAAACCCCTTTGGAGTTGAACCTTCTACCTGTTCATTTTATTTACTATACTTTCTGGCATGGCCTGTCTACCAATTGAGTTCAGAGTTGTACATGCTACTTCTATTTTTCTGACCTGAATTAGGACAAGTTACTTATTTGTTTGCTAGCTAAACATATCAAGAACCTTGAGTTTATGTAGCTTCTCATAATACACTGGCTTAATTCTTCCCACTGATTTGAGTACGTATTATATCCCAGGCAGTTAGTATAGGTTAGGGACAAAGAAAGTAGGGAACTGGGGCACCTGAGTGGCTCACCTGGTTGAGTGTCCAACTTCAGCTCAGGTCATGGTCTCACGGTCCCAGAGTTTGAGCCCCATGTTGGACTCTGCTGGCAGCTCAGAACCTGGAGGCTGCTTCGCATTCTTTATCTCCCTCTTTCTGCCCCTCCCCCACTCCCCTTCTCCCCCCCCCTTTCAAAAATAGAACACTAAAGAAATAGAGAACTACTGCTATTTTATTTCTGATGATAGAAGAGTTGATAGATATAGAGAAAATCTTAGGTGGGCTACATGTAGTTCTGCGGCAGGAATGTACCTGGAGTGTAAGAGCATAGCAACAGATTACAAGGGCTTCAAGGAAGCTACTGTCCAGTTTCTACACAGATCAAGAGTCCTGAGGGCAGAGCTGGGAGGACAACCATCAATTCATGTATGTGTTTCATCACAGCTTCAGAGCATTATGGCTGGAGTCAGATAGGCATTCAAATCACCATTTACTACATCTTTGGCTAGTTATTTATGCAGCAAGCTAGGGTTTTATCATAAAGTGAGGTGGCTAGTGTCTTTTCTTAGAGGGAGCAGGTTCAACTAATCCATATGGAATACAGAGCACCTTACTTGTTACATGGTAGAATAGGAACTGGTGGTCTGTTCTCTCCTAATCAAGGGTATTAGAGCCTGGCATCCTTGGGGAAGATCTGTTCTTTTAGATTCAAGGGTAAGAATAAAAGTATGTCATCTTATTGGATCAATGACTTGTTACTAATGAATACCAAAATCAGCGCCTTTGTGACCTAGTGCTCTTCTGAAACCCTAGAGGGTTCTACCTTCTCACTGGCAATTTTTTTTTAAGATTTTATTTAAGTTATCTCTACACCCAACATAGGGCTCAAACTCAACCCTGAAATCCAAAGTCCTATGTTTTACTGAGCCAGCCAGGAGCCCTTTCACTGGCAGTTTTGATTAGCTGAGCTACCCCATACATAGAAAATACCTACCCATCCATGATAATATTCCACTGGGGGAGGGAGGCTGGGTCCATAGTGGGTGTTGCCCAGCAGTCATCTAAGACCAGCTTGATGTTGGGGTCAGCCCTATTTAGGACTCTCACTTCCAGGTAGATTGGTTGGCGGAGGTATCTCACCACAGGGTACTCCTTGTCCCCATAAGGTTGGAGGTAGGATTTATCTGAAATGGAATGGAAACCTCTTCAGGACTCAAGTAGTTGATGGTTGCAAGAGGAGCTGAAGCATCACTAATGCTCCATTAGTCTGGCAGTGGTCTGGCAGCATCACAAAATTCAGGCTAGGGAAGATTTCCCTTCAAGCATTTAAGCAGATTTTTTAAATTAATTTTTTAATGTTTATTTGAGAGAGAGTGAGAAAGGGGGAGAGAAAGGCAGACAGAGGATCCTAAGCAGGCTCTGTACTCTAGGCGGAGAAGGGCTGGAACTCACTGTGTGATCACGATGTGAGCCAAAGTTGGATGCTTAACGGAGCCACCTAGGCACCCCTAAGCAGATTTCTTAGGTTATGTCTCACCTGGGTAGGTTTGCAGGATTAAGGCAAGTGGACCTGGCCTTACTGAGGCCACTGGAGGAGGAAGACTTTCGACTTGTGTATTTATTAGCAGGTCATCTTTCCTGTAATGGCACTTCACTGTCATTCTGTAAGGCATCAGGGGAGGGACAAAGTGGTATCAAGAATTTTAGGTTAGGATTCTGGTTGAATTTACTCTGGAGCTTATCAAGTACCAATTGTATCACACCTGAATTCACTATCTCTAGAAATTGTGCTTGGAGGAAGATCCGCCCAGACAGCATGGATTTCATTTTCATAGATGACTTGGTCTTTCTTAAACTTTAAGTTGGAATAAAGGTTAGAAGTGAGTAACAAATTCTCAAAGTCAAGCCTTAGCATCTCAGTCTGCCAGCACTAACCTTATGTCTTGTTCCACATCCATTCAGGGGTATGTGAAATAGTATCCGCCCTTGAGATGGAGCCTTGAAGGTAGGTTGGCAGGATGAGTCTCCCACCCTGAGGGTTTCCAAGTTGAGAGCTGGTTTTGTTTGGTGGCTGTAGATCTCGACATCCATAAACCCATCCTGGGTACACAGGTCACCTGTAACTAGATGGTGGTCAGAGTTTAAAGACCTTTGTCTGCCAGATGAATGGTTATCTGCCAACACTGAAGTATGGATAAGGAGACCTAGGAGAACCCCTTCAGAGCTGAAGTAATTTATGGGTCAGATTATGGTTTAAAGTGTAATGCCTTATGTCATCACGTCCCTTCTTTTATGACTCACAGATCCCGAGTGGTTTGGGGAGAGCAAAGTGGGGGGGTAGTGGATGCAGGAGCTAGTTAATCCTATTGGCTGGACCAGATACAGGTCAGAAAATAAGAGAAGCACAGGGGTAGAGGCAATACTGAACAAGAAATATATACTCCATATTCTTGAGCCATTTATAGGCATTTGGGGGAAATCTTTTCAATTTTTGCAATCCTCATAGTTACAAGTTTGACTCAATCATATTTAAATGGCAGGCTTGGGCTCCCAACACAAAATATATACAGGCTACTTAAAATGGATCCCTTATACATAAATGTACATCTCACTGTATTTGAGGTGTTATCTACTTAGGGCCCTATTTTAGTAGTTATACCGAGATTTCTGATTAGTTTCCTCAGTAGAAGCAATACAGAGTCTCAACTTCTGTACTCATTCTGACCTACACAAGAACTAAGGGAGAAAGAATGTAGACAAGTATTTTTCTTAAAAAGGTTTTTACCTATAGAAACTGGTGACTCACAGACACACTCAGGATAAAGCACTGTGGATACAGTCTCTCCTTTAACGGCAAAGGTCAGTTTGAGTGAAGCTAAGTAGTTCTGATAAGGTAGGCATTTTTCAGAGAACTGCAATGAGAGGGGAATGACAATTAGCAGCCACAGCCCTGGAGGCCCATAACAGTCCCAGTGAAACAGGAAGGAAGTACACCCAATACCTATAGGGCAGACTCTAGAATTAATCTGGTTTCCCTTCAAACCAGAACAAGAGAGATCCTATCACTTCTCCAGACGAGGATGCTTTCCTAGGCAGGAAATTTATTGCTTTAAACTCATGCCCTGAAATACCCGGCTCTGCACGTTCTTTGTACTGGACACTGAAGCCTGAATTAACAGATCCAATTCCAAAGTGCCGAGTGCTCTGCCAAGCTAGGTCTGAGTAATAAAGGATTCTACAAACGTTGTCAGATGTTATTACAAAACACACTACCCTAACATAAGATTACTCTCTGGTGTCCCTGGCAATTCCATCAGTCAAGACTGGCCTCTGAGAGAACAGTTCAGGACACTTTTCTTTGGATTCAACTATCCTGTTTTTAATAGGGCATAAGAGGGTCATCATTAGCAACTTAAAAGCAGTTCAATGAGCTGAGTTAAATAAAAACAAACACAAACACAAAAACCCACCCAGGAATACTTCCATTGCAGTCATTTAAGAGGCTTGGTGTTTCAGAGTGAATTTCAGTTACTGGAGAATTCACTTAGCAGAGTGATCAAATGAGGCCTTCCCAAGTTTCCAACTATTCTACCTGAGTTTATGGACAAGTCATGAACTGTATCAGGGTTACTGAAAGACTGCTTCAAGTCAGGCTTCCATAAAGCCTAGTGGTTCATGATAGGAACATACTTTCATTTTGAGAAGAGTTTTGCTGAAGTGCAATCTCAAGCCATTTGATTCTTCTTTATCAATTCCATCGTTGTGCAGCTGGCTTACAGCTAAGTTCCTGTTTTCAAGGCTTACAGATTTTAACTTCCCAGGAAACTCAGGTATGCCGAGAGTCACATGTGTGGCATTACAGGTCACAGCACCTAGAAGGAATGGCCAACATTATGGCCATGATCAGCTTTAAGCCCCAGAACAATGGCTCCCACAACTGGAGTTTCCCCCTTCCTTGGGCCTTACCCGATATACAAAGCACTCGTGTTGTTAAGATGATCTTCTGCCCGAGAGAATCATGTGTAAACTTCAGAGGCACTGTATAGAGGTGACTGTTCCCTTGCTGAGAGTGCGGTGGGGGAGAAGCATTTTTGAGAACATTAGAAACTCAAGTAAACCAACCAATGCTAGAAGAGTTATCAGGGCAAACATACTCTTATTAGGCACTATTTTGGCCCAACTAGAATTTAAGCATTTTGTCCCATGACCATTCGTAGTTTTTGAATCTTGTTTCCTAACTTCTGGCAAGTTAATGTTGTCTACTGATAGGACCTATAGGTGATTTCTAAGCAGATACAAGCAGAATCCGATTTTATCTTAACAGCCTTCAAAGGAAATGTTTACAAAACTCAACCATCAGTTTATATTCTATGTGTAAAAGGACTGTACTTGTTAAAATGGCTGACATTTAAGCACTTCTCTGCTAGGATTTTGCACATTAACTTGTTTAACTTAAGGTCTTCATTGTTGGCCCTCAAAGCACTAATTCCTATAATTCCTACAATCTATCATTGTCCTATGATGTGTTATAACAGAACATCTTAATTCATCAAAGACTTTTGTAGCACCTTAGATCACATTATAGAGTAGATCTAGATAGATCTATGGGAAGAACACATTTCTTTTGTTCACCCTTGTATTTTTAGTACTCAGTGCAGTGCCTAGCACACAGGAGGCATTAAGATACCTGTTAAGTCAATTGTATTCTCAGATATCTTGAAGACATGGTTGAGACCATGCTTGGACTAAGAAATATTGGTCTGTACTTTGGTGATGCTACAAGAAGATTCATACCTACCATGTAGTGTGTCACTCCAGTGGCATTGAATGACACTTGGAGGATCATCTTGTTGTTATCAAACAGGAGATTATATCCTTGTCTCAAGACTTCCTCAAGAGTCAGAGTTTTGGCTTTTGTACCATCACCAACCTCAATGATCCATCCCATAGTAGTCTTGGTGTCCTAAAAATAGAGGTTGGATTTAGAGGGCTGGTGCTCACCTTAACTCCAGGAGTATTTGTCTATTTAATGTTTTAAACAGGATTCAAGTTAGGTCACCTTCACTGTTGAACTAAGGGTTACTTAGGTCTAATTTAACAAGGGACTTTCATACCGTATTTTCATCAGCCATGCCTGCAACAACATTAAAGGTAAACTGGAAAGAAAAAAAGAAACCATTATGTGAAACTTTGGTTTGGCAGAGAAGGTTTCTGAAATCATGCTACCTGACAATATGTGCTACCAAGAGCAACTGCTGTGTAGTTCCTCTACCAAGAGGCCTGGTTGTGGGCAAAGAGGCACAAGCCCAGTCATGAAAACTAGCTGTGCCCTTAGACATTTCATCTCTAAGCTTCTGATGCCAAAAAGCAATTGGAAGATCAGAGTTCCCTTCCAGTTTTAAGTGAGACACTAGCTTCTTAGATGGACATTTTTTCCACACTGTTCATAGAAGTCAAGCAGTCAAGTCATGCAATTCTATCATTGTTAGAATCAAAGGTGAATTTATTTGCCCATTGTTGTTATTAGTTTTGTTAGACTATAAAAATCCTTGAGTAGGAGATTGGGCTGTTTTGCTTTTTCACTTCATCTTAGCATCTGGCATAGAACCTGGCCCATGATGGGCATTCAGTTTGTCACATGTTTTTTAATGTGATTGCAACTACCAATGGAATCTTTTCTACTGCCAGGTATGATGTGCTGAGCACTGTATATACCCCTCAGGTAATTCTCAGGGACATCCTATGAGGGAAGTACTGTTGTCCCCTGCTTAAGGCTTGGAAACAGATTTAGTATGGTTAAGAAATGAATCCAGAGCCACACCAGGAATTAGTGGTGACTACAGGATTGTAATCCTGATGCTGTTCCTAACCCTAGCTCTGTGTAGACCACCATGTTTCCCCTGCAATAGCCATGAGAAGCCATCAGTCTGCTTCACTCACAGACATGGAATCCTTTGTGCAGATAGTAGATCCTGCATGCTCATGGGTTTCTTCTGCTTGCATAACTGGACAGCTGATCTGATACATCAGACCATCATGTCTTGAAGCAGCATTGTGGTCCTGGAGTCTGATGGTCATCCGGTGCTGGCCAAACTATGTGCAAAGGCATAGTAAGAATACTAAACGCTGGTAAGTTGGTGGGAAAGGGGATTCCAGAATACCATTGGATTCAGCTGAATGGCCAAACCCTTGGGATTACTAGTACCACAGGTTCTGGAAGGTAGCTCTTACACAGAGAAACTATAGTTAGCCCTTTTAGATATCCTAGGTACAATTGCTCTCTTGGCAGAAAATGGTTTATTGAGCTTCAGGGATTGGAGTTTAGTTTTTGATTTGACATTTAACTCTGTCTGACTATCATGGTTCCAGCTAATTTGGCACTTCAAGTCATTCAAACACATATTGAGCACCTATGTAAGAGCCATTGTTTGGGTGCTAGACAGAGCTATCTTTGGTATTTTACCTTGTTTGGGAACTCAGTCTCAAGCAAAGGACAGCCATCCTTTTTAAAATTAAATATTAGTAAATATTTTAGGCTTTTAGGGCCACATACGATTTCTAGCATGTACTTAACTCTTTAAAAGCCATCCTTAGCTCAAGGACTATCACACACATGCATCTATGTACACCCTGGGCTCAATGTGGCCATCCACAGGTTGTAGTTGTCACACCTTTGGTCTAAAGGAAAGCAACTCTAGGCTCTAAAGTTAGGAAGGGCCATCTCAGAAAGGAAAAGTTAATTACTGAAGATTTTCACTGAAGAATTAGATGAAGTAGCTAGTTAAATATTCAGATTTCTAAGATGTACCTCAGACCTAAATCATCAACTTAGATCAGTAAGTCTATAGTTTACAAAATTCCCCAAGTGATTCTTTGCACACTAAAAGCTTGGTAACTACTGGACACGTTTTTTGTTTTCAGTTTTTTTGTTGGGTTTTTTTTTTTTTTTTAAACTTTTCCCCAATAACCCCGATTGGGCAGTAGTGTTGCTTGGCAATAGAGAAAACCCTATTGCTCAGCTGCTGCTTGCCTTCCAACACCTGTTTTTATAGCATAGCAGTTCTCTATTTGCCAGCACCAAAATAGCCGTCCGTTTCCCGTGGAGGTTATGGAGCAAAATAGTTCATTTTAAACATTTGTTTTAGCTTGTTGCTGTGCCAAGTTCTTCATCTATATCTTATTAATTTTTAGATGACCCTGTAGAAAAGGTACATAATCCCCTTTTTCCAATGAGGAAGCAAAGGCTTAGAAAGGTTAGCTCACTTGCTCAAGATCACAACTGTATAGTGGCAAAGCCAGAACTTACACCAACCCCCTGGCTTCAGCGTTTTTCATCTTCAGCATTACTGGCATTTCAGAACTGATAATTCCATGTTAAAGGGAGCCATCCTGTGCAATGCAGGCTATTTAGCAGCAGCTTTGGCTTATACCTACTAGATGCCAGAGGCAAACAGCCCCCTACTCTAGTTATGACAGCCAATATTTCCAAAAGATCTCCAAACATTATACCTTATCCTCTTGGAAGACAAAACTAAACCAGTTCCCCTACCCCCAGAAAACGGTAATAAAAAACAACCAACCACCACCACAAACACTAACCACCTTGGTTGAGAATAACTGCTCTAAAGTCTATATCCTTAACTCGTAGAGTTCTTATTAGTAACCACTAGGTTACTACTTCCCACAATCACTCCTCAAAGCTATTACTTACCATTCTTCTGGTACAAGTCTCATACGGGGCCTTTAGGGTGAGCTTTTCTGGATCCAGGATGTAAGTGCAGTTCAACAATTTGAAACTAAAAGGATCTATAGAAGCCAGAGCAAATGGCCAAAAAGTACATTTCAGTAACAAAGTAAACCAAAGCTACAGAGCCAAGAACACCAATCCATTTCTAAGCTACTGCAGATCATTTTACTTTTTATTGTCCCATCTGGGTGATAGGACCCAAGCTGATTTGCAACTAAAAATTTCTCAGTAAATTCTGAGATAAGACAGGTTTCTCAGGAAAGACTAGGTCTTTCATGCATTATTGACATCATGCAAATTAGGGACCCTTGTGGCATCATGGGAGTTGGATGCCAGTTGCTCTGGAGTTCATGTGCTTTGCTGACCTGAAAAATGGGGCTAGCCTTAAGCCAAGGGCTTTCTACTAAGACACAAATATACAAATTACCTACCCACCACAGATGCATGCCATTTTTTGGTGCTAAGATCACTTGGAAATTCCACTGTCATTCTGTTTTCATAGCAAGTGACAGTACCTGAAGAGGAAAGAAAAATTTGGGGCCTCTTTGAGCTGCAGGAGGCAGGATTCCTAAGGCTTATGGAGTCACCTCTCCAACAGGAATCAGGGAAAACTACCCATTGGGAGAGGCAAAGTTTGACCCCTACCCTCAGGGAGCTCACAGATGGTGGCAAAGACGTAACTACAATGCAAGATACTAACTGTAAGGAAGTTATCAACTAAATGCCTGGGGCTTTCTGATGCACTCCAGAGCTCAGAATAGGTCCTAGAATAGGGACCAGGCTAGAAGCTTGATAGGCTGATGGAGGTGGGGGTGGTAGATCTGTGAAGAACTGGACAACAAATGTTCTGTCTAAAGACTTTTCAACTTGAAGTTTAAAAAATGCCCAACACAGGGTGCCTGGCTTAGTTAGAAGAGCATGCGAGACTCTTGATCTTAGGGTTCTTAGTCTAAACCCAATGTTAACCATAGAGATTACTTAAACTTAAAAAAACCCTTACCCTACATAAGCCCAAGAACACTTTTTAAAGGCAAAATCTCCCTATAATATGCTATTCTACATCCTCTTACTTGGGGGAAAGTTTCAAAAACAAACAGAGCAGCTCCAATTTTGTCGTCATGTTGATGCTTTCTTTAAGCAGAAGTTTGTGTTTGAAAAGGACTACCCTTCAAGATGAAGGCTTAGTGTTCTGTTCTGCCATTTTGGGGGTATCAAAAGGCTTCAGGCAGTGAGGGAATAAAAATTAGCATAGGTATTTTGCAAGATCTTTTGTTTAGCTAGTATAGCAAGTTATGAGTAAGCAATGGAAAAATCTATTAACTTGATCAAGATAAGAAAGGGGGTGAGTGGAGATTGTGTGGCCCATGTTAACGTTCCCTGGCCACCTAGTTGCAAGCATCTGTTTGAAAGATGCTAAGGGCATTTTCCCTTACCCAACGGGCCTACCTGGGAAGATAGGATTCACCAACTGCATAACACCTATGGAGTTCACTGAAGTCACAAGGTTGAAGAATAGAAAAAGTGACCTGTAGGTGCTAGAGGGGATTGGAAAGAAAGTTAAGGAGGAAAGAACTTCAGCAGACAAGGCCATTGTGTCCCTCCCCACTCTGCTGCCAGAATTACTCACCTCCAATCTGCATTAAACCAGCTTGATGAGCTCCCACCATCTCCTTTCTGTCTGTAAGCCATGGCCAAACGTATCACTCGGTAGAGGGATGGGTTGCTCTGTGCTTTTTTTATAGCAGAAAATAGGACATGACCCCGCCCTCTCTTCATTAGAGACACCTGAGTCTTCTCCAGCTTTCTCACCTGAGAGGAGGGATTTGGGACAAGAGAGACTTTCTAGAAGGCCTGAAGGAAGCATAATTCTGCCCTACCTGACACTTGCCTTTGGGTTATTCTACCAGCTTCTCTGTGGGCCAGCCATGAAAGCAGAGGTCACTAAAATTGGCTCTAAGTAAATGAATTGGTGTTTTTCTCTATAACACTGGGCAAAATTAGTATCTTTTGGGAAAAATACAACTTCGCAGTGTAGAGTGAAAGAGGGTGGTGGTTTTTATCGAAGAAAAAACATCTCTTGTTCATACCATCTTTAAGTAACAAACCTTTCCTATAAGTAACCCCTAGTTTCCTGGCTGTTATGGACATTACCCTGGCAATGTGCATGAAGTACCTTTACCAAAAATGATGCTATTTTCCCACAAGAATAAAAATTTTAATTTACTGCAAAACATGCAGACACTTACAGAAGGATATAGAGAAAAGGAAAAAGTCACCTGTAATCTTGTCACTGCTAATATTTAGATATATAACTTTATGGGCTTTTTGTACAAACAGCATACACAAAAACCAACAACCTAGGATCAAAATTTAGCTAACGTTTTGAAACCTACTTGTTAAAGTTAGGTAAAGTAAAAAGTAAAACCTAATGTTTTACTACTTTACATGGCATGGACGTTTTATATATCAAACATAAAGATCCCCATTACCATTTTTAAGATTGCATAGATTCAATGTCTAGATAAATCAGTGTTTAACTGTTCCTAATGATGGACATTACAAAGCCTTCTAATTTTTCATCATCATAAACCATAATACGCTAGACATTCTTGTATATTCCCCTGGCTAACCCTTAGGAAGTAGAAATTCTGGGTCAAAGAGAGTAGTGTTCTAAATAATAATGTCATATTGTATACCAAGTGGGAGTTTACACGTGGGGAAATTGAGGCAAAGCAGCTTGCCCAACCTATTGACCACTGAGTGTCAGAGCCAGGTTGAGGGCTCAGGTTTTCTAAGTTCCATTCAACATATATTTTCAGCCCCTCTTATGGCAATTTGAGACACCTAGATTTCTGCAACCATGCTCAAATTCTGTGCAGGTGGTGGGTTGGCACTTGCAATTATTGGTTTATGGTGTTGTCTTTGTGGTGTAACTTGAGGGGTAATCACCACTCCCTGTTACAGGTGTCTGAAATACCATTGTAGGTTACCAACTTCCTTGATCAAAGGATTACGTGGGGTTCTCATTAACAGCACACATTCCTGGCTCTCCCCCAAAAGCTGCTGAATTGGGCTCCCCAGGGGAGGGTCTCGAGTTAATGTATTATTTAACAATCACCACAAGTGAATCTTATGATGGGAAAATTTGGCACATACTTGGAGGGAGGGAGGCAAGAAAATGAGTGATTATTAGCTTTCAACTTCTTCAGTGGGAATTAACCCATTATGTTATATGGACTTGGAGAGAGGGAGCAAAAGCCAGGATAAGGAGGTTTCTGGAACTAGAAACAGAGGAATTAGATTCTGAGCAGAGGCATGGTAGCAATACTTACTCCTTGCCTCTGAAGAATATTTTCCAGAAAATGACAACTTTCCTGCAAATATGAAGGTAATTTCCTACCATGATTGTTAAGACAATGATGGGAAGGTGGTAGAGGATGCAGTGTAAAGAAGATTCAGAGACTGATGTGTCACTCCACTTCCCCAGGCCCCACCCCCTGGCTCACTTCCCCACCAATACTGTGCCTTTTCTCCAAAGCAGGAGGTCTTGCCTTGGAAAGCACAGCTCTGATCCCAGACCCAACTGGGGGTTCTGGGAGACTCAGGGGCAGCACAAAAGCCCTGAGCAGGAGGCATGGAAAGAAGGAGGACCACTGTGGGAGCTGGTAAAGGTGGTGAGCACACCAGAAACTAATTATATTCACACTCTTTGTGTTAATGACTACAAGGTATTCCTTCTCCTCTCAGAGTGGGTCTCTGCCTGAGGGTCCTGAGTCACTTCTCACTTGCTTGTCCCCAGGCATTTCTTGAAGGGAGTTTTAGGATGTAATGCATAACAAGGCAGTGTTGTTGCCTCATTTGGGCAGGTGCCCTCCTTCTGAATTGCAGTTCTTATAAACAATAGTTTACAGGGTTTTTTTAAATGTTTATTTATTCATTTTGAGAGTAGGGAGGGTGGAGGGGCAGAGAGAGAATCCCTAGAAAGCTCCACAATGCCAGCATGGGCCCTGATCTGGGGCTTAATCCCAAGAACTGTGAGGCCATTACCTAAGCCAAAATCAAGAGTTGGATGCTTAACTGACTGAGCCACTCAAGCACCCCAACAATTTATAATTCTTCAATTCAAGCTTGCTTGCTGTCTTATTTTCTACAATATAAACATATCAAGACAACCTAAATGTCATCATCAGGAGATGGTTAGGTAACTATGAATATCTTCAGATCCTAAAATGAATCTGGATTCAGGTGGATCTAGGGATGCTGTTATTAAAGGTGACCACAATAAAATTGGAGTTTTGGAGTTGTATAATTCATGTTTTTATATTTTAATTTAAAAAAGCAAAAAGAAACCCACAACCCTGTGTGTGTCTATACATTTTTGTGTCTGTGCAAGGGTATATAAATGTGTATATTCATTAAAAGTACAGGAAGGATGGAATGCCTGGATGGTTCTGTTGGTTGCGTATCCGACTCTTGATTTCATCTCAGGTCATGACCCCAGGGTCACGGGCTCGAGCCCAGCAACAGGTTCCTCGCTGAGCATGGAATCTGCTTAAGATTCTCTCTCTCGCTGCCCTTCTCCCCTGCACCCATGTGCATTCCTCTTTTATGGAAAAGTAGTCCAGGAAGGTATTTCCAGAGAGCTAACCATGTTACCCAGGGGAGGACACCATGCAGGTATGCAGGCAGCCTAGCCCAGTCCAGCTGTGTTGGCCATTTACAACGTTTGTTGGTTCTGGTTGGTTTGTGCTCTTGTTGTACTACTGGTTATAAATATATGTACGATATCTGTCATCCATAGGAATACGGAGGTGGGGAACTCCTGTTTTATTGATTCTGGGTTTTTTCTGTATTGATTGAATTGTCTTGGTGACAAAGTAACCAATTCAAATAATTTAAAAGTGCTAACAGAGGTAACAGTAAATCGGAGTGGTATTTAAGTGATCAACAGAAGCTATAGAATTAAAGACCCATGGGTTCAAACTTCATGGTATAAAGGTATAACACCCAAGTGAGTGGATTTGGTGCACGAGGCTTCCAAAGTCCATCCCCCTATTGTAAAATGAAGAAATTGCACCTGAGAGGTTTAGTAACTGGCTCAAGATCTTACAGAAAGTTAGCAGCAGAGCTCCAGTAAGGAATCAGGTCCTGACGTCCATTCCAAGCTCTTTCTAATTCATTATGATTTTCTTTCTCTTTCACTCCCTTCTTCTCCTTCTCCTTCTTCTTCTCCCTCCTCCTCTCTCCCTCTCTCTCATTCTCTCTCTCTCTCTCAGTGTATGAGAGGATGTTTTTTAAATATAGTTTATTGTCAAGTTGGTTTCCATATAACACCCAGTGCTCATCCCAATAAGTGCTCCCCTCCATACCCATCACCCATTTTCCCTTCTCCCCCACCCCCTATCAGCCCTGTTTGTTCTCAGTATTAAGAGTCTCTTGTGGTTTGTTTCCATCCCTCTCAACTATTTTTCCTCCTTCCCTTCCCCTGTGGTCGTTTTAAAACTCAGTGCTTCTCTTACAGTCAGTTAACTTTAGAGGTACAAGATGGCATTAGTTAGAATTTAACAGTATAAGATAAATATAGAAGCTTCTACCAGCTATGCTAATATAGCTTAAAATAGCTTTCAAATGTCAAATATGAATTTAACTTGGGAAAATAAGATAGATTATGTCAATGAGAATGTTCTTTAACATCATATGGTAATTCCTTAAACAGTGTAACTATACAACGTTAATATCATTTTCTCCTTTAGATCTTTTGACAAATCCAAATTGAATAAGCCTCCTGATAATCATGGGCTCAGAAAGAACTAGAACAAAGGTACACAAAGCTTCATTTCCTGTAAATATAAAGATAGAACAGCTAAGGTAAATGGATGACAGAGAAGGCTCACAAGTTCTAAATAAAAAACCTATTTATATACAAGTATTAATACAGATTACTCCATAGCTAGTAACCAGGGCAGTGGTTACCACAGAAATAGAGAAAAGGTTTCCTTGGCAATGCAGCATATTACTTTTAGTTGATAGAATATATGTTAAATATTAAAGTCCTGAAGCTGATGTGAAGATTTGTTATAAAAGTCACAATCTTCCACCTCTCCCTGTATTCCCATCCCTTGCAGTGTGCGTTGAGGTCAGCTTGTTCCTGTGTCTTCACTTCCCCCTTGAATCTGGCTAGTTTGACCCATGGAATGTGGTGGAAGTGGCACTATGCCAGTTCTGAGCCCAGCTCTTGAGAGGCCTTGTATTTAGCGATAGACCCTCTAACTTAAAATGAGATCGTTAGGGTGGGCCCTAATGCAATATGATTGGGGTCCTTAAGGAAGAAGAAGTTTGGACAGAGACACATACAGAGGGAAGACAATATGAAAACACAGAAGAAGATGGCTGTCTATAAGCCAAGAAGAGAGGTCCCAGAACAGATCTTTCCCTCATAGCCCTCAGAAGGAACCAACACCGCTGACACTTGGATCTTGAACTTCTAACTTCCAGAACTATAAGAAAAAAATTCTGCTGATTAAGCCACTAAGTTTGGAGTACTTTGTTGTGGCAGTTCTAAAAGACACATACACATTCTCAGATTGAAATACAACTCTGTGTGACTATAAAGTATATACTCTTTTTACTGTACCATGATAAAGGATAGGACCAAACAAACAAACCAACCCCCAAAACAAAACAAAACAAAACAAAACAAAAAGCCAGGTCCTTGTTGTTATTGAGAAGAAAAATGCACAGGAAAGAGAAGGTTTAAGAAAATGCAGTAATTATATATTTATGTTTGACCTAAAGAAGGGAGAGAGTTCTTCCTTCCTATGAGTTGTACTCCTACATCTGCTCAACATCTGCTTCTACTTCCAGTGGGACTACTACTAATTTACATTACTAAGTACTGACTACACACCACACATTGTGCAAAGTAGCAAATTACTTGTAAGAACCCTGTGAATAATATTACTTGCAAAAACTCTGTGGGGTTTTCTCTTCATTTTCCTGGTGAGGAAATGAATGAAGCTCAGAAGTAATCTGCCCACATTAATGGTGAGATCTAATTTCTGGGTTAGTGTCTAAGAGTTAAGAATCAATGTTCTTAACTATTACTATACTAGAGCTTTGTTTCAATACAATGCGTGGTGTTCACAGTGGCATGGTTTCCAGTCCAACTATCAGCTTTAAGAGTGTTGAATGGTTTTGATGGTATTTAATTATCTGCTAATAGGTACTGTAACATCCCTGCCTGGTGGTAAATTCGGTCATCTTGAAACAAAATGTCAGCTAATACAGGTTTTCTAGGACCATCGTTCTTACAACTTTTGTAAGAATTTAAGTTCTGAGTGAGGACTTGGTCATATGATTTTATTGACTGAAATCTTCAATTCACAGAGCCAATGATAATTAGAAAGGAGAAAGGGCAAAAGAAAAAGGAAATTTGTTTAGCTAACAAAGCCAGTTGATTCAAGTGTAGAATTTAAATTCATAGCCTCTGCTTAGACTATCCAGTATTCACATTTTAAAGAATTTGTTTTTGGAAACCTTTATAAAACCCTCCACTGTTACAATGTAATGCCATCTGGGATTTAGCATTTATAAAATGTGCAGTTAAGAGATGCCAAGAGATTCTTCATGCAAACCAGATGGTACAATAACAGCTCTGTCTGTGTTTCTGGCAGAAAAATAGGGCTTTGAATGGCTTGAAACTTATGTGAATAAATTAAGCCCAATCAATACTTCAGGGACATTATAATTTCAATAGTCAACTTACCCACCTAAATATTTTCATAAATGTTTTCATTTAGAGAGGAAAAAAACAAAAGGGCAGACAGTGGTTCCTTTCATTGACTCATGTTTGTATTTGACAATGTTTCTAAGAAAAACAACACCAGTGACCTTCAATGTGGGAAAGAAAGTTTCTCTGTATTTTGAGTGATATACGTGTTCAAATGAGAAGCAGGGTTGTTGAATCTCTTTTGAAGAGGAAAAATCCACATCAAATAGGTTGAAGTGTTTTGTTGCTGTGCTCAAGAGGAAAAAGTACATAATTAACTAAATTACATTTTCTAAGTAATGGACTTTAAAATGTTTTTACCTCAAAAGGTGTGTTTTTCACAAACCCACGTCCAGCACATACAGTAGTGTGTTAATGACGCCTGTTCTCTCCTTGCTTACTTCCTTTAAGTTTTCTGTGGAACAACAGGATTTCTGTAATCCCTTTTAATTTTTTTCACTTTCCATTAATCCTTTTATTTTCATTAAAATTCATAGTAAGATGCTCATTAGATGAAGCAATCATGTTAAAAGCAAACGTTCTGCTTGGATCTTTTCTTTTTCCTTATTAGGTAAAAATGTGCTTCTTTGCCATACAAGTGAATTTCCTCTGTAATTAGGCGTGAATAGCTTTGGAGAACAAATACAGGCTGCTTTTGAAAAAGAGATCTCTTGGGTTTAGGGGGCAATCTCATTAATAAAAATATGTGTTTCTGGGCTGCACATTGAATTTCCTTCCCAATTAGCAGTGAATGTTTTTTCAGAACAAGGAAGAAGTTGGGTTTCCACTTTGCTGGCATTGGTTTTTCTTGGGAGTAAACTGGAAGTATCAACTACCACCAATCTTTGTTCCTTCCCTCTCTCTCCCTGGGCAAAGGAACACACAGACTATGTTTTACAGATAGGTCAGAGTTCTAGGTAAATTCTCTATCAAAGGGCTACTTCCTCTCAAGCCAGGATTGGACTCCATGGTAGATGGGAAAACTTTACACCATCAGGCTGTCAGGTAGCTACGCTTGGCAGGAGAGACTGCAAAATTATAAACACAGCAGTGAGGAGTGGACAATGCCATTGCTTTGTGGGGAGGAGTAAACACTTTAGGGGGAGAATTTCTCTAGTGTTGCCCCTGGGGGTGCCAATTAACCCTGTTTTCTCTGGATCATTGGCAAAAAGAAGTCGTGTTTGGGTCTAAGGGCCTCTCAAAGTGAAATGGTTAAATGCTTGGAGTGTCGAGTAATAAATGAGTTTTTAAGAAAACAAAAGAGGAAAAAAGTCTACCCCCTCTGAACCTAAGTGGCAACCAGAGGGACATAGAAGTCACCAGCAAGAGTTTCTAAAGTTATTCTAATATTGCAGGAGTCTAGGAAGGTGGGGGCAGGATAGGGTTGGTTACGACAGGAAGTTGATGAGTACCTGACTTGCTCTGGAGAGGGTCATTGACATTTAAAGTCCATCCATCAGTGTGTAGGGAAGATACTCTTTTCTGACCTTCAAAGAGTCCAACAGCATACTGTTAGAACAGACTCAAATACTTATTTTTACAAGACCAATACTGTCAAAATACACAGTCAAAAGCCACAATTGCTCCACAATTATCTAGACTTCTCATGAGCAGTTAGTGCCTAAATTTTATATCAATCTTAGTTATTTTCATTAATCTCCGCCCTCACCATATCCTACCAATTGTACTTCCTTTGTACTTCGAGAAGTACAGCAGAAAATAAGAAAAAAGACCAAGTACTAAGTTTTAGAGCTCTACTCTCTCTCTCTCTCTCTCTCTCTCTCTCTCTCTCTCTCTCTCTCTCTCTCTTTCTTTCTGCACTCTTAGCCACAATCACATGATTTCTTGGCTTCTTCCAGTTTGTAAAACCATACTTCACAGTTTTTAAGGAATTTTATCTGATTTTGCCTTTATTACTATAAGTTTAAATAATGATATGATCATGAGCAATATCCCCCAGTTTTATTCACAAAGAAATGGAAACTCTAATAGATACAATAAGTTCTTCCAGATTATATGGACTTCAGGTCTTCTAGATCCAGATTCAACACTCTTTGTCAACCTCCTCTTGAGGATATGGAGTAAGGAGGATCTTCAAGTTCAGGATTTGTTTCTGCTTTACCTTCCTTTCCCAACACACTTTTCTTTTGAGGAATGGATTTTCCCAAGGAAATGCCAAAGGATGCCAGGATATTTAAATATCATTTTAAAATATTAAAACAAACAAACAAACAAAAAGCTCAGGTGTCTTACCATTTCACAGGAGAGTTTAAGTCTAAGTCATAAGTACTACTGGAGTTGAGAAACTCCTCCTCCTCCTCCATATCTAACCCTTCTTCCTATCATGAATGATTGCTCTATCCTCCTTTATCTTTACTTCCATCCTTATCTTTATCATTCTCCTCCCCATCATTGTTATCACATTATCATTATCATCATCTTCATCTTGCACCAGACTCCTTGTTTGATTGGCACTTAGCATTCTCTTAGCTAATAATATAGCTTATAATTATACACACTATAATTAATCTTTGAGAAGCCCTCTCTCAGGTTGTATGTGATTTTCTATTTTAGAGTATACTAATGAATGTAATTGTATCTAAAGTAAAGTGGCTCATGCAAAAATTAGTTGTTCTCAAAGTATCCATAATCATGTTTGAATATTTCACTCTCTGAAGTCTTAAAAAATTTCTTTTTTCCCCCTTACAAGAAATAATGTTGCCCTCCAGGTTGGTTCTACAGCTCCTACTGTTCTCATAGAAACCAGAGAAAGGAAAAAACATTGACCCTTGTTGCTAATTATTGTGAGAAATTTTTAGATGAAAGCTTTGTACTTACTCAAAGTTGACAGATAATTTATCCTGGGATAAAGGCTTATACAAAAAGAGATAAGAAGAATAAACAGTTATAGACTTTGAAAATAGATCTTCCTCACCTCAATTCCATGGACTATTTATCCAAACATATTAAAAATTTGGTAGCAATAGGGGAAATATTTACGCTAGATTAAAGAGAGGAAAAGACAATACAAAATGGTATGTATTTGATGATAAAAACTATTTAAAATATATACTTCAGGAGAATATCTGTACAGTTTATCAGTTGTATAGGGTAATGGGTTCTAATTTTATTGCCGTGTCCTTCACAGGCCATGATCTGCATGAACTCTATCATTTGATACTTATTGAGGCTTGCACTAGTTCTATTAGGTGGACAATTTTTATAAATATTTCTGTGCACTTGAAAAGAACATACATTTCCTATTGGGTATAGAGTTCTACATCGGATTGTTAAATCATGCTTTTGTGTTTAAATCTTTTATATTTTAATCTTTAGTCTGATGTGTGTGTGTGTGTGTGTGTGTGTGTGTAAAACATTAATAGGGTGAATTAAAATCTCCTACAGTGATTGAGGATTTGTTCTTTCTCTTCCAGTTCTATTAATTTCTGTTTTTTCTATTTGGAACTATGTTTAGGGACATACAAGCTTAGGACTATCATATTTTGTTGATGAATTGTTTCTTTCATCATCTCTCTTTACCCCTAGTAATTTTTTTGACTTAACCATATTGTGTCTGATGTATATATAGATATACCATTTTTTGTCAGTATTTTCTTAATAAAACTTTTCCATTTTTTTTGCTTTCAGTCTTTCTGCAATTTTATATTTTAGCTGTGTCTATTGTAAATAAGATATGGCTGAGTGTTCCAACTGGTGAATTTTGTTGATTTACACTTATTTTTATTACAGAGAGATTTGGACCATGTTTTGGGTCTTACATTGTATTCTATATTTACACTAATTTTTCCATGTTTTCCTTCTTTCCTTAAGGTTGGAGTTAAAGTTATTGATTTGAGATATTTCCCTTTTTTTAATATAGGCATTAAAAACTGCTAATTTCTCATGTAAGCTCTGTTTTATTTGTTTTTTTAATTTTTAATTTTTATTTTATTTATTCTCAAGTTAGTTAACATAGAGTGTAGTCCTGGAGTATAATCCAGTGATCCATCCCAACCAGTACTCTCCTTAATACCCATAATCCATTTCCTCCACTTCTGACTCCCATCAACCCTCAGTTTATTCTCTATATTTAAGAATCTCTTATGATTTGCCTCCTCTCTGCTTTTACCTTATTTTTTCTTCCTTTCCCCTATGGTCATCTGTTAAGTTTCTCAAATTCCCCATAAGTAAAATCATGTGATATCTGTCTTTCTCTGACTGATTTATTTCACTTAGCATAATACCCTCCATTTCCATCCACAAGATATCATTCTTTTTCATCACTGAGTAGTATTCCATTGTGTGTGTGTGTGTGTGTGTGTGTGTGTGTGTGTATCACATCCTCTTAATCCATTCATCAGTTGAAGGACATTGGGCCAAACTCTTTTTTAAAATTTTGAGATGTTGTGTCTTCATTTTCATTCAGTTCAAAATAAATCTGATAAAGGATTTTGTTCAATATATATGAAGAATTCTTATAACTCAATAAGACAATATAGCCCAATGAGAAAAATGGGCAAACAATTTAAAGATAAGATGTAAAAATGGCTAATAAGCTCATGAAAATGTGCCCAACATCATTAATCATTAGGAAGTGTAAATTAGAACCATAATGATACCACATCACATCCACTAAGGATGACTATAAGCAAAAAGGCAACAAAGGCTGCAAGAATATGGAGACATTATCGCCAGACATTGCTGGTAAAAATGTAAAACAGAACAGTGACTTGGGAAACAGTTTGGCAATTTCTGAAAAACTTAAATATAAATCGTCATATAATCCAGCCATTCCACTCCACTGTAAAGCCAAGAGACACATATATGTTCACATAGACTTGTGTGTGAATGTTCATAGCAGCATTATTCATAAAAGCAAAAGGGAAACAATCTAAATGTCCATCAGCTATTGGATGTATCATGACAATTTGGTATATTTATATAGTAGAATATTATTCAGCAATAAAAAAGGAAGTACTGTTGCATACTGAAAAATGAATACACCTCAGAAAAATGGGTGAAGCTAAACAAAGCCCTAAACACAAAGACTACATATTTTATGATTCCATTTATATGAAATATGCTTAAAAAGCAAATCTATAGAGACAGAAAGCAGCTTAGCGGTTTCCTGGGGTTGGCAGGGGGAATGGGGATTAACTACAAATGAGCATGAGGGATATTTTGAGGGTGATAGATATGTTCTAAAACTGGATTATGGTGATGCTCGAACCACTGTGTAAATTTACTATCATTGAATTACACACTTAAAAGGGGTGAATTTTCTAGTATATAAATTATATCTCAACAAAATAATTTCTAAAATAGACCTCCGCAGTGACCTAGATTAGTTCTGAATTGTTTGGAAATTATTTTGTACATTCTGTGCCTAGATGACCAATAGTACATTCAAGACCTGCTAATGGACATAAAAAAATTAAACGTGCCTTAAAAGACTCAAGATGAACACAGCAGTCCTTAATATTTGATGTCATGGCTATGCCAGAAAGGAAAGGTCCAAGTTCAGTGCTGTGAACCTTTTTGGCTGCCTTCCATGGAGGGAGGCTGGAATGAGCTTTGTCCTGAGGTGATACTCTTCCTTGTTACTGATTAACCAGTTTTGTAGGAAGCCTGCTTCACTGACAACCTGCTCTGCCTGGAGAGCAATATCTGGCTGGGTTTAGGTGAGCAGGAAAAATGTCCACTCGTTACCACCAAGCGGCTAGTGATAGCTACTTGGAACTTTTGAAAGAGGCTACCAAGAGGGATCTGAATCTGTCTGATGAAGATGGCATGACTCCCACACTCCTGGCAGCTTACCACGGGAATTTGGAAGCCCTAGAAATAATCTGCAGCAGAGGGTAAGTTCAATCTGATGGGTTCTACTGGAAACAGTGTTTATGGTAGGATTTTACAGACAGCAGCAAGAGACAGGGAAGTCAATGAAAATACTTTGTTCTTTAGAGATTGTCTAAATAATCGTCTTTTTAGAGAAAAAGAGAAAACTGTCTAGAGATGCTCTTTTCACATTAAGAGCTGGTACCATGGGGATGGCTCAGGAAAGATCCTGAACTCTAACACTTTGTTATTTGCCTTGAGGAGGTGCGGGGGAGGATATTTTAATTCTGTGCCTTTAAAAATCTTTTACATAGGACAAACTGGGTGGCTCAGTCAGTTAAGCTTCTGACTCTTGATCTCAGGGTCATGAATTCAAGCCCCACATTGGGCTCCACACCAAGTCTGAAGCCTACTTTAAAAAAAAAAAAAAAACTTTTCCATGAAATGTAAATGGTTGGCTCTTTAAAAAGGAATCACTATTCTCCTTGACTTTAAAATGTCAACCTTGATTGGAACAAATGATGCGGTTTTGTTTTATTTTTTTAATCTATTCCATTAAAATCCCACAGACTTTTATTAATACACAGTCCTAATGCAAGTCCATGATTCTTAGATGAAGTAGTTGGCTTTAAAACTATAAGGGAACTTCAGCCTGTCTTATCTCTCTAGCTGTCAGATATATACACATGCATATACACTCCCCACAAATTCTAATTCAGGAATTACTTATCTCTTTTCTTCTGCTTATTACCAGAGGATCTAGGTAGTATTGGCAATTATAACCCAACAGCAGTAAAGAAAGGAAAAAATAAAACATTAATAAAGGAGTTAAGTAAATTAATCTAAATTCAGTAAATATTTACTTATACATATCTGCAATGTGCCAGCCATTTTATTGCCCATTGGGGATGCTCTGATCAACAAAAGAGACTCACTTCCTCTCCTCATGGTGATCAAATTTGAAAGAGGAAGAGAGAAATTAAATAAGTTAAGTCATATGTAACATTTGTTACAAAGGGGGGGAAAGAAAGGGCAGTACATAAATAACATAAGCATCTATCCCAATCCATAGAGTGAGGATAGGCTTTCTGGAGCACTGAACCTGGGATTTAAAGGTGAGAAGAGGGGCTCCTGGGTGGCTCAGTCAGTTAGGCGTCAGACTTTGACTCAGGTCACCATCTAGCAGTCTATGAGTTTGTGCTCCACATCAGGCTCTGTGCTGACAGTTCAGAGCCTGGAGCCTGCTTGGGATTCTATGTCTCCATCTCTCTCTGCTCCTCCCTACTCATACTCTGTCTCTCTCAAAAATTAATATTAAATAAATAAATAAGTAAATAAACAAATACATAAGAGATAAGAAGAAGTTGGCCAAAAGGTAGAAGTAAGACTGTTTCCTCCAAGTGAGAGCACTGTGCCTTCTATGCACTGAAGGTGAATAGGGCTGGATGTGGCTTTACCGGAGAGAGGCCAAGTTATAAGAAACAAGACCAGATCACAAAAGCCTTGTAAACTCTGTTAGGGAGTTGAACTTTATCCAAAGGTATGGGAAGCCATTGTCAGGTTTACACAGGGTAGCCATCTGGTAGATTTGTGTTTACAAAACTTGTTCAGGCAGCTGTGTGGCAGTCACACAGAATATTCAGGAGCTCTTTTGATGGATGAGATGAGAGAGGAACTGGACTAGGGCAGTGGCAGTGGGAATGGGAGACAGGGCAGGATTAGAGTGGCAGCTGGGGCGTAGGATCAATTACAGGTGACTGGATGTTTCCGTGGGTGGAGGAAGAGGAAGGTAAAGTTCTACATTCTACTGTTGTGTTAGGTTGCCATGGAGTGCATAGGCTGAAAAAATGTTGTATAGGTTTCCTTAGGTTCCCATATTAACCAATTTTTAGGAACTGTGTGAGATCAATTGCCAGTTAGGTTTAAGGAAGTTAAAAAAGGAAATAGGGGCGCCTGGGTGGCTCAGCCGGTTAAGCCTCTGGCTTCAGCTCAGGTCAGATCTCACGTTAGTGGGTTCAAGCCCTGCGTCAGGCTCTGTGCTGACAGCTAGCTCAGAGCCTGGAGCCTGCTTCCGGTTCTGTGTCTCCTTCTCTCTCTGCCCCTCCCCCTCTCATGCTCTGTCTCCCTCTGTATCAAAAATAAATAAAACATTAAAAAATTTAAAAAAAAAGGAAATAAATTAAAAATTGAATTTAGAAATTAATCAGTCATTGATAAACAAACTCTGGCTTTGTTAAAAAAAATTTTTTTAAATCTAAAGATGAAAGGCAATAATTACATGTGTTCTCTTACACTTGGAAGATGGCCCCAATTATACAAAATTTCATTTTGCCTACAAAGTGAATTTTTTTAGTTTTGTTTTATTTTCTAATGGAAGTTATCTTCCTTCCTGATATGTAAAGGGTACTTATTGTAAAATTTTACATCATATGAGAAAGATAAATTTAATAAGGTAAAAATCAAACCTGTTTACACAGTCATTAGCATTTGGGCATATATCCTTCCAGACTTTTTCCTTAGAAAAAGGTACACACACATGTACATTTTTCCCCCTGAAAAAAGGCAATCATATCATACAAACTTTTCTGAAACCTGCTTCTATTTGCACTTTCATTTCTTTTCATTTGCATTTAAAAGTAGAAATCTATGCCACTGGGTTTTGTTTGTTTGTTTTTTTGAGAGAGACAGAGAGATCGAGAGAGAGAGAGAGAGAGAGAGAGAGAGAGAGAGAGATTAAGAGAGAGAGAGAGAATGAATTTGCCTGAATTTAGCCCAGGTAAACACTATAGCATCAATATTGGGTTCAGATAATCAGATGAGGGGGACCAGTTTGTGAATACGTGGGCAGGTATGTGTAATGGTTCTATTGAGAAGTATGAAAGACACCAAGGACTGAAAGACAAAAGTTTGAATTTAGAAGATTAGAAGAGCAGGGGAGAGGTCCAGATGGAGAGAGAGAGAGAGAGAGAGAATCTTAAGCAGGCTCTATGCTAAGCATATGTGGGGCCCAATCCCATTACCCTGGCATGATGATCCTGAACTGAAATCAAGAGTCCCAGGCTCAGCTGACTGAGCCACCCAGGCACCCCATGTCACTGTTTTCTCATGACTACATGGTATTCTGTTTTTATGGTTTCATTATAATTTATTTGATCAGTTACTTGTTCATGACACATTTCAATCCAGTCTTTTAACTGTTATAAACAAGTTGGGATGAACATCCTTTCTTATTCATCTTTGCACAAAAGTCTAATATTTCTTTAGGATAAATTCTTCAAGGCAGAATGGTCGATTCAGAGGGTGCTATGTTTTTAAAAGCTTCTGGCACATACTGTGCCAGGAAATTTGAACCACTTTGTGATTCCTCCAGCGTTGTTCATTTTTCCATACTCCTGCCAAAACTGAATATTACTATTCTTTTTAATCCTTGCCTACTGATGGGCAAGAAAATGGTAGTGCATTGTTTTCATTTACATTTCTTTTGTTATTAGTAGGTCCAAATATTCCTTCTTATGTAGAGAAACATTTTTGAAAGACTGATTTTTTTTGAGACAACTTCACAAAAAACAATCAAATTAACTTCAAAAGAAAAAAAAAATGAAGTGGACCAGATGCTCAGAGTAAGTTAATATGAGCAAATTACCCATTTAGTAACAATAATACCAATCCAGTTTTAAAAATTATTTCCCAAATGTGCTGACCTACCAAAAAGCAAGAGCAAAATAGGGATTATTTTAAAATCTCTTCAGTGAGTTTCTCATTCGGAAAAAAGAAAGAGACTAGACTTAATTTAGCCCAGGCAAACACTATAGCATCAATATTAGATTCAGATAATCATATGAGGGGGACCAGTTTGTGAATACATGGGCAGGTATGTGTAATGGTTCTATCGAGAAGTATGAAAGACATCAAGGACTGAAAGACAAAGATTCAGTTTAGAAGTACTCCATGAAATTTGTCATTAGAAAATATATTGATTTAAGTTAAACACTAATTTGGAAACTTGCCTTTTTAAATTCTTTCTAATGTTTATTTTATTTTATTTTATTTTATTTTATTTTATTTTAGAGAGAGAGAAACAGAACAGGAGCTGGGGAAGGGGCACAGAGAGAGGGAGACACAGCATTTGAAGCATACTCTAGGGTCTGAGCTGTCAGCCCAGAGGCCGACGCAGGGCTGGAACTCACAAACTGTGAGATCATGACCTGAGCCAAAATCAAGAGTCAAACGCTTAACCAACTGAGCCATCCAGGCACTCAGGAAAGTAGCCTTTAAATAGAATTTTAATAAGTGGAAATAGCTTAAATACACTAGGGGGATTTTTAAAACATCTTACTGACAGTTTCATCTACAAATTTAGAATTTTACATTTGAAATTTTCTTAAAATAAGACCCATCTTTGGGGTCATCTCAAGGTTTTCTTGATGTTCTTCCTTCCATCTGGAAAGGATCATTTAAGTTCTTTTAAGTTCCAAAGCATGTAGATTTAACCTAAACTTCTTAAGACCCTCAATATCCCCAATATAGCTCACTCCTCTCGATAATTTCATTTTTAACTTGTACAACCCAACAATAGTTCCAGGCAAATTTAACCAGTATGTTTTTGTTTATGTTTATAGTACCATCTTGGATGTTTTTACAATCCCTCTTTGATGTCTAGAGTACTTAAGGAATCTTTTGAATATGGTGCTTGGTTAAAATAAATAAAATGTAAAACTACATCTTTGGGGGTGAGGCACTGTGCCCCCCTAAGATACACAACTGTGCGAAGGTTGAAGAAGATTTCCTTTGATCCAAAACAATTAAATCAGGCATACTGACCAGACCCTGGAAGTGACTGCTCAGCAGAACGGTCTTATTTAATATTTGCTTCCTTAGATTAAATTTCATTTTCTTACTTTCCTCTTTGCACTGACTTCCCTTGCCCCCATCTCCATGCACTTTGGTCAGCTGATATATACTCCTGGTTCCTCAGATATGCCATGTTTAACATCACCCATATGTGCATCTGTTCATGCTGTTTTCTGCTCAGAAGGACGTTGCCAACTGCCAGCATATGGGCTGGATACAGTCCAAAACTATGTTTTATTTGGACTTCACTGTATTTTTCTTATAAATTTGAGTCAACGTTAAAAAATCAAAAAATTCCGCATGAAATTCTGGATGTCTGGCTTTGTTTGGAACATGGAAGCTCTGGCTAGTCCATGACAGCTTTTATTCAAGGTTGCAGTCAGCCGCCACGGAGCGACAGCTGTCCTTTCTCACTGGAGCTCGCACTCAACTATGACTTTATTGAAAGAACAAACTTGGCTCCATTCAGTTACTTATATAACCTGCTGGGTTTCTTTAGGTCGAATCTGAGACTTCTGCTAGTGCATGTGACATAAAGGACAAAAAGACATAGGCATGGCCCTCTAAGGCATATGATCTCCTTAGGGAGATGGGGCATAAATATTGGGCAAATTAAGAATGACTTTAAGTGTTAAAAAGTTGCAACATCTAGGGCACCTGAGTGACTCAGACAGTTAAGCATCTGCCTCTTGATTTTGGCTCAGCTCATGATCTCATGGTCGTGAGATGGAGCCTCATGTCCAGCTCCACTCTGAATACGGAGCCTGCTTAGAAATCTGTCTCTCTCTGTCCCTTTCCCTTATGCTCGCTATCTCTCAAAATAAATAAACATTTAACAAAAGTCACAAGAGATTTTATAGTTCTGTGGGAGTTTATTAAATGGCTGTGGAAACAAATAAATATATGAAATTAGGGATTATGAGTTTAGAGAAAAGGGAAATGATAATAGGTAATGTTTATTCAATATTCACTATGTATGGACCAAGCACTTTTCTAATGCTTTATGTTGACTTACGCACATAGCAACTCCATGAAAATTATCCTCATCCTCATACAGATGAGAACACTGAGTCCTATAAAAGTTAAGCTTAAGGCCTCATAGCTGGTGAAGTAGAAAAACTTGAGGTGTATTAATATAAAACTGTCTTGTGTTGGAGACCATTAGGCCTGGAGGCAGGCTTGGTCCAACGTATGCTGCCTCTGTAACAAGCTTAAATCAGTTAAGCATTTTGAGCCTTATTTCACCCGTCCGATAATTATCCTGTTCTTTATTTAAGAAGGAGATGGTGGGGTGCCTGGGTGGCTCAGTCGATTGAGCGTCCGGCTTCGGCTCAGGTCATGATCTCACAGTTCGTGGGTTTGAGCCCCACATCGGGCTCTGTGCTGACAGCTAGCTCAGAGCCTGAAGCCTGCTTCAGATTCTGTGTCTCCCACTCTCTCTGACCCTCCCCGGCTCACACTTTCTCTCTGTCTCAAAAATAAATAAAACATTAGGAAAAAAAAAAAAAAAGGAAGGAGATGGTGATGGTGGGTGGTGGTGTTGGTGTTGAAAGTATAAACCTTCATAACTGAACAGCATGAGGAGACCAAGGGTTCCCAAAAAGGAGTTACAAATCCAATTCGTCAAATTACTGAGCACTGGTTAGGCTACGTTAACTAGTGCAGCTCCTTTCAATCTGCGGGAACTTGTGTATCAACTTGGTATCTTGTTAAACTTCAAATTCTGATTCAGGAAGTCTGGGCGGGGGTCCAAGATTCCACATTTCTAGCCAACTAGCAGCTGCAGCTGCTACTACTGATTCAGGGACCAAACTTTGAGTTGCAAGGAATAGCAAAAGGGTCACAGGGCACTGATGTGCAGTTGCAAGGGCATGGATCGTCTCTTCTGTTTTCCCATTCTATTCACCAAGAATGTCAAGAGGCCTTCTCAGAACCTGTCTCCTGTTCTTCCATGGGACCAGACTGGGAAAGTTTAGAGAGATCCTGGTTTGGAGGTCTAGTCTCGGGTGAGGAAAGATGCCTTTTAGTACCTGTATTGTCAAGAGTTCTCAGCAGTGGCGTGGGCTTGGGGCCAGAGCCATATTAAACGATATGCCTGCCAGTAACTCACAGTCTCAAAGGAGGGGTGGGGTTGTGGCCTGGGGCAAGAGTCCAGTAGGCATTCATTCATTTCACAAATCTTTACTGAGCACCTGCTGTGTGCCTGTGTCTATGCTGGCATGGGGTCTCTGGCCTTAATCCCATCAAATGGTGTCCCCAATTACACCATAAACTGTTGCAGAACTGATCACATATGTGACACTGTAATTACATGGAAGTAAGTTGGGGAATTAATGAATATGTTCTATCCTTTGTATGAATAATGGCTATAATAGACACTGTTAGATACCTACACAATATCCATTCTCCTCTTCTTTCTTGCTGATGGGAACACAGTTCTGTTCAGTTCTTTATTTTCCTATATGTGACTCCAGTGGGGTAACACTGTTAGAGTGGGAATGAGCTCTTACCAGCTCATGAGAGGTGATTGGTAAATTTTCAGGAAGTTTCAGAGTCCTTTAAACACAGTCATTATTAAAAATAAAGTTATTTAAACTTATCAGTCAATAAATTATATATATATATTTTTTTAAATGTTTTTATTTATTTTTGATACAGAGAGAGACAGAGCATCAGAGGGGGAGGGGCAGAGAGAGGAGACACAGAACCGGAAGCAGGCTCCAGGCTCTGAGCTAGCTGGCAGCACAGAGCCTGACGCGGGGGCTCGAACCCACGAACGTGAGATCTGACCTGAGCCGAAGCCGGAGGCTTAACCAATTGAGCCACCCAGGCGCCCCAATAAATTATATTTTTAAATACTCAAAACTTATCAGTTCCTAATCATTTAGTGCATTTTGTTATTAACTATGCTTCTAAGATTTTACACATCTATAATACCTGTACATATGGTAAGAATAATTTATAACAGTATGTTATTGTATATCTCTTCCAAACTCTATGTCCAGTAATATCACATTAGTAGCTTGAATTTTGCCATGATGAGTGTGTGTACAACACAAAAATTGGCATGTGCTATAAATCAGAGCTTTGATCTTTTTCTTGGGTACGCCAGTTATTAAACATTTACAAACACACCACTGGGTAATCTTATCCATAGCTTCAGAGGAAAATTTTAATTGGCCTAAGTTAAAAAGAGCAGCTCTGTTTCTCTTCCTATAGACGTGTGACCCTATTGGGAAAAATGAGACATGAAAGTGGCTTTTTGGGGGGGAATTTCTTGGAAAGCTTTTCTTCTAAAAAGGAGACACAGGGTAGAGAGGGGCTCTTTCTGTTTCTGGCCATGTTGATTTCTGTATGTGTTTAGACTTTCACAAGTTATAACCAATGCCAAGGCAGGATTATCATGTATTCTGTTCCTTTTGTTTTCATTTTTATTTTTTTGGATCTCATGTTCTAAGAAAAAGAATTATATGTATTTTTGATATTTTTTCTAGAGGGGACCCTAATAGATGTGACATCTGGGGAAATACTCCCCTGCATTATGCAGCCTCCAATGGTCATACCCACTGTGTTTCATTCCTGGTCAACTTTGGTGCCAACATCTTTGCCCTGGACAACAACTTACAGTCTCCACTGGATGCTGCTGCCAGCAGAGAGCAGAGTGAATGTGTTGCTTTCCTGGATAAGGCTGCCACTGCCCAGAACATCATGAACCCCAAGAAAGTTACCAGGCTGAAGGAACAGGCTCAGAAGAATGCCAGGAGGCAGATCAAAGAGTGTGAGAGGCTCCAGGAGAAGCACCAAAATAAGATGGCTCGCACCTATAGCAAGGAGGATTCTGGGACTCTTTCTTCTTCCAAGGGTACTTTCTCCAGGTCATCCCTTTCAAATGCTTCTGCTTCTGGTACATTTGGGTCAGTATCTAAGGGCATTAAAGACACCTTCAAGATGAAGTTCAAGAAGAACAAAGATACAGAAGAGCAGGTAGGGAAGGAGAGCAGAAGTGGGCAGAGGAACGTGATGGAAGTATTCAGAGAAGAGGAAGAAGACACATTCTCAGAGGACTTCAAAGAGAAGCTCCAGTTCTTAGCACAGGAGGACAGATGTGTGCAACACGAGTCCATTCTTAACCGTCCAGGTCTAGGAAATATTGTTTTTAGAAGGAATAGAATGCCAAGTTCCGAAGACACCTCAGACAGCAAGAGGGAGTTGGGATTTAAAATACGCAGTGAATTGCTTCAGAGACCAGAGGCAGCAGAGGCTGATGAAGCCGAGGCTAATAAAGAGGGAATGGAAAACAGCCATGAAGATGATCTGCCTTGGGATGAGGATGTAATGGATTGGGAGGAAGATGTGGTTGATGCTACTCCTCTGGAAGTATTTTTGCATTCCCACCACCTGGAAGAATTCCTTCCCATTTTCATGAGAGAGCAGATTGATCTAGAAGCTCTGTTGCTTTGCTCTGATGAGGATCTTCAAAATATACAGATGCAGCTTGGTCCCAGGAAGAAAGTTCTTAATGCCATAAATGGAAGGAAGCAGGTGCTACAGCAGCCTGGGCAACTGGTTGACACCAGCCTCTGATGGAGTATTGGGACCACAGCAATGGGGCAATGCGGTGGCCCACTGGAAACACTCCAGGCAGCACCCCCTGTATGTCCAATGCCAGGCCACTGAGAATGGTTCCTAGGGTCTTGGAAGTGCATGCCTAAGAAAGAGGCCCACACTGTACTCTGAGAGATACTCTGCCCCTGTCCAGACAGACCACCAGTGAGCAACTCAAGGAGATCTGGGAATCAGAAAATGGAATTTTCTCTTTAATTATCTTTTTGATATTTTTGAATATAGAAAGGGTTAAATGAATGGCAGACAAGGGAAAAACACTTTACTTCTCTAACTCTGGACCTAAAAATTATAATCTCTTGTCACACAAATGTGCTGCTTACTTTCTGATCCTCGGAGCCTGGGGACTCCCACTCCAGTTCAGTCCTTAGCTCTACAACTTTGTCTGTTGGAAGAGACTTGAGTTCTTCCACTGGCCTGAGGCTTCATGTCCAACTTAAATATGTTTAATCCATCAACAAATGTTTACATGTTTATGAAATGGGTTTATAAAACTCCTACCTGGGAACAGAGGCAGAGTAGCAGGTATGGAGAATTAAGAAAGAAATAGAATACAGGGTACCTATTATGTAATATGAATTATATCTCCCTAAAATTTGTATGTTGAGGCATAAGGCCTCAACATAACTGTATTTGGAGATAGGACTTTTAGAGAGGTGATTATAGTTAAATGATGTCATAAGGGACACAAGTGGACGGTGTCCTTATAAGAAGAGACACTCAGGAATGCACACACACAGGGAAGAGGCCATTTGGGGATACAACAAGAAAGCAGCCATCTGCAAACTAAAGACAGATGCTTCAGGAAAAACCAAACCTTCCAATACTTTGATCTTGCACTTCCAGGCTTCAGAGCTGTAAGAAAATAAATTTCTGTTGTTTAAGCCCCCCAGTCGGTGGTATTTTGTTATGGCAGTCTTAGCAGACTAAGACTAAGGCGTGGAGAGAAAAGAAGAATGCCGAGAAAAAGTCTGGCCTATTTGATGATTTTTTTTAAGGTAAGTGCCTTCTGGAACTTAAAAGAAGGGAGAAACAATCTAAGTTATTTGTAGGGAAGAGTTGATTATAAAAGGAAATTTTATACTTTTATGCTCACTATGTACATATCTTTTTTTATATGATATAAATTTTTTATTACATTTCTTTATTTTTGAGAGGCAGAGAGAGATGGAACGTGAGCAGGGGAGGGGCAGAGCAAGAGGAAGACACGGAATCCAAAGCAGGCTCCAGGCTCTGAGCCATCAGCACAGAACATAACATGGGGCTGGAACCCACAAACTATGAGATCATGACCTGAGCCCAAGTCAGACACATAACCAACTGAGCCACCCAGGCACCCTTATTATGTGCATATCTTTTATTTACTGTTGTCTGTCACCATGGTCACATGTCTGAATATATGTAAGTTCTACAATATAAATTAGCAGCATTGCTGCTGACATTATTAAATGGTAACCCCAAATTCAGATTGAAACCCTACTGAATAGCTAAACTTCCTTGGATTTTTATAGCCAGGCTTACATCAAGTGGAATTTACCATTGACTGTGTGTACAATACAGAAACAGCTGTTCATCTTCAGCATGGTTCCTCATGCACATCTGTTTGGGTTATTTCAAGAGCACCCATGGAGAAGATAAGCTTAAGGAGAATACAGATGTGTAAATCTGATGAACAATTGGCTCATTCTTATTCAATGGTTAGATTCAGAAAGATTGCCAGTCATGGACCAAATATGTTGCACTAGGGGATGATCATGTTTACAAATACTGCATTTTGTTGGTCTGGAGTAGACTGAAATATTTGCTTTTAAAAAAATGTGCACAAAAGCAGGTGGCACATAGAAGACACCAAGATTGTTTTTTTGTCTGAGTCTGCCTTAGTTAGATGCCAAGCTCCTCTCACTACATATTCCCCAGAATCTGCCTAATGAGGCACTGCTTCCTAGGACATATGAGAAGTATAAGCCACTGGGGGCAGGGCGGGGAGGGGGGGCAAGGGGAGTGCCTCTGTTATCAAAAAGAATGAGTTCTGGTAGTACTTTGTACATCACTGCCAGAGGTGAAAGTAGTGTAGAAAGAATACATCCTAGCAAACAAAGGCAGTGTGAAGTGGTACGAAGAATTGTTAGCTGGAAATCTGCACTGCTGCATGGCTAGAATATCATGTTATGGAAATGGAAAGACACCTCTTTGGGAGAATGAGAAAAGCCACAGAAAATATTACTGGAAGTCAACCTTAAAGGATCTCCTTCTAAGTGCTTTGTGGGAGTTCCTCGTTTCCATGCTGGAAAATTCTCCTACTGGAGGGGCAGCATTTCGCTCAGAAAATACAGAAAGGGGAATGTTTGTTTGTCCAGTAGAATTGGAAACTCTCACCATGACCACCCCATTGGCCTTAATGTCAATCTTGTGATGAGAGAAGGGGCTATGAATTTGAAGGACATGTGGATTGTACAATGCCACATGAAAATGCCATCAAAAATTGTGGCATTAAAAAGAAGGGACCAAATGTAATCCCTTTATGTTATCACAGGGAATAGTCATAAACCTCTGTGAGGCCAGAATGGGTTGTCAGAGTTATATTTTTTTCAACAGCTGAATTTTATTTTTATTAAGATAACCCAGCTTGTAGAGTCCATTGGCTCATATTCCACTCCCTGAACATCTTCAGCTGTTTCATTTAAAGGGTAAATACCATGTCTGCAATTATCACAAAAATTGACTCAAAATCTATGAATGAAACAGTGAGAATTACCTTGGGTCTTATATATCAGGGAGCAAAGAAGGTGAAGTAAAAGGTTTCCACTACTGAGAACTCTCCTACAGCCACTTTGCTATTGGAGAAGCCAGGTTTTGCCTTACTACAATGAAAGCTCCTTGGAGACAAGGAGTTTTCTATGTCCTCTGTTCACTGATATATCCCTGGCACCAAGTGCTGGTCTGTCGTGTAGCAGATGGTCAATATACATTGTTGCATAACTGGATGTGATGGCTAGGCTGGAGGCAAGATGCAAATTATGCGGGGCTATTGATTCCTAGGAGTTTCACTGAATGTAGTCTCACATGGAATCTGAGGGTGGGGTTGGGTTATGTGACATCGAAAGGAGTAACTCTGAAAGGAAAAACTTTCTCCCCATTGCATAAACCACTCTCAATCCATTTTCTGCCTCAACTGTAAAATAGTTGTAGGGATTCATCAGTCAGGTTGGAGAAATGAACTTGAACATGCAACTCCCACCTCTTTTTGGGAATCTCACCAGGCACCTTTATGCACTTCTTGTGGGCTCTTGACCTCTTATGACTTATTTACAGAATCAGTATGTGAGTGTTCTCCCAACTTATCATGAAGGATATAGCCTCTCCATCATGCTGCATTGCTATAAAAAAGTCTTATACCGTGTTATAAAAGGTTATAACTTGTAAGAATTCTAGATGAATTCAAACTAAATGAAACAAACTAATCTCAAACTAAATGAAACAGAAGGGGCCTAACGGAGGAAGCTAGAGCAATATAAATGCCTAGTCTAGAGACAGACTAGGGGATTATGAGCCGGGATGAGTTTAAATATTCACTGTACTCAGACTTCTATCCCTTAAACTGAATGGTTATCCAGTGCTCTCAAACTCCCCATTGCCCTTGGTTCTCTTTCTCTGTCTCCCTCTTTCTTTGTAACCTAACATAAAAGTCAGTGATAAATAAAAGAAAGAACATTCCACTGAAGGAGCACGTATCATGCTCATATCTCAGGCCGTCAGGTAATACACATCACTTGTATGCTTGTGATTCCTAAATCTGAGTAACCAACCCAGACCATTGTTTTGAGCTCCAAATCCTTAAGCCCAAGTGCTTATCTGACATCTCTTCTTGAATGTCTCACAAGTACCTCAAACTCAATATGCCCAGAACTAAACCCATCTTCTCCCAAATCGGTGGTTCTTAATGGATAATTTTGCCCCAGAGACCTCTGGCAATGTTTACAGATATTTTTCATTATTGTGAGTTGGGGCCTGGGGCGGGGATTGCTACAGGTATCTAGTGGCTAGAAACAAGGGATGCTAAACATCCTACCATGCATAGGACAACCCCCCCCCCAAGAAAGAATAATCTGAACCCAAATGTTGATAATGCAGAGAACAAGAAACCCAGGCCTCTATCTATTCTTCCTCATTTGATGAATGGCATGTTTAACTTAAAAGCCTCTGATCTCATCTCTGGCCATTCCTCTCTCTGTCTCCTAATTACAGCTACACCAGGCTTTTTGTATCTTCCTGAATGTAGCGTGCCTCTCCTATGCCTGTGCCCCTGCACACCATCATCCCTTTTCCTGGGAAACCCTTTCTCTGTGTAGCCAGCTCTCTTGGGAGACTCACCCCCTCTGCCTGCCACTAGTCTGGGTTGGACAGTCTTCGTAGCTGTACAGGTCATCTTCTGTTTAGTCTCCAGAACCTCTCTCTGCTATTCTCCACCCTCCTCTGTGTTCCATTGGTGACCTCTGTCCATTGGTGGACTGTCCCTGGACTTCTGATTGGGTTTGGTCAGTGGGAGGAACCATTAAGACCAGAGAGTAGGAGGAAAGAAAGATTGAGACATTTACTCCACCTCTCTTTTCCTTGTGGGGCCATAGCTGCCACCCTTCATCTAAGCCCACAGCTCCTGCTTGGCAGCCCTCTGCCCTAGCTCCAGTGTTTGCTGGGTTCCCTAACCGCTTCTCCAACTCAGGGAGAGGGGGTAGCAGCTTCCTACTGTGGCTGGCCCTGGCAGGCTTCACCATCCCCTCTGCTTCCTGTAACTCTCTCCTCTCTTTTTGTAAAGTCCCTTCATTGAATTCTTTACAGTCACCTCTTTTGAGCGCAGCATCAATTTCCTGCTGGGATCTTGACTATATGTTCCTGTAACACTGAAGCATGGTTCTGTAAGCATCATTTTACATCTCTGCCTTCCTAGACTGTGCTTTTTGGGGCAAAGACTGTTTAAAAAATTTTTTTTCTAATGTTTATTTATTTTTGAGAGAGAGTGCAAATGGGGGAGGGACAGACAGAGAGAGGGAGACACAGAATCTGGAGCAGGCTTTAGGTTCTGAGCTGTCAGCACAGAACCCAACATGGGGCTTGAACTCATGAACTGTGAGATCATGACCTAAGCTAAAGTCGGACACTTAACCGACTAAGCCACCCAGATGCCCCTTGACTGTTTTTTTTTAATTGATGTATAGTTGACATACAGTATTATATTAGTTTCAGGTGTACAACATAGTGGTTCAATAATTATATACTTTATGAAATGCTCAACCATGATAAGTGTGGTTACCATCTGTCACCATACAACATAACTGCAATATTATTGACTATATTCCCTGTGCTGTACTTTTCATCCCCATAACTTATTTGTAACTCAAAGTTTGTATCTCCTAATTCTCTTCATGATGACTGTTTCTTTTCTATTGTGTCTTGGTGGCATAGGGGCTCTTATGGAAAGATCAAAAGAAGAAATCTATGAATTATTTAAGGCACTTAAAATTATTTTAAATTCCAATATAGTTAACATACAGTGTTATATTATTTTCAGGTATACAATATAGGGATTAAATAATTCTGTACATTACTCAGTGCTTATCATGATAAATATACTCTTAATCTTCTTCACCTCTTTCATCCATTCCCCTACTCCCCTGCCCTCTGGTAACCACTAGTTTGTTCTCTATAGATAAGAGTCTGGTTTTTTGGTTCATTTCTTTTTATTCTTTGTTCATTTATTTCTTAAATTCTGCATATCAGTGAAGTCATATGGTATTTGTCTTTCTCTGACTGACTTATTCACTTAGCATAATATGCTATCGATCCATTCATGTTGTTGCAAATGGCAAGATTTCATTTTTTATGGCTGAGTAATATTCATATATATATACATATATATGATATTCCATTCATCTATTGATGGACACTTGAGCTGCTTCCATAATTTCGCTATCTAAATAATGCTGCAATAAACATAGGGGTGCATATATCTTTTTGAATTAGTGTTTTAGTTTTCTTTGGGTCAATACCCAGTAGTGGAATTACTGGATCACATAGTAGTTTTATTTTTAAATTTTTAGAGAAACCTCCGTATTCTTTTCCACAGTGGCTATACCAGTTTGCATTCCCACCAATAGTACATGATAGTTCCTTTTTCTCCACATCCTTGGTAACACTTATTGTTTCTTGTGCTTTTTTATTTTAGCCATTCTGACGGGTATGAGATGGTATCTTATTGTGGTTTTAATTTGTATATCTCTGATGATTGGTGATGTTGAGCATCTTTTCATGTGTCTGCTGTCCATCTATATGTCATCTTTGGAGAAGTGTCTGTTCATGTCTTCTGCCCATTTTTTAAATCGTATTGTTTTTCTGGTGTTGAGTTGTATAAATTCTTTCTATGGTTTGGATACTAACCCTTTATTGAATATGTCATTTGCAAATATCTTCTCCCATTCAGTAGGTTGCTTTTTAGTTTTGTTGGTTGTTTCCTTTGCTGTGCAGAAGCTCTTTATTTGTTTTTTTTATTAAATTTTTTATTGTTTATTTTTAAGAGAGAGAGACAGAATGTGAGTAGGGGAGGTGTAGAGAGAAAGAAAGAGGAAGACACAGAATTGGAAGCAGGTACCAGGCTCTGAGCTGTCAGAACAGAGCCCAACATGGGGCTTGAACTCATGAACTGTGAGATCATGACCTGAACAGAAGTTGGAGACTTAGTTGACCAAACCACCCAGGTGCCTCAGAAGCTTTTTATTTTTATGAACTCTCAGTAGTTTATTCTTGCTTTTGTTTCCCTTGCCTAGCCTGGGGGTGTAGCGCAGTGGGAGAGCGTGTGCTTCGCATGTTTCCCTTGCCTTAGGAGAAGTTGCTATGGCCAACGTCAGAGATATTACTGTAACTAAGGCACTTTGAATAATCCCATCATCACACACCCTTCTCTACGCATCCCTTAGGGTTGTGACCATTAAGTTCCCCAGAAAGAGTTCATGGTCACTTGAGATGTACAGAGGCAGATCATATGGATATTTTATTCCAGTACAAAGGCCCCTGTCCAGACAGCCTGGCAAACGTGATGAACGTGTGGCTAGGCTACCTACAGCATGAAGAGGACCTGTTAGGAGGAGTTTGCATAAGAAAACAAAGCAATAGAAAATGTTTTTCTTTGCTGTCGACTTATCTCATAGCCAGCCTAGGAGTAGGGGTGGATTTGGATGGGGGAGGGGTCTTTGGCAGGTCAAGAGCAACATAACTCTGCTAGTGATTCAGGGGAGCTATGGAAAACACACCTCAGTTTCTTCATCTGTAAGATGAGGAGGTTGATCTGGATGATTCCTAAAGAACCTCTCAACACTGATACTTATTGGAAAACTATAGATTTGCCTAGCTAATACCCATTCCTCCCTCTTTTTGATAAGAGACCCCTTCCCTTTTGTCAGCTCACGTGGCCAGGTGAGCTGATTCCACTCCTGACTTCAAGGGGGGCATGTGACCCAGGCCTGTATAATAGGGGCATCAGAATGGTGGGATGATATGTTTGTTTCAGGGACAGACACATGGCACTGGACTGTGCCAGAGTATTCCATCTAATTTAGCCCCAGTGAGGCACAGAAATGGGCACATGACCTAAGTGGTTCTGTGAGTCTCAGTTGTGGGATAATCTCCATTTCTGCTAGGGTTGCTGAAGAGGACATCCAGGGGAAAACTTACTTAGTAATGGAGCCAACACTGAAGAAAACAGACCTGAGGGACGGAGAGAGCAAGAATGGGTCCTGTGGGCACTTGGAGCCTTGGACACAGCTGTAGCTGTGAGCAGTTACCTGTGTGCTTCTTAATTACAAGAGCCAATACATTCCATTCCTCATCCATTTGTTCTTTCAATTATTCTGCCAAAGGTAGTTTGAGTTATGGTCTCTACCACTTGTGACCAAAGGAGTCCTGACCAATAGAGAAGCTCCACTGTTCTTTGAAATTTAATTTATGAGAAGCCAGAAACAAGTCTACATAAAGTATGATTCCATTTATGTAAAATGTCCAGGAGAGGCAAGCCCATAAAGATAGAAAGTAGATCAGTCGTTGGCAGAGGCTGGGAAAAGAGAGAAAGGGGAGTGACTGCTAGATGGAAGTGTACCAGCTTTCATTTGGGGAGTGATGAAATGTTCTGGAATCAGACAGTGGTGATAGTTGAACCCTGTGAACATGCTAAAAACCATTGACTTGTACACTTTAAACTGGTGAATTTATGTTACAGGAATTGTATGCTAATTTAAAAAATTGAAATACATTTAATTATGGTCATTGGAACTCGCCCAGGGAGTGAATGGAAGCACATGGTCTCCTCACTTCCTTTGCCATGGGGGATAGAAACAACCACAGTGAGAACTGCAGACTTGGAAAATGCTTTATTTCAAGGAATTATAAAATGCAGTGAAATATGGGGGAAACAGAGCATCACTATAATCTGGTGTAACAGAAGAAATGGCCACCAAGTTTTGTTTCCAGCTTCACACACAAATGGGGATCTTGTTATTTAAGGTAAGACATGATACGCTCAAAAGTATAGCTCACTGCACATTGGGTTCCCTTATTTGATCTAGAAATCACAAGGCAGCTGGTGATTACATCCCTTGAGCTGTTGCATCTTCCTCCACACGAAGTTCCTTCATTTCATTTACCAGATGACCAGGAATCGTACACCAGTTTGGCTGCAACCAGGTCTTCTACCGCCATGCCTGGAACAGGCAGAAGTATGGTTCACTTTTTGTCAGAACACTGTTCCCTAGAACAGCCCAGGCCCTGTGACTGGCAGTTTCCTGACACACTGTCCGTGCTGCTAATACTGCTCACTGGGGTAACACGGACTGATAGCCAGAGGTGAGTTTAGGCTTGGAAGGTCTGCGAAGGACAGGGTGAAGCAGGGAAACGGTGCTACGTGGGAAATGCCCACCAAACACATTTTAAATGTCCTTCAAAGTTTAATTTAGGGTTTAGAAAACTTTCTGTGAATGGCCAGATAGTAAATATTTAGGCTCTGCATGCCCTATGGTCTCTGTTGCCTTTAACTCTGCCATCATGGTGCAAAAGCAGTCAAAAATGATAGGCAAACAAATGAGTCTGGCCATGTTCCAATAAAACTTTCTTTATGGACACTGAAGTTTGAATGTCATATGATTTTCACCTGTCACAAAATATTCTTATTCTTTTTTTTTTCCTAGTCATTTGATTAGAAACTACTCCCAGCTTGAAGGCAGGAAAGAAACAGGAGGTGGGCAGAGTATGGCCCACAGGCTACAGTTTGCAGACCCTTGGTCTTGTCCAAACGCTGCATCCTTCAGCAACCCCACTTATCTTGTTGTTTTGGATACACAGCATAACCTCAAGTGGGTGTATGTTTTTAAAGGACAGGGACTGATGTTTACTAATTTTTGTAGTCACCACTGTACCCAGTACGGAGTCTGATACACAATAGGTGTTTAATATGCACCTTCTAGATGAAAAGATGTGCCTATAATCAATCCCCAAAGCAGGAAAACAAACATTGCTCAGAAGGGCAGAGCAGATTTCTGCAGTATGGTCTCCTGAAGGGGTTGCTGACCTCTGATCTCTGAACTCTGAAACTTTCTGTCACAACTGGATCCGTGTGACGTCTTTGAACTGGACTCTGGGTAAAGTTTATACTATTTTTCCTGTCTCCCTATGTGTGAGAGATTGTGAAAATATATTTAAAAGCCAGCAAAAACATATACTGACCCTTGGCATGGATGCTGGGTGGCCAGAGTATTCTCAATGTTCTGCCAAGCATTAAAGCTTTGGGTGCTTGATCATAGGAAATAGGGAAGTTCTTGGGAGAAGGGCAGAGGACATTCTTGGAGGCTCTAGGCAGTAACTATTTATATCAACCAGTTTGTGAGCATTTCAATATTTTAGGTATATTAGTTGGCTATCAGGTCTGTTACCATGTGCGTCCATTTCCTTCACTCCAGGTCGGGGGTGAAATTGCTGGGCTGAGGGGCAGACTGGCCAATGGGGGCCCAGCCTTGGTTGGGCTTCTGCCTGTATAACTTTGGCGGTAATGGGGCTCCCCATGGAAGCCACTCTCAAATCAGCAAGTAGGAGGGTGGGGAGGCAAGAACAAAAAGAGGTCTCAGGCTGTACTTCCTGTGTGAGGCTCTTCTGGTGGGTCTCTCTGCCATTTCCCTTAAGCTCCCTGTCTTTTAAAAAAATTTTTTTAATGTTTACTTATATTTGAGAGACAGAGAGAGCACCAGTGGGGAAGGGAAGGGGCAGAGAGACAGAGAGAGAGAGAGAGAGAGAGAGAGAATCTGAAGCAGGCTCCAGGCTCTGAGCTGTCAGCACAGAGCCTGACATGGGGCTTGAACCCATGAACCGTGAGATCATAACCTGAGCCAAAATCAGATGCTCAACTGACTGAACCACCCAGGCTCCCCAAACTCCTTGTCTTTAAACACCCCCTACCTTCACCTCTGCAGGATACCTTCTTCTGATTTTCATTTAGATCTAAGTCTAAATGATTTCCTGCTGACACTTGCTGTGTACAAATCATTTTACAGACATACACACGTCACTTAATTCTCACAAACACGGAAGGAAACAGGTGGTGAAGATACCGTGGCTCAGACAGGGTAGGGTCAGAGCAAGGAATCCTGCCCAGGACCACCCAGTTCCAGAGTTCACGGGCTTACTACCCACTGTGCTAACACATGTAAATAATTGACTCAAATGACAGATTTCATGACTCAACTACGGAGTCCAGTGACTCATTCCTCTTTGCACCAATGGGCAAGCCTGCCCTTGTTCTCTGGGTGGAGGGTGCCCTGGGAGCCCCAGTCCTTACCTAGAGACTTGAACACCGTGGTCTTGTCGCAGTGCGCTGGCTTGACTCCCCTCACCACTTCTCCCAGCTCAGCAAAGATCTCAGCCTGTGAAATGAGCACGTGCTGACCGGGGCCTTGGAGCCAACGTCTGCTCCAGCCAGCTTCTGAAGCAGGGCAGGGAGAGCACCCAGAACTGGATGCGGGATCACCATGACAAAAAGACCATTTGTACACTGGCTTCCTATATGCGTGTGTGTGTGTGTGTGTGTGTGTGTGTGTGTATGTGTATATTGCATAGCATCTGCCTTTGTGATAGACCATGCATGCAGAGATACAAGTTTGCAGCCAGGGGAATATCTGGCCAAGACAGTGTGTCAGTGAGGAAACAAGCGTGTTCTTATCTGATCACTCATTTTGGCAGCCCTCTTCTTGCTCCTGTGCTCTGGTTACAAAAGGATAAGGCCATAACATGGCCAACCCCTGTCTTACTGTGTTGGCCACATTGGGAAGGTTGCCAGCCACTTATCTCCCAATCTCACTGCTTCAGAGGACTGCTCAGTCCGACAGGGAAAATCTACCAAGCTGCTCTCTCCAGGCAAAGGGGACAGGAAAACACATGTTACTACCATAATGACCAGATTATTCCAGAAGGGGATTAGAAAGGGTTGAGAGATGTTTAGGAGCTGTCACCCCACAAAGCGGCAGGGTGGGGGGTGGCTGAGGTCTGGAGCAGTCCAAATGGAAGGGAAGGTTAATGAAACCCTGGCATCCAGGTGAGGCCAGCTGGGCAGCAGCCCACCAGGAAGAGAGGCTCACCCCTGACAGGAGGACATCTCCAGACTCTTTCAGGGCAGCCTCTTGGGAATCCACATACAGCACAGCCTGTTTCATCAGCTCGTCATCCAGCTCTCTCCAGTCAGGTCTGCTGGCTCCGATGGCTAAGAGACAGCAAAACAGATCCTGAGCCAGAAGCAGTGGCAAGGGACACTACATGTGCCAAAAAAAATGGAAGAGGGGTGGGGGAAAGGAGGTGACAGAAGACATGTGGGAATATTCAGATTTGGGATGCCTCATTTCCCAATGCCAACCCCCCCCCACGCCCTCCCAATCAGCAAGACTGAAGACTCATCAATAAGAATAATGCCTGTTTTTTTTTTTTTTTTTGCATTTCATACGAAGATCTTTCTAAGAGATTTTGAGGCAACTTAGCATTCATTTATTGGCTGCCTGCTATCTGTGGGATGTTTCACACATTTTATTTATAGTCCTCACAAGAACACTTGATGTCTGATTCCGATTTACAAGGTGCACAAAGGAGGCTCAAAGAAGTGAAAGTGCTTGCCATGGTTGCATATCTAAGACGTGGCCCTGCGACCCTGCGAGTGCCATGCCTTTGACGCCTCTTCTGTTTATTGGGGGCAGTAACCTCTTTACAGAAATCCAGGAACAGAGACATCACTTACAGCTTATTCATACCCTCCACTCCTCCATCTTCTGTCAATGTACTTGTTCTTGAATACTTCCCATTCCTCACCCTCAACCACTCCTCCTTTAACTCATGACACAGGAGCCCAGGGCCAGGCTCACAGAGAAGCCCCAGGAGAGCGGAAACTGGCTTCATCCTGGCATTCAGATATCACATCCTTTGCAGGGAGCCTAGGAGCATAATGATGAATCCAAGGAATCCTGTCTCCTGGCACTGGCATGTAGGATAATGCAGAGGCTGCCACCAAAAGCCCGCAGGGCCAGGCAGGTAAGGAACAGGAAGAAAACTGGTTGGAGGGGCTGGCCTGGAAGTGGTGGAGGCCCAGGTACAGAGAAGAAAGCAGGCCCTTGTAAAGAGGGCAGCCATCACTGAGCTCCAGCTAACTGTGGCCATGTGAAAATGCACAGCGCTGTTAGACAGTCTCTCCTTCTTCCTTTTTTTTTTTTTTAAAGAAAAGCAGGAAATCTATTTGCATGTGTTATTTCTTGATTTTTAGAGCACACTATGGTCCAAACAAAACACATCTGCTGGCTGGATCCAGCCCATGACCAGCTAGTCTTTGGAAACCACTATAAAGCCTTGCACCCACATAAGGTAGTATTTATGTGCCTTCCCACATTGTGTCCAGTTTTCTCTACTTGTTCCCTCTCCTGCTGTTGTCCCCCACTCTAGTTTTCAAAGCGAGTGGTGTAAAAATGTCCTTCTCGAAGGTCATTTGTGTGGGGAGTTCTGTAGAACAAAAGCACTAACTAAACAAAGCTCGTAAATAAATCATAAGCTGGTGGGAAAAACCCTAGCTTCCCAAGCCACCTCTTCTCATTGCACTTGCATCCCCCCTTCCCAGCCCTCCCCCGCCCCAGTTCTTCTGAGCAGGAGGAGTTCTCAAAGGGTCCTGTGAGGCCACTTGGGCAGATGGAGGTGGGCCAGGCAGTGAAGGGAGGGGAGGGGGTCTCACTAAGTCTGGGCCCTGGCCTTGCTCCAGTGGAGCAAGAATGGGTGAGTGTGGGACCCCAGCTGGGACAGCGGGGGGAGGGTGTAGGGTGGGGGTGAAATTAAGCCTATCTCTTAGCCAAGCTGTAAAGTAAGTAAAATCTGTTGTTGGTGTTAGCCTGTCAACCACACTTGTAACATATTTTTCTGAAATATATTTGATGCCTCTGTAAACACAGAAACCAATTTTGTCTTTGGGCTAAAGAAGTAGAAGCGATGCCTTGACTCGAAATCGAGGCAGCGCTTCCTGGAGATCCCAGTGTGAGAGAGATTCTTGGTTGTTGGCTTTGAGGATGGAGCAGCCACACAAGGAATGTGGACAGCCTCCAGGACACCCGTATTCCTCTCTTAACAACGTGCAGCATCTGCACAACCACCTGAGCCCGGAAGAGGGCCCTGAGCTCTAGATGAGGCCACAGCTCAGACAACACCTTGATTTCCTCCTTGTGCGAGCAGAGGCCCCCAGCTAAGCCATGCCCAGAGCCACAGAAACTGCAAGATCATACATATACGCTGCTTTGAGCTGCAGAAAAAAAATCAAGTCAGTCTTGATGAAGATTCAGTTCTTGTCTGTTTTACCAAGAACCGGTTTCTTTTGATTTTTCAACTTCTTTCAGAAGTGGTCTTACTGTCATAAAGCCAGAACTGACCCATCTCTTGCCTGCTTACCCTCTGGACCCACGCCATAACACCAGTTCACACAAGCTGAGACCTTCACTTCATGCTGGCTTATTCCTCAGACAAGCCACACATTGGTTTCCTTCACAGAACTTATCTGCAGCTGGAACCATCTAGTCTATCTATTTGCTTACCTGTTTGTTGTCGACTTCCCTTCTCCTGAATGTAAGTAAGCATCAGGAAAGCAAATGTCCCCGAGGGCTGGTTTCTTTTGTGCCTCCCCAGCATCTAGAACAGTGCCTGGCACATGGCAGGGACTCAGGACACATTTGTGATTGGGTGCGCAATCATGACACTGGGCTCCTGCCTGCTCTCTGCCAATGGGTGTAGAATTCTTAGCTTCTGAGTTCACGCCAGGTGGTTGTCACCAGAATAGAGGGCACTGATAACCTGTTTAAATCTCTAGTATTTTCCCTCCTTGATCACCAGATTCCAGTCTTCTTTTTGGAAGATAATAGAGAGTATAATTTAAGAGCTTGTGCTCCGATGGTAGATTGCCTCAGTTCAAATCCCAGCTCTACCAGTAAGAACCTCTGACTTTGGGCAAGCTACTTAATCTCTCCATGCCTTGGTTTATCCACCTATAAAGTGAAGGTAATGATAAAGATAGCTCCTACCTCATAAGGTTGCTCTAAGGATTGAATGATGTAATACAAATAAAGAATTTAGAACAGCACCTGCAATAGTAAATATTTAATATAGACCAGTTCTTGCTATAACCTCCAGAGTCATCTGAGAAACTGCAGAAGCCCCAGGAACTCCTGTGTTTGGAGTCCCACCCATCCTATCACACATATTATGACATCCACATGTCATACTAAATGTCTTTGGTGCTGTAATAATTAAAAAACTTTGTGGGGGGTAATTCTAAGTCTTTTTAAGAAAGAAGGAATCGTTTGGCTTTTGTCACTTAAATTTCATTACATTTAAGAACTTAGCTGTGACTGATCACTTGCCATAATGTTACATTTTATAGAACTCAAATTTATAAGCTTCAGGTTTGTGATTTTTGTTTCAAAGTTTTGAGTGAATATTGTTTTTCAGGGCTGGTCATTTTGCATGAGTAAAATAGCTGTGCAGATGAAGCCACTTGGTTTAGCCTAGGGACAACTCTGGCCACCACTTACCCATGGCTCCTGGATCCACTCTGCTTACCATTGATGTGAGCCCCCGGCTTCACCCATTCGCCAAACAAAATGGGCTCTGTTGCCATGGTGACTGTGATGATCACATCTGCACCCGTCACTGCCTCCTGGACCGAAGAACAGACCTGTACCTCTCCTTGAACTGTGTCTGCAAACTTTTCTGCATTTTCTTTGGTGCGATTCCAAATCCTCACCTTCAGTGGGGACAACAAGGACATTGGTGCCGTGATTGTTTGACTGTTTATGTTTCATTATGTTTTACAGGTGCCAGGGGAAAGCTGAGCCACTCTGGGGTAAGGGATTTAAATCATCCCCTGTGCGTGTGCCTGGTTGGCTCCGTCCGTTAAGCATCCAACTCTTGATTTTGGCTCAGGTCATGATCTCATAGTTCATGGGATTGGGCCCCATCAGGCTCTGTGCTGACAGTGTGGGGCCTGCTTGGGACTCTCTGTCTCCCTCTCTCTCTCTCTGGCCCTCTCCCACTAGCACATAGGCATGCAGGCAGGCAGGCATTCTCTCTTTCTCTCTTATAAACAAAGAAATAAACATTAAAAAAAAAAAACGGTCTAGATCAGACTCTCGACCTAACTATTTCAGAATTGCCCATGTTGTAGTAAAGGAGTATAGATAAAGGTCACTTATTCTTCCCTTTCCTCTTCTCCCCTAACCTCCCTGCACTTACCTCTTTAAAGCAGAATTGCTCTGTGAAGACCTCGTAATGGCTGTAGGCCTGGACCCCAGCCCCAAGGATGCACAACACTTCACTGCTGGGTGGTTTCAAAAACTATTTGAGAGAAACCGGGTGGCAAAGGTAAAGGGAGACACATCAGCCAGGTGAAGAACAAACAGTTTGAGTATGAGGTGTGTTTGGCCCCATCTCCAGCCCTCTTACTATCTTTCGGGCAATGAAGGAGATGGCATTTTGGGTTTCAGTTTCTCCTGTGTAGAGTGTGGAGGGGAGGAAGGAGCCTTCACTGAGCCCCTAATATATGCCAATGCTTTACCCTCATGATCTCATTTATTCCAGACAATCACCCTATGAGCAAAGCAATCCTATTTTTATCCCCTTCTAGATGAAGAAATTGGGGTCCAGAGAGGTTAAGTAACTTGCTCAGGGTCCTACAACTATTAAATGGCACAGTGGGGCTCCAAAGTCACATCCTTCATTCTCCAGAGCCCACATTCTTTCTCCTGCGCCACCCCATCTTGGGGATGTGATAGGCCACACCCACTTCTCAGAGCCCTGAGTTACTTCTAAGAGCTACCTGGAATCCATGGGCCTTTGCAACTCCAGGTTCTCCGTCATATTTTCAAAGCCCACTGTTGAGCCTTTCTCAGCCTCCATCTTTCTTTAAAGAGGAATGTAGAGCTGGCATTTGTGGCACCTGCTAAGGATATGTGAGTGTATCTGTGTTGGGGAGTAGGGTTCTATAATCAACTCATATCAAATGTCACCTCTCAGGTGACATCTTTCTGATCTTCCTGATAGAAGTCACTTCGCCTCAGCACTTATTTCTTTATGGATTCTTATGTCTTTACTGATCAGTAAGCCCATAAGGACAGAGACAGTCTCATATGCACAGATTTGGCACAATTCTACTATGATGTGTAGGAAATAAAGCAGGGTTCTTGAACCTCAGCATGACTGGCATTTGGGCTGGATAATTGTCAGCAGAAACAGGTGGGTTGTCCCATGAATTACAGGACGTTCAGCCGCATCCCTGGCCTCTATCCATTCGATACTTGTAGTATCCCCTACTTCCTCTAGTTGTGACACAACCAAAGATGTCTCCAGATATTGCTAAGCATCCCTGGGACAGGTAGCAAAATCATTCAAGGTTAAGAACTACTGGCATACCATCCATATAAGATAAGAGCCTCTTGTGGGGCAACTGGGTGGCTCAGTCGACTGAGCATCCGACTCTTGATTTCAGCTCAGGTCTTGATCTCCGGGTCATGAGTTCAAGCCCTATACTGGGCTCCACGCTAGGCGTGAAGCCTACTTAAAAAAAAAAAGTCTGGGTGGGGGGAGGGGAGGGAAAGAATCACTTCTGCCTTTTCTGTATTTCATTTGTAAAATTTAAGTCTGTTCTTTCTTCAATATTAATTATTGCATTTCTGGAATGTAATCCTAAAAGTAAACGCCTTTTTAATTGTTAATTATTAGCAAGAAGAAGTCAGAGAGAAAGTAGCAGATGTTCATCTTTCCTATAGCTGCAGGAGAGATACCATTTTGTGCCATAAAATATAGCTGAAAGTAGCTGACTTGGGAAGTTTTCACAATTCAATATTAACCAAATGGGCAATCTTATGCTCTTATCCAACAAGGAGAATTAGGTGATTTATTCCTTCACTAAATCAATTTTTTTTCTGTTCTCAGTTAATAGGAGTCTATTCTTAGAAGTACACTTGGGCTTCAGAAATTGTTGCAGTGTCCTGTAAAACAAACCTTCAACTTCTGAAACTGAATCTCTAATTCTGATCGGTTGTCTTACTTGATAATTTGTTGCCTTGATAATAATGTTACAATTGACATCTCTCTTCCTAAATAGCATAACATTTATAAGATGTATGAAATCATAACAGAACTAGTGGTACTTCATTCTTTTTCCCATAGCATGCAAGAAATTAAAAGCATGTATATGAATCTGCTAGGTTTCTTACTTAGAGAGTTTAGAAGCGTGGGTCTCACCTTCATTTGCTAATGAACACCACTAAATGTAGCCCTACCATCTCTCCAGCCCCCTTTAAGGCCATGCTCCCCTCTACTTCCTGTCCTTCAGCCACACCAGCTTCTCAGCAAATTCCCAAGCACATGTGCTACCATCAACTACAGGGCCTTTGCACAGGTTCTTTCCTCTGCATGGAATAGTTTTCTCTCTGTCTTTCACAAGTAACTCCTACTGTCTCATAGCTCTCCTCAGATATCCCTTCCACAAAAAGAGCCTTCCCAAATCCCACAGACCTCCTGTTACACACTCTCATAGCACTTCACCTCTTGCATTTGATGCGTTGGTCTATGTTATAGTTTCAGAGGTACTGGTGTGATCTTTGGGTTAATATCTGTTTCCACAAATGGACTCTTGTGTTCCATGATGGCAGGTACCGTATCTGGTTTTGTTCACCATTTTATCCCCTAGACTGAGCACTGGGCCTGGCCCCTAGTGAGCACTCAAATATCTGTTGAATAAATGATTGTCAGGGATAAACTCTGATATGTACTGTCACCTTGAGAAAGTATGCCAGAATCCACAATTCAGGTTGTATGTGACCCCAGTGCAAGGCAATTGCAGTGACTGACAAACCCAAGAACTTCCTATACGTCTCATCCTCCTCCCTAAAGCCCTAAATAAATGAGAAGTGGTGGAAAAGAAAACACTCTCTCTTCCAGGGCAAAAAGTATAATAGATCTTTAGTTCTTTATTGAAATGCACCCCTGGGCATAAAGCTATGAAGTTGCAGCCTAAACTCTGAAGCATCCGCTCAGTGATTCTCAACTCTTGTGGGAGTGCAGATATTTATCAATGAAAAAAAAAAAAACGCACAGTGTAACTGGGAGCTGGGTCTATAGGAATTTGGTTTCCAAACATGGTTGACATCAGAAGTAACCAGAGATTATCAAAACAAAACAAAACAAAAACAAACAAAAAAACCCCACAACAACCATTTTCTTGGGCCCCACTCTCAGTGAGTTCGAATCTGTGTTTTGGGGATCTGAAATTTTAAAAACATTTCCCAGGTGTTGGCTGCTGTTGGAAACCATAGACCGGGGCCAAGAAGATCAGGCAGTTTTGGAAGATCCCACAGCTTTGCGGGTTATGCGACTTTGGGATGTCCTAGATTCCATCTCTTCCAGGACGAAATGAGGCCAATAATACTTTTCTCCCTCCCTCACAGAACCCAAAGATATATCAAGACAATGCATTCGAAGTTCTTTTAAAAAAGACCAGAATCCTTTACAAATAAATGAAAGGCAGTCTTGTACGAGTGAATATATATCTCTCAAGGAATCCCTTGATTATTTCAGCCTGAGTTGGGTCTGGATATACTTCAAAAAAACCAGTTCATCCAGGTGTGTGGCCTGCCGCCTTCCTACACAATTACCAGGTTAATCCTTACATTTCTTCCCTCTCCTCTTGTGTTTAGACGACCTTAACACACTCACAATCTGAATACCTGATCTCTGCCGCTCCCCAAACCCCACATCTGCTTATGCTCAGTCCTCATAGACTCCTAAACCAGCTCAGCAGACCATTCACATTTCCAGCTCATGTGAAAGACACCCAGTTGTCCAAGCCTCCTCTTCTTAACCCTAACCTCTACAGATACTGTTTTTCTTGTAGGATGCCCTGACAGTGCTTGGGAACGTCCTCAACCCCTTCGCTTGCTTTCCCTTCTGCCTGAAGAGTACCCTCCCCACTTCCTTCCTTCAGTTTTTACTCAAATATCACCTTCCTCATGGGTGAGATCTTCTGTGGGTAATTCAGAATGTCACCCAGTATTCTAGTACTGCTTTATTTTCACATAGCACACTGTTTTCTGTTGGTAGTGGTTTTTCTTAAGGCAAATCCTACAAATCCTAGCATGTTATTAACTCAAAAGGGGTTTAAAGTTGTTGGTTAATTACTGTCTTAGCAAACCACGCTCTGTGTTTTACTTTTCCTCTTGTGTTTTGTCTAAACCTCCGTGTGTGTGCCACTCTCTGTTTTGTTCACTGCCGTATGCCTGACATATGAACAGTGCCTAACATATAGTGGGATCTCAGGTGGTACTCGCTGAATGAATACATGAGTGTGCTCGGATCTCTTCAGCTACCCCTCTGCTTCTTGTGCAGGATTGGCTCTGGGCTATGGGGCAACCACCGCAATTTACCAGGAGCAGTGCAGTATAGGGGGCAACAAAGCAGTCCCGGGGGTCATAGAAGGTAAATTTTAAATTATTGCTCTGCTTATTAGCAGCTGTGTGATCTTGGGCAACTCACATAACCTCTCTGAGCCACATTCCCTAAACCTGACAAATGGAGATTGTCCTATCTCCTCTGCAAGGTTGATGTGAAGATCAGGAATAAAGTATGTAGGGTACCTGGTATCTAGTGGTGCTCATTAAACAGTAGCTAATAGTTTTGTGAATCCCTGTGCTCACTTGACATCCCATTTTTGGCTTATGGAGTTAAAGCTATGTCCAAAGGAATATCGAAGTAAGTTGCTCACTTCTCCCTTAGGCTTTCAAGTTGAGACACCCAACCCCACTCTCCAGCAAACCTCGACAGCACAGGCTGGCACTAATCTTACCTTGGTAGCAATAGCAGATACTGCAGCTGTTCTCTTTGCGGTAATGACATTTCCATCCATGACCTTGGAGGAAAGGAGAGGCAGTGAGCGAGGGGCAGGAAGGAAGGAAGTGGAAGGAAAAAGAGCAGCCTCAGGAAGTATCACAGTATCCTACAAAGAGCACAGGCTTGCTATCAGATCCAGAGCTAATTCTTCTGCTTATGAGAAATGCAACTTTGAAGAAATATCTTAATCTCTAAGGACCATTTGCCTCACCTGTAAAAACAAAAGCAATGCCAATCATTTAGAAGATTTTGGTGAGGATTAAAAGTATTCACATAAATGTAAACATCTAGCACATGATGAGCCTTCAAGAATTGCCCATTTTATTTTCTTGCCTTCGGTCTCTCAAAACACCAGATGAAGGAGCAATTTGAGGACTTAGAGGAAGTCATATGACATCTGTGCAAGGGCCATGGAATTCTACCTCAGTGGCTCTTAACTCCTGCCACGCACATGGGGAGCTTTGTGAAGATACAGATGCCCAGGGAATCTCTCTTAGGGAGGGACCCAGACACCCTTGTTTTCAAAAGCTCCCCAGAGAATTCTGAATTACATCTGGCTAAAAATCACCACCATCCTTTGTATTATTCTCCTGTTTTTAAGTTATTAATCTTAGTTGCTCACCAAGTAGCATCAGTATTCTCATTTTATAGACAAGGAAGTGAATCACTTACTACTGAGCAGATTCAGGAAGGGTCTGAGGTCTTGTCATTTAGTTTAAAAGCCTGAGTTGGTCCCACTTTACAGGGGAACCACCACTGGTAGGTGTTATGAATGCAATGAGTATAGGTTGGGTACAGCTACCCAGTCTTCCCAGAGGAGTGATGTACAGCCTTGGGGAGGCAGAAATTCAGGGGAAGAGGATGTAAAGATCCAGAAGTATGGGTGGAATGAAGGAGGCTGACCCAGCTAAAAACTCAACTGCCTGGTCTCAGAGCCAGCTTGGAGGGCACAGAGACACATGAGTTAAGAGTACAAGGTCCATCATCAGGCAGACCTCACAATGATTCCTGGGCCTATTGCTAACCAGCTGTGTGACCTCAAGCAAAGTGGCTCTACTGCTCTGAGGTTCAGAGTCCTCACAAAAATTGGGAGTGGGCGTGAAATAAAAAACTCCCACGGAGGAATGTTGCCATAATTGAGATCGAATTCTCTTCCCTGGCACACGGTAAGTGCTCAGTAAGTGGCAGTTAGAAAGGCTGTAGACACAGTCTCCAGAGAGTATAGACCCTGGACTTACACTGAGTAGGTCTGCAGTCCAGCCATGACACTTATTAGTTAGATAAAACTGGGTAAGATGGACATAGTTAGCTCTATGACTCAGCTTCCTCATCTGCAAAACGGGGGTAATGTTATTACGTACCTCACAGAGTGGTTCTAAGTATTAAGAGAGTTAGTACAAGTAACCATCCCTGACACATACAAAGTGCTCAGTGGACAAGCTCTATTTTTGCTACTACCATTAAATGTTAAACCTGTTAAATGTTAAAACAGGTTACTGTGTATCTCTTAGAAAAGCCTTCCAGGGATTATAAGACACTCCTTTTCTGCCATTAGAGAAGCACTAAGTAAATGTTGCCTTGGCTACTGAGTTCGATCAAGCTGTGCATTGGAGTAACTGGAACGGGGCAAGAGCATGTACAAGAATGATGAGATTATTCCTTCCACACCGTCACACACTTGAAATAGCAGTGTGCGCTGGTGCTGCATTGTGCATCCTCAGGCAGTCCTAGAAGCAGACACATAGTCACAGATAACCTTCATTGTTGCTGGTATCCAGAGACATCATTACTCAGAGAGGGGCATGTGTGGTCACCATCAAAACTCCACCCAGCTCTCTCAGAGAACTAACTTCCGAGGCTAGCTCTGGGCCTAGGCCCCCCCAACTTCATCCCAGGGCAGGGAGTTGCTCACCGCCAGAAGGGAGCCATTGCTGGGCTCAAAGAGCAGCACAGTGGCCTGGTGGGAGGGGACCGTGGAGGTGGTGCTGTGGCCCTCGTAGAAGGTGACCAACTTGGTGGTCAGGGCGTCTTCTGCAGCACTGTAGGCAGGCATGACCCCCAGGTAGCTACAAGGAGAGAGGGATAGCTTCAACCTCTTCCAACCAATGCTGGGGCTTCCTATCGAGTCCCCATATACGTTCCTTTCTCTTTCCTCTGTCATTGCCCTACTGTCCTCCCTTCCCCCCATTCCTCTGCCTTTCCTTTAGCGGTGTGCAGAGTATGTTAAGAGTCTGGCTCTGCATGAGAAAAACTATCCTAGTTTTGCTACTAACTACCTGCATAACCGTGGGTAATTTAACCTAAGTCTCAGTTTTCCCCATCAGTAAAATACTTGCATCAATACCTACCTATACGGAGAATGTGTTGAATTAAACAAGATAACGCCTGTAAAGCGCCCACTTGGCGCCGTGGATCGCGCAAATATTAGGTGGCAACTGTTACTAGCCATGATTTAGACGAACCCTCTCTTCCTTTCTCCCGATGCTTCCCTTCGCATGCCTTCCCGTCCCCGTTTCCAGTTTCTCCAGCACCTGGCCCCCGCCTTTCTCACTCACCCGCTGTGCTTGGCCACCGGTACCACGGTGCGCACCGGCTGCATGACCCCTCCGTCGGGGCCGCTGGAGAAGTTGGCCAGAGCCGCCTCCAAAGGCGGGATCAGGAGGCTGGAGCTGCGGAGGTGCTCCAGCACCTCGGCGGCGCTCAGGAACACCGGCGCCCGGCTCATCTTGCCGCGGGCCTTCCGATTTCGGCGGGGGCACAGCTCCCGGTGTTGCCGAGGCTGCACCGCAAATGAACGCTCGGAGCTGCGGTGCCGCCTACTGGTCACCGCCTAGCTGAGGGAGCCGGGCAACGCTGGTCTCCGCCCCCCGCCTGTCTCCCCCGCCTCCCCACCCCGCAGGGCGGAGCTGGGTCCCACTCCAGCTGCGAATTCTCCCAGGTCGCAGTTGAGGCGTGGAAACCGGGAAGGGAAGGCATGCCTTGTAATTAAGGGGAGAGCTGGGAGTTAAGGATTCTTTGGTCCACTTCCACAATTCCTATAATTAGCGGTAGTCATTGCAAAGGGCTTAGACGCTCCCACCCTCGCTCTTCCCCACCTGGCGTCCTCTCTCGGAAAGAGGAGACAGGGGACATGGGGGTCAAACGGTGGAGGGGTTCCCTTTTTTCTTAAATTGTTACCTGCTGCTAGGAGATCGTAGATGAAAGAAGATAGTTATTTAAAAAACATTTTCTTTTCAATTCTGCCCCTTTCTGGCGTCTCTTATCCCAACCTCCCTCCCACTCTCACACCCACCTCCAGATCCTGACTACTGATTGCTTTCAGTGCACAATTTTCTTCTAGATTAACTAACTTAACTAACCTTCACCTTTTAAAAAGGTGGAAGTTCCCAAGTCAGTGAGTGACACGAAGAGCCAAAATGCCTAAGGATGCATAAGACGACTTAGGTCGTTTCTTAAAGGAGCTTATTCTTGAGAGGAGGAAATAAGACAATACTTACAATAGGAAGGTAACGAAAATGCAGTATGGTAAATTGTAGCTGCCAAATCAGATAGGAAAAATAAATGTTTTTGATAATTCTAAGAAAGGAGATCATTTTGATGTCAACTGTTTAGATAAAGGTTTTATGAAGGAGGGGAAATAAATCAAGCCAAAAAATAAAGCTAATAATGGTAAGACAACAACAGTGTTAATAGGGGCAGCTTATTGATCTGTACTGTGTACCAGGTAGCACCATGCATTTTATGTGCATCACCTCATTGAATAATACAACCTCTGTGGTAGGTAGGTATCTCTTTAGCCGTTTTAGCCATTTGAGGCTCTAAAGGGTGACGGGCTTTGTCCACAATCACCCAGCACATCAGCAAATGAGTTGGGATCTGCCCTTGAAGTCTGTCTCCAAACTCTAATCCTTTTTTTTTTTTTAACATTTGTATATTTTCTGAGAAAGACACACACAGAGCATGAGCAGGGGAGGGGCAGAGAGAGCAGGAGACAGAATCTGAAGTGGACTCCAGGCTGTCAGCACAAGAGCCTGATGTGGGGCTCAAACCCACGAACCATGAAATCATGATCTGAGCCAAAGTCAGATGCTTAACTGACTGAGCCACTCAGGCTCCCCTCCAGAACTCCAGCCGTAACAATTAAGCTACTTTGGCAGAAAGAGAGGAAGAGAGCATTTCAGGCCAGGTGAAGCCCATGGCTGGAAAAGATATTGTCTAGTTCTTGAGAATATTGTTTTGCCAGACAGAGTTGGGGTGGAACAGGGGTGTGTGCATATGGAGGAGGTGGGGGCTGATATCTGGGAGTACCAGAATATAAAACTGGGAATGCCTCTTGGAATCAGGAGGTTAAGAAGTGTGATTCTTTGGAAAGAAATAACATGCTCCAAAAAACTGACCATTTATTTTTTTACTAATAGTTTATTGTCAGATTGGTTTCCACATAACACCCAGTGCTTCTCCCCACAAGTGCCCCCACTCCATGAACATCACCCCCTTCCCCTCTCCCCCTCCGCCTTCAGCCCTCTGTAAAACTGACCATTTAAAAAGAAGATTCTTGTGCCAATGTATAGAATGAAACAGACGAGCAAATGTGTAGTCTGAGAGACAGGTTAGGGGGCTCAAGTGCTTCTGTTGTTACTCCTCTGATATTTGGGTTGAGAACTATGTAGCACATTTCTTAGGAAATAGTCACATAATAAAAGGCAGTATATGGGAAAATGTCAAAATATTTACCAATGAAATAAATTGTATATTATGTACTTAGCTCATAAGCTTGGCACAGAGTAGCCACGTAATAAATGAACATCTTCTAGCATCAAAAAAGGGAGAAGATGTTTTGGTGGTTGGGAAAAACTGATTTCAATTACACAATTTTGTGTGTTCAGTTTACCACTCCTAGAAGAGGATGCCCAAGTCTGCTGGAATTACAGAAATGTTTATGGGCCATAATTTGTGTTATTATGTAATATTTATTAGGTTAAAAAATATAGAGGCATAAAGAGAATAAGGAGTTTGGTCTGTTATTTTTTTTAAAGATTAAAAAAAATTTTTTTGGTTTTAATTTATTTTTGAGAGACAGAGACAGTATCTGAAGCAGGTTGCAGGCTCTGAGCTAGCTGTCAGCACAGAGCCCAATGCGGGGCTCGAACCCACGAACTGTGAGATCATGACCTGAGTCGAAGCTGGACGCTTAACCGACTGAGCCACCCAGGTTCCCCTGGTCTGTTATTCTTGAGGATAAAAAAGCAAAACCAAATACTAACTTAAAGAGATATGAAGTAGGATAGCTGGATTTTTTTGTTTTGTTTTGTTTTTTGCTTCCATTGTTAATTAAATAACTGAGCTGTGGTTAAAATAGAAAGCTCCCGTATTCATTTCTAGACAATCCTGTAGGAATAAGACTAGTCTGTAAGTCACTTCAAATCATCTTCCTTATTTATAAAGGTTTTGGATCATCACCCAGGTCTTCAGTAAAGTACCACTGGGCAAACTGATCTTGATGGAATTAATTTTGTTGGGGCCAGTAACACAGGGTACTAATTGGTTCCAAGGCTCCAGAACCTTTTCAAAATGGAAGTTATGTGATATCTCTGACTGGGGTCAGGAGTTGTACCACCTGGCAGGTGGAAGCAAATTCTTGGGTGATCACATATGTCAGGAGTCCAACTGCCAGCTTCAGTGGAGGCTCTAATATCTTCTGACAGCTCTTTTATTTTTTTACTTAACATATTTTGTTAAAAATTATACTACCTTCTTTAGTTTCAGCAGAAGAAAAATTAGCATATGATTGGAGATTAATGTTCTATTTTAATCATTTTTAATTTGCATCAAAATAACTTTGCATAACTATTTAAAAGACAGTCTGTGAATTATCCAAAGTCATCTTCCTTTTATGGGTTTGGGTAACATCACCCAGGTCCTTAGTAAAATTTTACTTGTCAAACAGGAAGGTCTTATTTTAGCTTAGGAGCCTATGACCACCTTTGGAAGAAGTCCTCATAGAAGGGTAGGGCAGCCTTCTGCCTCCTATCCAGCCTGGATAGTAGTAGTGGTTTTAGGGAGGCTGGTTGGTCCTGAATTCCACGTGACCAGCCCAAGTCTGATGTCCAACTGTATAATATGATCTAGAATCTGGATTAGAAGCTAGTTTTGCAGGTGTGGACTGAAAAAGTAGACCATCCAGTTGTACAACAAACACTTCCCTGCCCCACATTTTCCTGGTGGGGGTGGTGGTCATGAAGTTGGCTGAGACAGTGGGGGAATATATCTCCCCTTTTATGCTTTCATGCTTTTGGGAGACATAGAAATAAACACCCTTTTATGTCTAGTTTACAAAGAGCTTCCATCTTGAATGGTTGTTATGAGTTTTATATACATTTAGGGATTTATGAAAATGATTACAATCAACCCTTGAACAACATGGGGGTTAGGGACACCAACACATGCCCTCACATATAGTCAAAAATCCACATATAACTTTTGACTCCCCAAAACTTAACTACTGTTGACCAGAAACCTTACTGATAACATAAGCATACCATAAGCATACCAATCAACATGTAATTTGTATGTTATATTATATACTATATTCTTACAATAAAGTAAGCTAGAGAAAAGAACATGTGATTAAGAAAATCATAAGGAAGAGAAAATACATTTGTAGTGTTGGACTTTATTTACAAAAAAACATCTGAAGTGGACCTGCATACTTCAAAACTCTATTGCTTTAGGGGCAAGTATATAAATGTTAGTTCAACTCATTGATGTGATGCATTGTGAACAGAAGTCCTAATATCCCAAATTGTCTCTAAGTTTTACTGGTGTTCTAATGGCGTTTTTGAGGAAACTGCCACTAAATCATTCCAGGGAGAGGATTAGGAGCTTCTCAATTAGTGATTCCCAAGAAAAGGCTCTGAGGTCAGCTAGTTTGGATTTGGATCCTGGTTTTTACTACTTGTACATGCTGGATGTACAAGAGACTTTTCCACCTTGATGCTATTTCCTCAACTGTAAAATCAGATAATATTAGAACCAACCTCCCAGAATTCTGATGAGGCATAAATGAAATCATTTTGTTGTGCTTAGCAGGTTGGTGTTTAATAAGTATTACTGACAAGTACAGCAAAACTTTGGTATGCAAGCATAATTCATTCCAGATACATGCTTGTAATACAAAGCACTTGTGTATCAAAGTGAATTTCCCCCATTAAGAAATAATGGAATCTCAGATGGTTCATTCCACAATCCAAAAATATTCATATAATACAAAATACAAAATGCAAAATAATACAGAAAATACAAAATATAAAGAAAAATAAGCAAATTACCTTAAAAACCTTCGTGGCTGGTAGTGATATCCACTATCACTAATGGATGTTGACTACAGTACAATATTAATACATTCTTATTATATACTATATATATTTAATGTAACTGGCAATAAGGTAGCAGAGGAAAGAGTCTATCTGCAGGCTGCCTGACCTAGAATGAAACAAAACATTCTGAAGCTTACTCTTGTATGGAAAAGCAAAGGACTGTCCACAGGTGCTTTGAAAGGGCGAAAGATACACTAGTGCCAGTTGTGAGCACCTTCCAACATTCTGAAAACTCACTGCAGCCTGAGACCAAGCATCAGAGCATGGGAGACAATCACCCATAATACCGCAGAGAGAGAGGGAGAGAGAGAGAGAGAGAGAGAGAGAGAAGAACCATTGGCTCAGCTATGATCATGTGATGTTCGGCATCAGGTACAGATAAAATTTATTAGAAATGTGCGCTTGTCTTGTGAAACACTTGAAGAACAAGTTACTCACCATCCGTGGTTTGTATTATGTTAGTATTATTAGGTGTTATGGATGTTTTTTATTATAATTAAAATAATGAAAGTAGTCTTAGTAGTAAGGACTTATTAGAAAGAATACTAATAACCTTATTAGTAAAATAGGGGCTGGCAAAGAGGTCACTGGTTTAACTGTCCATTCCCTATCCTCCCCTGAGGCTTTGTCCTGGGGCAAGACAAGCCTGCTTCTGGAATTCCAGAAGTTCTCTGCTAGTTTCTGTCTCCCCCACTCCAGGAGGTGACCACTTGTATTTCTCTAGATTTTCTGCCACTACCATGCTGAAAGTGACAGAAGTGCAGAGCTGTCACTAGGATAATGCAAACAGTGGCTAAGGTAGTCCACTTGAAGTGCCAAATTTAAGAGACATATTCAGAACTCAAAATACACAGTACTTTCTAAAGATTAAAAAAATTGTTTTAAATGCAATATGGAAAAAAATTACACGGAAAAAAGTTACACCAAAAAAAAAAAATCCACGATGAACAAACTACCAAAGTTTATAAAAACAGGATCAAGATTACTGATTTTCCCTTTTGCTTTAGCTTCCCATGTAGCACTTCGTGGCGCTTTTATATTTAATTTTTTTATTTTGAAAACTAAAAATTAATTTAAAAATAATTGATCTTGATTACTGAGCTAGCTTCCCCTTAAATGTTGCAGCCAAGGCGAGCATCTCACTACACTCCTCCTTTCCGTAGCTGGGGAAGTCCGGAACCGCAGGGTGGGCCAGGAGGGGGAAGCTGAGACCCACTCAGGCAGTCGGAAGTTGGGCTGTGCTTGTAGGCGCCGGGTGGGTGGTGAGGAGGGACAGTCCGGGGAACTGCGGCACACGGGCGCTTGGGGGGTGGGCGGTGACGGGGCCTGAGCGGCGAGCTCCGGGTCCTCCCGCCCGCCAGGTGCCGCGCCTTTCTGATATCTGCGAGACCCGGGGGTCGCAAACCCGCGGCGGGGAGGTTGGGAAGGGCATTCCAGCGTCGCGTCACGAGCGGACCTCGCGCGCACCTGAGCAGCGGAGGTGGAGGCGGACGCGCAGGTGTGGCCATGTGGATGCCTGTGTGTTAAGTGTCGCACTTCTCTGCCCTGGGGTCCTCTCTGTCCGGTCTTCCCCGCTTGGGGTCCATCCTCTCCAAGTTCCCGGGCTGTGGCGGGGTCTGCTCCCTGAACTCTCCTGGAGTTGGACTCCCCTTGTTAGCACTCGTCATGGAAAACCTGTATCTCGCACTCTCCAAATCAAATACAAACACACAACCCATTGGAGACTAAGGGTTGCATTTTAACTGTTTTTATGTTATTTTTATTTCGGTTGTAGCTTAATGGTTAGAAGAAAGGTTTTGGGAAGTGCCCCAGCTTTGGTTTTAATTAGACTTTCGGGAAGTTGACCCTTGTGAATCTCAGCTGTAATGTAGGAATATGATCTTACCCATCTCATAGGGTTTTTCTTTTTGAGTTTATTCATTTATGTTGAGATGCCCGTGAGTCGAGGTGCAGAGAGAGAAGGAGAGAGAATCCCGAGCAGACCCCCCACTTATAGCACTAGGTGGATTCCATGAACCTTGAGATCATGAATTGAGCCAAAAATCAAGAGTTGGAGGCCTAACCGGCTGAGTCACCCAGGTGCCCCTCATTTCTACCATTTTAAAGTATTAGAACTCTGTGGCTCTTACTATATTCACAGTGTTGTGCCACCATTACCACTGCCTAATTCCAGAACATTTTTGTTTTTGTTTTTTTAAGAACATTTTTTATCATTTTTAAAATAAACCCTATACTCACTAAGCTGTCACTTGTTTCTCGCGCTTATCTCCAGTCGATGGCAACCACTAATCTTTCTATCTCTATGGATCTGCCAATTCTGGGCTTTCACATCAGTAGAATCATATAATGTGTGGCCATTTGTGTTTGGCTTAGGATGTTTTCAAGTTCTTGGGTGTTGTTATGTATCAGTACTTTTGTTCATTTTTGGATATACCACATTTTGTTTATCCTTTCATTAGTTGATGAACTTTGGGTTTCTAATTTTTGACTATTATCAATAATGCTACTCTGAACATTAGTGTACATATTTGTGCATGGACATGTTTTCTGTTCCTTTGAGTATATACCTAGAAAGTGGAATCGCAGGGTTATATGATAATTATATGTTTAACTTAATTTTTTTAGGTTTATTTAAGTAATCTCTACATCCAATGTGGGGCTTGAACTCCTGACTCCAAAATCAAGAGTTGCGTACTCCGCCAATAGAGCCATCCAGGTACCCCTACTTTTTCACAGCAGATGTACCATTTCACATTCCCACCAGTAGCATGTGAAGGTTCCAGGTTTCCAAGTTCTTACCAACATTTGTTTTTTTCTGTTAAAAAAGTGTTTTTTTAAATATAGCCATTCTAGTGGTATCTCATTGTAGTTCCAATTTGCATTTCCCTAATGATTAATGATGTTGAGCATCTTTTTATGTCTTTCTTGGCCATTTGTGTAATTTTGGGGGGGGAAATGCCTATTTAGATCCTTTTGCTTATATTTAATTGGTTTGTCATTTTGTTGTTGAGTTGTAAGAGTGCTTTGTAAATATTCAGTGTATAAAACACTTATCAGATATATAATTTGAAAATATTCTTAATTCTGTTCATGAGTTCTCTTTTATTGCCCTTCAATACTCAATATTTTTTGATTTTGATAAAGCCAAATTTATCTGTATTTTTACAGATTGTGAAGATTTACTCCAGTATTTTTTTCTATGAGCTTATTGTTTTAGTTCTTACATTTGGCTGTTTGATCCATTTTGAATTAATGTTTGTATGTAGTACAAGGCAAGAGTTCAACTTTATCCTTTGGCATGTTGCTTAAGCACTATATGTTTGAAAGACTGTTATTTCCTCTTGAATGAACTTGGCACCCTTACTAAAATCAACTGAAGATAGATGCATGGGTTTATTTCTAGACTCCCAATTCTATTCCCTTGATTTATGTATCTGTGCTTATGCCAATACCATACTATTTTGATTATTGTCACTTTATAAAAAGTATTGAAATTAGTGGATGTGAGACCTCAAACTCTGTTCTTCTTTTTCAAGATTGTTTGGCTATCCAGGGTTTCTTGCCATTCCATATGAATTTTAGAATCAACGTATTCATTTCTGCTAAAAGGGAGTTGGGGATTGATTGATTCTGTAGATCAATTTGGAGAGTACTTTGAATCCATGAACATGGGATATCTCTTCATTTATTTAGATGTTCTCTAATTTCTTCTTTTTCCCAGTTTTAAATTGTAAAGCTGTAAAATTATAGTTCCCCCCGCCCCCTCCCCAACTAGGCTTCATGCCCAGTGTGGAGCCCAATGTGGGGCCTGAACTCACGGCCCTGAGATCAAGACCTGAGCTGAGATCAAGAGTAGGACACTTAACCAACTGAGCCATCCAGGCACCCCAAAATGTAGTATATTTAAAGTGTACAAGATGATGATTTGGTATATATATACACTGTGAAAGGATTCCCTCATTCAAGTTAATACATCAGTCACCTGACACAGTTGCCCTTTTGTGTGTGGTAAGAGAACATTAAGATCACTCTCTTAGCAAACTTAAATAATACAATACAATATTATCAACTCTACTCATATTATACCTCAGATCCTCAGAATTTGTTCATCTTGTAACTGAAAGTTTGTACTGTTTTACCAATCACTCCTTACTTCTCCCCACTTCTCAGCCCTTGGCACCCTTGAGAGTACATAGAGGGGCACCTGGGTGGCTCAGTTGGTTGAGCATCAGGCTTCGGCTCAGGTCATGATCTCACAGTCCCTGGGTTCAAGCCCCGTGTCGGGCTCTGTGCTGACAGCTAGCTCAGAACCTGGAGCCTGTCTTCAGATTGTGTCTCCCTCTCTCTCTGACCCTCCCCTGCTCACACTGTCTCTCTCTCTCTCTCAAAAATAAATTTTAAAAAAACATTAAAAAAAGTACATAGAATCTATACATGGGCTTTAGGTAGTATGGCCATATTAACACTTTCAATCCATGAACTCAGAATAGCTTTCCATTTCTTTGTGTATTCAATTTCTTTCATCCATGTCTTATAGTTTTCAGTGAACTTATCTTTTATTTCCTTATTTAAATTTATTTCTAAGTATTTTATTGTTTTTGATGCCATTGTGAGTGGGGTTGGTTTTTCTTGATTTCATTAAATTGCTTATCTGTATTCTTTGAGCATCTTTAGGATATTTATTTTGAATTCTTTCTTGGGCAATTTATCAGTGTTTGTTTGGGGTCAGTTGCTAAAAGTTTACTGTGTTCTTTGGTGGTGTCCCATTACTCCTATTCTTTGTGATTCTTGTCGTCTTGCTTATGAGTCTACACATTGGAGGAGGTTACAGTTTTAACCCCAATTAATTCAATTAGTAATAGTTTGCAAATATGCAGTGATAAGAATAAACACATATGTTTGTTCTCAACTTGAAATGGATACCCTCTTCGCCCTTCCCTCTCATTCCACCAGTGAATTCTTATTCACCTGTGAAAGAAAAAAACACATGGCCTGACTTTGGGGATTTATTTGTGTGATTTCCTCTTTCATGTGAGAATAGAAAGATTTGTCCTACTGTACTTCCCAGCAAACACTCTGTACATACATATATACTTATACAACCAGAAGCAAAATCCTGCCAGTTTGTATTCTTAAAACTTGGTTTGTAGTAACAAAACTTGCAGAAGGCTCAGGTTTTACATTGTGCATATGAAGTAACAATTTTTTGTGACTGAAGCCTGCTAAAATAATTAACCATGTCATGTATACTAACCGGTTGGCCTTTGGATTATGTCCCTCTTTTATCTGCCACATCTATTCATCCCTTTATTGTGTATAATCATGTTGATGGAGCAGTATTTTGGAACTTTAAAATTAAAACTGTAAGATTATTGATCTAGCTTTCTTTTCCTAGGTAGTGAATTAAAACACGAACATCAAGGGCTCCGTAACTACTACAGTCCCAGCAAGAACAATGCCTGGGCAAAGGTGAATGTAGAAACCATGCTCTTCTAATATTACCTGTTAAGAAAGTACTAATGATGGGAAATACTTGGAATTGTCCTGTGGAATGGGAGCCTAATATTAGAAGGAGCAGAGAGCTTAGGTTACTTTTCAGTGGTTTCGAGAGTTTAATTGCTTCAGATTTCTACCTTTAAATCTCATTTTTTTGTGCCCCTCAAAAAAATGGGGACAGGGAATTGCTACCTTGCAGATTCTCAACGATCTGTTCTGTCACTTTCTCATCTCCCCCTTCTGTGTTTTTTGTCCTCCAACAATAACTTGGAAGGAGTTGGAGGAAATGATAGGCTCATCTGAGTTGGCACTGGAGGGGATGGCTGCAATGATAACTGTACTTTTTTGTTGTTGTTGATAAAGATGTTTGATGTTTTGGAGAAAGCTAAAGTGAAATTCAATTTAGAAGACTACTCCATCCGTCAGATAATGCTGGAACAAGTCTTCTTGACCTTTGCTAACTCAGACGACATCGGAGTTGATTGAAAAAAAAAAGGTGCAATGAGATTTACTTTTAACTATGGCTTCCTTAGTACCCTTTACTAAACCTGGATACATAGAAGGGCATGTCTGTGTGTGTATATCTTAGTGTATATATATTTTTATGTAATAAAGATTCCCCCAAAGGAGACCATTTGTCACCTTTTTTTTTTTTTGGTAGGTTTACATGGCCTATGCAAATCTAAAGACATTTAGTAAAACTCCTGCTTTCTATTCTGGCAGCATTTATCAGGGTGAGAATAAGTACTTATTCCCGAGTATTTTGAATGTCAGAAAGGAACATCCAATAAAGATGGAGCTATCAGATGGGACAGCCTGAAAAGTGAAAGCTTTATGTTTTAGCTTATTATACATAAGAGGATCCTAAAACCTGGGTCCAAAAATCATCTTTCCCATAGATACACACACACACATAACAAAAAGAATAATTAAAATCAGTATCAAAGTTTATGGTGATATGTTTGATTGTTTTCAAAATTCAAACCAAGATTCTACATTTGTCTACATTTGTAAAAGAATCTTTGCATTAAGAACATTTAGAGTCCAAGAAAGGAAGCCAAAGAATCTTTAAAAATAGTGTATTTCCAACCCTTGCCCAACTCTGATTAAAAAGGAATGAAGAATAAGGTGTAAAGGAAAACAGAGTTCTGATTTTTGTTTGGGAACATGGAGTCCCCCAGAGAGAGAGAGAGAGAGAGAGAGAGAGAGAGAGAAATCTAATCAGTTCTCTAGATTCATGGGCAGATGAGCAGACAGGGAGGAAGAATGATTCTCCTGAAATTACAAGATGAAAAGAATTAATGAAGCCGTTCTATTTTGGAGTTGTTTGGGGGTAGAGGTCTTTATATCCTCAATTGAATATTGTGAGTAATAAAGTGATATCCAGAAATTATCCTCTGTTTTTAGCTGTAAAATAATTTTCTGTGGGTTCCAACCAATATCACCCATAGACCTCTGACATGTGATTTCAGTTATTGCAAAATTTGTTTCCCAGGCTGGCCATCTTTAAAAAGGGAGAGGAAACTCATTTTATTAAGCTTTTAGCTGCATCTCATCTCTCAGTTGGCTTTATTAATGATCCTTTAAAAAAAAATTCCTTTAGTCAGGTAGTCCTCCCTATTTCCCAACCTACCATTAATCTTCCATCAATAAACAAACAAAAAACTGTGTCACTTATTCTACTAAGCACTTTACATGTATTGCATCATTTAATCCTACTTCAAAACTCTGGGCTAGGTAGTGCTGCTATTATCCTCATTGTACATGGAGCCTCAGAGGGGTTAAGGGATTTACCCAGGGTTACCCAGCAAGCAAGCAGAAACACCTGTCAGTGTCCCCATTAGGAGCCATGAAACCACACAGCATATGAACAGGAAATGTTAAAAGAATAATTAACTATTAATAGGGGTATAGATATAAGGATGTACAAAGAATTGTCAAGAACGGACTATGGCTGAAGAAAATACCCTAAGAAGAAACAAACTTGTAAGAGAATCCTTCCCCAAGACTGAGATTCAGATCTTGGAGAAGGTGAACTTGGGGCTCACTTCATAGTAAAGAAGTTCCTTGGCTCTGGGTCAAGGCTGTTCCACACCTGCTGAGCAAGCAGGCAATACCCCATAGGGTACAGGCTGCCTAGGCTGGCCAACAGGGGACTGTGGCTGGATCTAGCAAACAGGAAGCTCTTCTCTGTGGTTGTTGGCAGGCTGGTGCTAGGCAAAGGGCACCTGCCTGAGTCACTGAGAATCCACGGTTAAAGGGGGTCGGGGGATGTATAGGGTGAATGCTGAGAAATGTCCTCCACACCTGCTGCTGGCAGCAAGGCAAGAGCAAGAATCAAGAGAAAACACTTGAATCTGGAGCAGCAGCCTTTGGTCCTGTAGCGTCCCGCCAGCACCCTCTCCTGACCAAGCTTAACCTGACAGTTCAAGAACCCGGTTCCATTTGCTGCCTAGAGGCAAGAACCTGGTCCCCGGTGGGGTAGGGTAGAGATTGGCCTCTGACAGAATTCAGAACCTGGCCTTCCAACCGCTAATCTACACTGGAGGTGCGTACTGGCGGCGGGGTGGGGGGCGGGAGGGGAGGAGAAGCGACCACGGACGTATTGGGGGAGCAGGAGAGCGGTCGGGCCGTGCGGCCCACTGACTGTCCGGCGGGTCGGGGCAGCGCGC
>NC_043707.1:15628397-15664971 GCF_006229205.1 Suricata suricatta
GCCCTCTTATATGTAATATATATTATAATTTTCCTTGTACCTCGCTGTCTAAGGTCAGGGCCGCCACCCCCAGTGTTGACCCTCCATCCTATAGTTTTGCAGGTCTCGCACTGGACCTCACTGCCTTCCTTTTCCTCTCCAAGCGCCCCTGCTCTGGGGGAATGCACCCCAGACTTCCCAGGGAGGAGAAATTGCCCTCTCCCTCCAAAACACCAGGACAAGCCCTTGAAGTAAGAGACCCTTCTTTGGACCCCAAGACCCACAGAGAAGCTAAGGAGAGCAAATTAAACAATTAAGAAAATTTTATTTTGGTTGCGCTAAGTACGTGAAAGCCAGGGCTCTGGAGGCACATGTTTTGGGTCTAGGGCTGGGGAGTCCAGAACTGACTTGCCGGGTGACTGTCCCCGGTCAGCTGGACTGCTGTAATAGAATACCTACCGCGGGCTGGCGACTTGAAGACCCGCATTTACTTCTCACAGTTCTGGGGCTGGGAAGTCTCAGATCAGAGGTTGGTGGAGTTCCAGTATGTGGTGAGAGCCTGATTTCTGATGCATAGACAGGCGTCTTGTCACTGTGTCCTTCACATGGTAGGGGGAGCAGGGGACCTCTCTGAGGAGCCTGGGTTATAAGGGCATTAATCCATTCGTGGGGGCTCCAGCCCAATGTCCCTCCCTCATCCTGATACCGCCACAACAGGGTTTGGATTTGAACATAAGAGTTTGGGGAGAGGGAAGGACCCAGACAGTCAGATTATAGCAACGTCCTAAGGTAAACTTTGATTTCACTAAGCCTCAGTTTCCTTGTCTGAAAGAGCCTGGATGCTACGTGTACCCATCTCAGAGGGTGGTTAGACTATTTCAACTGACACAGTAAATGTTCAATAAATAGAGAAAAGGGGAATGGAAGTTAAGTGCTGCAGGAAGCTCAAGTTGTCTTAGTTTTCTTCTGTCGAAGCAAAAATGGCACTGGACTAAGTGAAACAGGGAAGGAAGACTTTATGAGAGGCTGTTGGAACAGGGAAGAGAACTGGGTCTGAAGTCAACTCTGCTGAAACAAAGGGTGGGAAGGTGTTTGTGGACTGGGTGAGGCAGTGGGAAAGTTGAAGGGAAGGTTGACCAGTAGAACACATTGAGTAACTTGCAGAATTTGCTCATGTGTTTCTCTGATGAGGCCCCTGTGTTTGCTGATTGGTGCTTGTTAGGAGCTAGCTCCTCCCCTCGCTCAGAGACTGGGAGTAGGGGTGATAGCTCCTTGAGGAATAAATGTCAAGGATGACTCCCAGTCCTTCAGAAAGACAGTTTGGGGTTGCAAAACAGGAAAGAGGCTGTAAAAAGGGTTACCTGTATTTTAAACAGAAAGGATGTATAATTACAAGTTTTCTAAAGCACATGCTCAGAAGGGTGGTCAGGACCTAGAGCTGGGAAGAGGCTTTCTAAAGTTTGGTCCAGCTCAGAGTAACAGTCAGCCCATCACGGTCACCTCACTGTATGCAAAGTAGGCAGAAGATTTAGAAGGAAAGAAACCTCTGGGTTTTTAATTACTTAGATGTTTGTAGCAGCTTTACTCTTTTTTAAAAATTTATTTCAAGTTAGCATACAGTGTAATACTGATTTCAGGAGTAGAATCTGGTAATTCGTCACTTATATATGGCACCTAGTGCTTGTCTGAGTGCCCTCCTTAATGCCCATTGCCCGATTAGGCCATTTCCCCACCAACCTCCCCTCTAGCAGCTTTAAGTTTGTTGTGTTTAAGAGTCTCTTATTGTTTGCCTTCCTTTCTGCTTTTATTTTCCCTCCCCTTCCCCATGTTTACATATTTTTTTTTCTTAAATTCCACATATGAGTGAAATAATTTGTCTTTCTCTGCCTTATTTTGGTTACCATAATACATTCTAAGTCCCTCCACATTGAAAATGGTAGCATTTCATTTTTTTGATTACCAATTAATATTCCATTGTGTGTGTTCGTGTGTGTTTTATCCATTCATCAGTTAGTGGACATTTGGGCTCTTTCCATAATTTAGCTGTTGTTAATAGTGCTGCTATAAACATTGGGGTGCCTGTGCTCTTCAAAGCAGGATTTTTGTATCTTTCGGTAAATACCTACTAGTACAAATGTTGGGTCATAGGGTAGTTCTTTTTTAATTTTTTGAGGCCCCCCTTGCTATTTTCCAGAGTGCTGCACAGTTTGCATTCCCACCAACAGTGTAAAAGGGTTCCCTTTCTCCACATCCTCACCAGCATCTGTTGTTTTCCCAAGTTGTTAAATTTAGCCATCCTAACAAGTATAAGGTGGTATCTCATTTGTATTTCTCTAATGATGAGTGATGTTGAGCATCTTTTCATGTGTCTGTTAACCATCTGGATGTCTTTGCAAAAGTGTTTATTCATGTCTTCTGCCCATTTATTCACTGCATTTTTTTTTTTGGATGTTGAGTTTGATAACTTTATAGGTTTTTGATACTTTGTCCAATATATCTTCTTCTGCAAATATCTTCTCTCATTTTGAAAGTTGCCTTTTAATTTTGTTGATTGTTTCCTTCACTGTGCAGCTTTTTATCTTGATGAGGTCCCAGTAGTTCAATTTTACTTGTATTTCGCTTGCCTCTAGAGACATGTCAAGTAAGAAGTTGCTGTGGCTGAGGTCAAAGATATTGCTGCCTGTTTTCTCCTGTAAGATTTTGATGGTTTCCCTTGTCACGTTTAAGTCTTCAAACCATTTTGAACTTATTTTTATGTATGGTATAAGAAAGTGATCCAATTTCATTCTTCAGCATGTTGTTGTCTAGTTCTCCCAGCACCATTTGCTAGAGACTGTCTTTTTTCCATTGGATATTTTATCCTGCTTTGTTGAAGATGAGTTTGCCATACGATTATTGGTCCATTTCTGGGTTCTCTATTCTGTTCCATTGGTCTTTGTACCTGTTTTTGTGCCAATACCATACTGCCTTGATGATGACAGCTTTGTAATACAGGCTGACGTCCAGGATTGTGATGCCTACAGCTTTTTCAACATTACTTTGGTTATCCAGGGGCTTTTGTGGTTCCATACAAATTTTATGATTGTTTGTTCTAGCTTAAATGTTTTTTTATGTGTATTTTCCACTTTAACAATTGGGTTGTTATATTTTTATTATTAGTGTATTATGGCAATGCTTATATATTCTGGGCATGTCCTTTGCTAGATAAATGTGTTAGAAATATTTTATCTTCTTTTATAGCTTGCTTTCTTATTTTCATGATGGTATTCTTTGATGAGTAAAACTTTTAGATTTTGATGAAGTTCTTTTTTATGGCTTGTAGTTTTTTCATTTACTTTAAGGAATCTCTGTATACACAAGACCACAGAGATATTCTCCTATCTGTTTTCTACTAGTTTAATAGGTTAGCTTTATAGGTCTAGGATCACTTCTTCCTCCATCCTTTGAGATCCTAACCTAATGCCCTTTTGTGGAATTTCTAAAACTTCTGTTTTTTGCCTTGAAAATGGTAAGCATACTATTTAAAATTTTTCTCCTGATAATTCCACCCCAGATGTAATGAGTACCAGATATTATATTCAGAAAAATTGTTTGGAGAAATAGCTGAGTCTCAGGGATAATATTTTTCTCCAGAGAGGATTTTTTTTTTATGCCAGGCACCATAGGCATTTGCAATATGAGATACCTTCATCTGGTATCAAGGATTAAAATTATTTGAAATTGGGCTCTAGTCCCTGGGAAGGCCAATCTCCTTCACATTCATCTTTATTTATAAGGTGAGGTACTAAAATAATGTCTTCCCTTTCTGTCCCTGAATTGTAGCTCTCTCTCAGTAGCTGCAAGAATTTAAGTCAAGTGTTCAAGATCACACAGATAGTGGTAGAGCTGGGAATCAACCTAGATAGTCTGATTTCACATCCCAGGTTATTAATAGCCTTATTAATAGACTAATAAAATAAGAACAAATAAAAACTTTTGTTATGTTTCTCATTATAGACCTAAGTGACTTAACATGTCACTTAATAGATGTTCAGCAAATAGTCATTAAATATAAGAATGAATCTGCTCCTATTAGCAGTGTTGTTAATGGAGGTACTTTCAATTTTGCTAATTGTTGCATGTCATTTTGGGCTTATTGCTGTGATGTGATTTTACATGCCATTTTGTCTTTTTGCTGATGGTGATGATTGATTTTCTTTTGTATTTCTTAATAATAATTGGAAAAGATACTGGTCAAATTTACCTTGAAACTTGCATCAATAACTTCCTGATCTTTGTTTTGTGCTTGAGGTTTTATACATATTAGAAACATGGTAGGTACTAAGTAGGGATGTAGGGATAAACAGCCTCTCTAATATTTCAAGTGCTTATTGTTTCTTGGTGTCATCCTTTAAAGTTGATTAGAACGTTTGGCAATTCAAATTTAAGTAAAAATCTTTACTTCTTCCTTAGAGTTGAAGAATGGATTTCTCATGGTTTTACCAATTTATGGCTCTTCTGTGGAAGAATTTTACTTTAAAGGTAAGTTGAGCTATCTATAGGATTTTTGCAACAGCTAATAGACTACAATGGGAAAATTCTTACAGCCTGACCACTGCTTTTCAATTTATACTCTTATATTTTTCTCAGTCTTAGGGCTGGGAGTATCTCTTCCAAGTATGAAGAGTCCTCACAGAGTGAAATAATAGCAGAATGACATGTAGTAAGGACAGATGGCCTGGGAAACTACTGCTATTATAGAATGAAGCTGTTCTTCTTTGCCATCTATGTATCTTCTTTTGAGAAAAAGTATCTTTTAATAAAAAAGAGTTAGGCATTTGCAGAGGTAATGGATTTGTAGGACAATTAACGTAATCTTTTTTTTCCATCTCCTAGAGGCGGCGATTGGTGGCATTATTTGTGGAATTCATCCTAACGTTACTATTTGCTGGCACACTTCTATTAACACGCAAGATTTTGACTATAAATCTGTATGGGCCTTTCAGTTACTCTCTTCAGACTCTTGATGAGTTACCTGCCTTTCTTGGAATGCCCAGCATTTTTCCTGGTCCATGGGAACTGGCTTTCGTGCCTTCCAAAAGTGTTGTGGTGAAGAGTATTGTTGACCACGTGAAAAGGGATTTACACTATAATTTCACAGGTTAGAAGTTAAAGTTTTTTGAAAAAAATGTATTACTAAACTGGATTTCAGTAAAGACACATATGTAACCTTTTAACAAGGCATTGTTTTCCCAAGTAAAGCATTGTAGGATATATCCTCATAATCATAGAGTACCCTCCTAGATATCATATTACGGACTTTGTTAAACTTTCATAAAAAAATTTTCTCCTAGAGCCCAAACAGATAGTACTATTTAAAAATTAGATGATCAGTTTATATTATTTTGGGTTATTATCCAATTCTGTGACACTAAGTCTTCCTGATTTCTGGTTGTGCTTCTTAACCCTGGGTAAGTGTAACCCTGGAGGTATATGATGTGCATGAGAGGCACACACAGGCACAAGATAAGCCTGAGGCCTCATTCTGGATGTGTGCTCTGTGGTCAGTTATTTCAAACATTGTTCATATAAAAATGTTGTGCAAGTCATACATAAATGCTTTAGAGAAGACTTAAGCAACATAGAATTATCTTAAAAGCCTCCCATAAGCTTACCCTCACATTCCCAACTCAATTTCTCTCTTTTTCTCCCAGAAAGAAACACTGTCAAAAGTTTGGTGAGCATACCTCTAGTGCCCCTTCCTTTTACATACATACGTTTATTCACTAGTACATTTTTTCAACATGGTTTTTTTTTTTTTTTGGCTCTCAAGGGATTTGAGGGAACTTGAGATTAGATGCCTTCTCAGAACTTATTTAAAAAATCATTGAAGTAGAAGAATGCAAAATCCCCATAAATTTTTGAAGTATATAATACAAATATCCTAATAAATATAGTCTCATTGAAGCCACTTTGGGTTACCCAGAATATTTCCTAATTTCCACTCTGAGTTCATCTTTGATGCGTGGGATTCTTAGAAATGTATTTCTTTACTTAAAAACATTTGGAATTTGTTCTCTTTCTGGTTTTTTTTTTCCATTTTTGTTTCAATTTCCTTGAATCGGAATATTTTATGATTTCAGTTCTTTGAAATTTTGAGAATTGTTTATGCCCACTTTATGGTGTGTTTTGAAAAATATGCCATGTGCATTTGGAAAGACCGTGTGTTTTGTAGGTTTTGCTTGTAGTGTTTTATAAATGCTATCCAGATGAAGTTGTCAAGTTGGTTAATCATAATGCTTTTCAAATATGTATTCTTACTGTTTTTTTGTCTGCTTATTCTATCAGTTATTGACAGAGACATTACATTTCCAGCTAGGTGTTGTTAGTATGAAATAGGTGTTTTATATCTAAATATATAGATACAAAGCATCTACTTTAACATTATATATAATGTTAAAATTTCTTTTGCTTATATGTTTTGAAACTATTATCTCATGTGATCTGTCTGTTGAATTGTTTCTAAAAATATTTCTCTGTTCTGGAATTTCCACTTGTCCTGTTTTTAATAGAGCTCAGGCATCCAGAGAAGTGTTCTGTCTTTTTAACTGTGTTAACCATAGTTAGTTTAAAGTCCCACCCAGAAAGTTCTGGTATCTAGATTACTTGTATATGTTTTTTTCTCTTTAAGTCCTTGAGTTCTGTTTTATAGCGTATTTTGTATATTTTTATTAAATGACAGGTGTTGTGGATAAAAAAACATCAGAGGCTCCTGAGGGTTAACTTTTCTTCTGGGTGGTTGTTAGAGTACTGATAGAGCAACTTGATTCTATCCAAGTCCGGTTTGGGGCTTCATAAGGGCTGCTCTCTTTTCAGTTTTGTCATTACGCTTGCAGCATAGCCTGTGTCCTAGGGCATGGCTCTTCTAGGGTGTCAGCTGGAAGGCTGGAGTATTTATGAAGGCTCCTCTACCTTTGTGGGGCTTGAACTCTTAATACTCTGTTTCATCCGCACTGTATACCCGATGAAATTCCTGCTCAGCGATTGAGCCAGTCACCTGCTGTTACCTTCTTGATTTCCTAGAGTCTTAGCCTGTGTATTCTCAGATAAGGAGTTGGCGGGTGACTTCAGGGAAATTTACAAGCTTATTTTCACTTCTATGCTGTTCTCCTCTCTTTGCAAGTTAACCTGTCAAGTTCCAGTGATTTTGGAAGCTTGACCTCTCATCTCTTCTCTTCAGCTCAGTAAGTCTACAGTTTTCTGCAAGTGCTTTCAGGGAAAGTATCAGGGTGAATATGACACTCACCCTACACATTTCCCTTTTTCAAGGTGTGTAAGTTCATTAATTATTCATTGCAGCTTTATTTGCAGTTAACCAAGGTATAGAAGCCACGTAAGTGTCCATCAACAGATCAATCCACCGCAGAAAAAGAAGAAGATCCTGTCATTTTTTAACAATATATACTATGTTAGGAGAACATTATGCTAAGTGAAATAAGTCAGACACAGAAAGACAAATACTGTATAATCTCACTTATGTGTGTTATCTAAAAATATTGAGCTCACAGAGCAGAGAGTAGAATCGGGATTTTTGGAGCTGGCGGTGGGGATGGGGAAAATGGGGGATGATGGTCAGGGTGTATGTACTTTCCGTTATAAAGGCGAATAAATCCCGGCAATCTAATGTACATGGTGGCTATAGTTAATAACACTATATAGTGTGTATGAAATTTATTCAGAGAATAGATCTTGTAGTGTTCTCATGAAAGAGGATGGTAACTACATAAGATAATAGATGTGTTAATTTACTTGATTTTGGTAATCATTTTACAGTATATGTATATATTAAAATATAATGTTATACCTTAAATCACATTATATGACTTACATATATACAATTTTGCCAGTGATACCTCAATCACTCTGGGCAGAAAATTTTTTAAATAAAGTAAGTGGTAACTGTGTGGTGATGGACTGGTGGAAGGATTAATTAGCTTGATTGTGGCAGTCATTTCACAGTGTATACATATATCACATCATCATGTTTTACAGCTTAAATATGCACAACTTGTATGTGTAATGTAGTTCAATAAAGCTGGGGGAAAAATAAAGTCACCCTAGATAATAAATGAATAATAAATGAAAATAAATAAATAAATAATAAACAAATAAATTTCCCTCCAGTTCTATTTTTGAGAAATCTATGCAAACACACATTTTATCTTCACTAAACACTCAAAAATCTCTCACTTTCATTCAAAAATCTCTCACTGGGCCTGTGTGTCTCAGTAAGTTAACCACTGACTTCAGCTCAGGTCATGATTTTGCAGTTTGTGATTTCAAGCCCAATGTGGGGCTCTGTGCTGACAGCTCAGAGCCTGGAACCTGCTTCAGATTCTGTGTGTCCCCCCCCCCCCCGCCTCTAAAAATAAATATTTAAAAAATCTCTCACCATCTTTTTTTTATCTCTCTCGGTCTCTTTCACATACTCCTGCTTGAGCAGGTAACACCTTTCGTGAAGCCCAGACAAGTGAATGAAAACAGACTGAGAGACTGGTGGCTTCCTCCACAGTCCCTTACCCCCACGGCCAGGCAGCTATAAAGAATTGTGGCTATTCCCACAGCGTTCCGTGGTTAAGGCAGATTGAGAAGTTCCCTGCAACATGCATGGGTGAGATGGATGACAGGTTCAGATGCAGAAACTGAGGCTCCATGCCCCAAAGGGTGCCTGACTACCTGTTGGTACCCACTTCACTTTGTTCGCACTGTCCTTTCAAGAGCATATTGTTTCCAGCTGTGTGCCTGTTTTGTTTAACTTCGTGGACTTTGTTTTCCCAGCTTTGATCATTTAAACTCTTTGAGGACTTTGTTTCACCCTGCTCCTGGTCACCTTGTGTGGGTGCACCCCCTGATAATGCTCCCTGAGATCCTGCTTCCAGCTTTGGAATTTCAATCCCAGCTGTGCCCACCTTGAGAAGAGTGTGCACACATGGCATTTCCATACTCTACCAGAAATAATTATGACACATAATCACCTCCAATATTAAAATTGTCAAGTTGTTTCATTCTTCAACTTCTGAGTAGTTGTTATTCACGTATTAGAGATTCCCATCTTATAGGACTTTGAATAGATTACAGGGATCAAATTTGCTATTTCCTTTTAAGATGAAAATTACAAAACACTTTGGAAGTATCCCTCTTCCTTATTTCAATATATATTTATTATAATGGTTAATTGTATTTTAAACCTCTGGTAAAACTTTTAAAACTCGTAAAGATTTTCATGCATTCCTAATACCCATTAGTTTGTTATGCCTATGTTTGAACAGCATTTTAAATAAAAAAAATATTTATTTATTTTTGAGAGCAAAAGAGCACAAGTTGGAGTGGGAAGGAGAAAGAAGGAAACACAGAATCTGAAGCAGGATCCAGGCTCTGAGCTATCAACACAGAGCCTGATGCGGGGCTGGAAATCACGAACCATGAGATCATGACCTAAGCTGAGGTTGGATTCTTAACCGCCTGAGTCACCCAGGCGCCCTTGAGCAACAATATTTTAAAATTTATATTTTTGGGGAGCCTGGGTGGCTCCATCGGTTAAGCATCCGGCTTCGGCGCAGGTCATGATCTCATGGTTTGTGGGTTCGAGCCCCACGTCGGGCTCTGTGCTGACAGCTAGCTCAGAGCCTGGAGCATGCTTTGAATTCTGTGTCTCCCCGTATCTCTGACCCTCCCCTGCTTGCGCTGTCTCTGTCTCTCAAAAATAAATAAAAGACATTTAAAAAAATTTATATTTTGGTAGTCTTTCATCAGTGTAAAGCATTTTTCCATCTTATAGATAGAAAAGGCAGTCAGATACATTTGCCCTTGTGTGGGTAACTCACACATTAGATTTGTTTTTCTTTCTACAGTTCAAGGCTTTTCTTCAGAACGAGATTTTGAAGAGTATGTTAAACAAGAGAATAACTCTAAAAAAGTGTTGGTTGCTATTATTTTTGACCATAAATTCCAGAATAGTGATGATCCCTTACCACTTAAGGTAAGAAGGTTTTATGTAGAATCTTTAGAAGTATACTTAAAGTTTCTGAGGTTTAATTAAGTGGAGGCATAATTATTTCATTTAGTAAATGGGGAGACTGCAGCTTACGCAAGATCATACTGCTTGTACATAGTTGAGCAGGGATTTAAATCCAAATCTGTTTTCTGCATATTTGCATTTATTTAGCCAGAGCTTTATGTTGGTGGGGAAAGAATTGGATTTACCACATACTAGACTTTCTCCTTATAAATCAGAATCATAGGAGACATTGACCACCAAGGATATTACCTTTCCCACTGTATCTGATGTGGCAGCTCTGTACATGATGGTGAAGTGAATGCAGATTTCCCAGCTCAAAAGACCTGATGTATTCAAAACAGATGCATCTTCACCAGCATGGAACACAGCATGAAAATGTTCCTCTTTCTTTTGTTTGGATCTCGTAATTTTTCTCCAAAATCTAAATATAGAAAACAGTGCTAAGGTTTAGCCAAGTGGAATCAGAATTAGGACATAGGCAGGCTCTGAGGAAGATTCTGATAACAACCTCCAAGAAAGAGAGACAAGGACTGTGCTTTGAACTTGGTGTGATATTGAGAGAAATAACAAAAATATGATATAGATGTATGCTATAACTCTACATCTAAGATAACTTCTGGTTCTCCATGGAATGAAAAAGTAAGGAAAATTGCTGGGTTGTAAGTAGGGTTGGTGGTGTGTTTTCATCCTGTTCCAGCACTCCCTCACTCCTTTGATGTGTGCAAAATTCCCTCAAGTTACTGATATGGGGTAAGCTGGTGCTGGTGTAGGCTCATCAGTGTATATAGAGTGCAGTCAAAATATTTTTGGTACAATTTCAAACGTCACCTACTCTGCCTTGTACAATCTCCCCCCTGTCCCTGCCACTTGGCTCACTCTCTTACCTTTAACATTGCTACTGTGTCTTGCTGTACAGTATCTCTCCTAACCACACCCACCTCTTTCTTCCTCCATACTCCCATAAATGCCCCTTACATGTTGCTATCACTGAATTTTCTATAAATACATATATTGTCTCAACTATAATTTGAGCTTCTTGTGTAATAGGTGCTATGTCTTAATCCTTGAACATGCAATAAGTGTCTGAAGCTTTTGGCTTGATAACTGAGTATATTAATATTTACCTAGATTTGTGACATCTGCCTGCCCCTCCTGGTGTTCCTGATTTCTCTGGTCTGACCCTTGACTCTAGGCAGCTGCTGGACCATTTGCTGTCTTGTAAAGCTACTTAGACCCAGCATGCTCTACCTTGAAGTTTACTTACTTCTCTAGAATTAGTATTATCTTTTCATTTAATAATGAAATTATGTAATATTCCACATTTATGTTTTATCACATTTCTCTGTCCTCATGTGGGAGTCTTATGTTACAATCACTTTTAGGAGAGGAAGGGATTTTCCTCTCAAAACACTTGGCTGACATAATGGGAAGAGAAATTAGCAACATTTTTTGGTGTGTTTCATTTCAGTTTGCATGCCAGCTATCTATTTCAGGAAAAAGACGTTGGCAGTAGTGTGCAAGTTGCCACCATGTTTGTTTACCACAAACCCACAATAGCCGTATGACAAGTCTGCTCCACTGCCTAACGTTCAGAATCCACTTAGTGCTCAGCAGTCTGCCGCAGAATTACCCGCATGCGATTTTTCTTTAACTTCCTTTTGTTTCTCATTCTTGCTTAATTGGCTTTTGTTTACAAATATTGTTTCTTTTTGCTCCCTGTAGGTAAAATATTATCTGCGATTTAGTAGTTTTCAGAGGAACAAGTATGTGGGTTTTGTCCGAACAGAAGGCTGGGAAACAGGTGTTCTCTTTCCAGCTTTTCCTTCTCTGGGACCCAGAAGTGTACTTAGTTCACACGGGGGGACTCCTGGTAAGCAGATCTTTAATCATACTTATTTTTATATCCTCGTCATGTAGGTTCTTAAGGCACCACATATTTATACCTATATTTCTTCAACCCTGTGATGAAAATTGTTAATTTTTAACTTACTGTGCTATTGATTTCTTCTTTTTGTTTTTAATTTAAATTCAAGTTAGTTAACATACAGTGTAGTCTTGGTTTCACGAGTAGAATCTAGTGATTCATCTCTTACATCTTTTTCCCAGTGCTCATTCCTAAAGGTGCCCTCCTTAATGCCCATCACCCATTTACCCCATTCCCCATCCATGTCCCTCCAGCAACCATGTTTGTTCTCTGTATTTCAGAGTCTTTTATGGTTTGCCTCCCTCTCTGTTTTTATCTTATTTTTCCTTCCCTTCCCCCATGTTCATCTGTTGTGTTTCTTAAATTCTACTGGTGATTTCTTGGGCGCCTGGGTAGCTTAGTCGGTTAAGCGTCAGGCTTTGGCTCAGGTCATGATCTCACGGTTTGTGGGTTCGAGCCCCGCATCGGGCTCTGTGCTGACAGCTAGCTCAGAGCCTGGAGCCTGCTTCAGATTCTGTGTTTCCCTCTCTCTCTGACCCTCCCCTGCTCATGCTGTCTCTCTTTGTCTCTCAAAAATAAATAAAAAACAGAAAAGTTTTAAAAATAAATAAATAAATAAATAAATAAATAAATTCTACTGGTGATTTCTTTATTTGAAATTTTCAGTGTCCCAAAACCTATATAATTTCTATACATTGGAACAATGTATTTTTATCTTTTCCTGGTCATTGTATATCCTTATTTTTCCATGTAGGTTTACTTGTGAAATTTTTATTTTAATGACTTTAACATACATATTCCTGGGTTCTGACACAGTCTGATCCATTAAAACTGTATGCTATTCTGTTGGGTTGGTAAACAGTTTCTAATATAGCTATAGTAATTTAAAACTTATTATACAGACTACCATTAAAACATCTTTAATGTGGGGCTTTGTTTTCATTAACAATAATGCATATTTACCTTGAGGAAATTACTCAACACGAAAAGCTATAACCAATTTAGCATAATTCATAAACATTTGAAATAATCTGCATCTTAAGTATAGTGGATGAATAACAAAAGTGTAAAATTTAATTTGACTGAACATTGTACAGTCATTAAAAATAGCCATCATTAAATCTTCTGAAAAAGCAGAGTTCAGAACTGTATATTGAAATGATCACGGTGTAAACTACATATTAATCATCACAAAGCTGGGACAAATTTCCAAATAGGAAAACATTTACTCTGTTAGGTGGTGGGATTGTTTTGCATGTTATTATTTTCTTTAAAAAATATTTTAAACTTTTTTCCATCATAAAGTTTAACAAGGAATCTGATGTCTTTTCCATCATATCTACTGGATTGTGAACTTTGCCTGGGATATGGCTTTCTAAGGGTTAGTTGGAGAATTTTAAGGGCTGCCAGGGATATGCAGATGAAATAAAAGGAATAAATTTTGGAAAAGAAGGAGTGAAATTATCTTTGTTTGAAGTTGACAGAATCACATATGCAGGAAATTCTGAACAGGTCCATAAAAAAGTACTACATACTATGTATTAATTTAACAAATACCCAAGATAGAAAGCCAGTCTACAAAAATAAATTACAAATCTACACTGAAAACAACAAAACATTTCTGAGAGATAATATAAACACCTAAACAAATGATAAGATATCTAAATTCATTGGTCGGGTGGCTCAGAATTGTTAGGATGTAGATTCTCCCAAAATTGATCTATGATAGCAATAGTGACAGTCAAAATCCCAGCAGTCTTTTTTGAAAAAATTGGCAAGCTTATTCCAAAATTTATAAGGAAATGCATAGGGTCTAGCTTAGTAAAAAACAATCTTGAAAAAGAATGACAATGTTAAAGAGTATTTAAGACTTACAGCAAATCTACATCATTAAGTCATAACTTGTATAAGTGTAAGGATGAAGATACACATTAATAAAAGGAATGAAGTAATAAGGTGTCTGGAAATAGGCATTTGATTTTCCACAAAGATGCCAATATAAGTCACTGTCGGAAGGAAACCTTTTGAGCAAGTTGTGATGGAATAACGTAGCATTTATATGGAATGAATCACTAACTCATCCACACAGTATTAGTTAATTAATGAGATGATCATAAACCTAAATGTAAAAGCTAAAATCATAAATCTTCCATAACAAAATTTATGAGAATATCTTCATGAATTTGGGGCTAGCAGTGATTCATCAAGACAGAAAAAGCATTACCATAAAAGGGAAAAAATGGATAAATTGATTTCATTATAATTAAATATTTCAGCTTATGTGAAAGACACTATTAAAAATATTAAGGCAAGGGGTGCCTGGGTGGCTCAGTTGGTTAAGCATTCAACTCTTGATTTTGGCTCAGTTCATGATCTGATAGTTTGTGAGTTTGAGCCCCTCACTGGGCTCTGCACTCACTGCTCAGAGCCTGCTTCAAATTCTGTCTCCCTCTTTCTGCCTCTCCCCTACTCACACTTGCAAGCATTGTCTCTCCCTCTCTTTCTCAAAAAAAAAAAGGAAAAAAAATGAACATCAAGAAAATATATAGTAAGGAAAGATCCAGAGGGAAGAAAATGTGACACAGATTTACATTAAAAATTTACAAAGAATTTGTATAGATTAATAGAAAAATCAGTTTCAGATATCACAGCAATACTACATTTTAATAAAAGTTTTTTTTAAGTGTTTGCTCATTTTCATACTAAAGTTCTGTGACAACAAGAAGCTATTTGCATACTACCACAGATCCAGTAACCACACTGAATATCACTGCCTTAGTGGACATCAGCTCATATAACTCAGTATGAACTTAAGTTTTCAAATGTCAAGGGTACTAAATTAAAGTCTGTACCTACTCAGTAATTCTCATTCAGTTGATTGAAATTGAGAAAGCAGTTCTGTGTTTCACACAATATTTTACTTTCTGGGAAGCTGGGAATTAGTCTCCTTTTATTATTTTTTTTTAATATATATATTTTTTGGAGATACTGTGTGTGACCAAGCAGGGCAGAGACAGAGAGAGGGAGAGAAAGAGAGAGAGAGAGATCGATCCATCCCAGGCACCCCAGGATCCTTTTAAAAAGAATCTTCTTAAAAAAACCACAATGAATAAACAAAAAGCAGAATCAGACCTATAAATACAGAGAACAAACTGAGGGTTGCCAGAGGAGGGAGGAATAGGAGAAATGGGTGAAGGAGAATGGGAGATACAGGCTTCCATTTAAGGAATAAATAAGTCATGGGAATCAAAGGCACAACATAAGGAATATAGTCAGTTGTAGTATAATAGCATTTTATGGTGAAAGATGGTATCTGCCCTTGGGGGTGAGCAGAGCAAAACATACAAACTGGTCATATTACTGCATTGTAGATCTGATATTAACATTGTGTGTCAGCCATACTCATTTTAAAAAAATAATACAAAGTATTATGTATTTGTATGGGGAAACCATAGTAACTGTTTAAGACTATACCAAGGGCCTCTTTACAATCATTAACTTTGTTGTTTGCCTTTGACATACTTCAGTTACCTTTATCTTTGTTCAGCTCGGCTATTACTTGTTCTCTTGTACTTAGCAATCCTTGTTTTCTCACGTAGGGTACATCACTGAAGGCTTCCTGGCTATGCAGCATGCTGTGGATGTTGCTGTCATGAAATACTATAATGACAAGGCTACACAAAAGCTAGTCCAAGAAGTCACTGTATTTGTTCAGAGATTTCCATATCCAGCATATTCTCATGATTACTTCTTTACCTTTTTTGGTATTTTCATCCCTTTAGTAATCTTGTTTATCTTCTCTATGAATCATCTTACCCTCATTCAGGCTATTGTGTGGGAAAAGGAAAACCAGTTGAAGGTAACTCTCCTTTTCTTGTGATAGATAGAGCTTCTGTAGAAAAAGCTGGGTTTGTAGCATAAATTTTTTGTGGAAAGTGGGAGTATTTCTGACCACTGAGCACTGGTGGATAGTTATGTTTCAGTAGCAGCCAAAATGTGAACACTTATTCTCTTGGCAGTTTTCTAGAATTTTTTTTTTTATTAGAATTCATGGTTTGGTCTTTAGTTTTAGTTCCAGAAGACTATGTCACAAGATAATTACAGATAGAATTTAAATGCCAAATGCAGTAAATCTCTCTGGAATAAGGTGAGTTACAAAGAAATCATCAGCTGGGCTTGTGGCATTGTCTTAATGAATTTGGATACAATTATATTGCAAGATTCTATGATTCTTTGATTAGTTTTTCCATTTTCTGATATCTGAATTTTTTTTTTCTAAATGGCCTTTCATAGTTCCCTTTAGAATTTCTGTGCCTTGGTCAGAGAGAATGTCGTATTATGGCCACAGGATTTGCAGTTCAAACTCCAGTCATTTAGCCAATGATTTATATATATGTATGAAGTATATAATGTGTATAATATAAATATATAAAATATATACTGTAAAATAATTTTATATAATATACAAATATATAAAGTAAATAGACTTATATAACTTAGATGTATATATACACACACAAATACATACACATATGATTGATGTATTGCCTGATTTGTTTTAGGAACTCTGATAAATTGTAGATTTAAATCCTATCCCTGTTAATTTATTAATGATGATGGATCATATAACTTCTAGCCTTTTTTCTCAGATATAAATTTAGTATAACTAATTTGCAGGGCTGTCATGACATTAAACTAGGTATTGTGTGAAAAATTACCACTGTCCAGTCACTTGGACCTACTGTTGTGAGGCATCAAGGAGGAAATGCATGTTGGGTGTTCAATACACTGCCAAGCACATGGTGAGTGCTCAGTAGCTGTTAGAGGCGACTGTTAACGTCAGCCATCTCCATGTCACTTACCTCCTTGGGTAATCGTGAATCATGTCATTTTCTCTTTCCTTTCTTAGTGGCCACGCTACTTCACAGATCAGTCTCAAGTTATTTCTCACCATCCAGCTCTTCTCACTCAGGGCTCTGGTCACACATCTCACCCATCCATCAAATGAATGGCCTTTTTGAAACTTCCTTTATGTTTCTATTTCCTCTGACTATAATGCTTTCCTTTTTCTTTTCTGGTTGGTGATCACACAGGTGACTTACTTGTCTCAAATGTTTTGCTGCCATCTCCTTGTTGTGGATATCTCTTTAATTCTCAATTATAATTTAACACTTTTTTTTTGGAGTCCCCAGAACATGATACATAAATGTCAACATTGTGACTCATTTATATTTCTTTTTTTTTTTAATTTCATCGAAGTATATAACATACATACAGAAAAGTGCACACATTCTAAGTGATTGTGTTTTAATCCCTGTAACAAAAATATCAACCTGTATAGCTTATAAGCACTAAAAATTTACTTCTCTCATTTCTGGAGCTGGGAAAGTCCGAGATCGAGATGCCAGCAGATTTAGAATGTCTGATGAGAACCCACTCCATGGTTTGTAGATGGCACCTCACCACTGCCTCCTCCTGTGACGGAAAGAATGCGAGCCCTCTGGGTCTCCTTTATAAGGGTTCTAATTTGTGAGGGCTTGTCCCCCATCACCTTATTGTCTCTCAGTGGCCCCACTTCAGAGTGCCATTACAGTGGGCACTAGTTTTTCAACTCAAGAATTTTAAGGAGAAAACTAACATCCAAACTATTGTAGTAGAGTTGAATGGGTTATCATAAAGAAAGTATGCCCATGCTGTCATGACCCTGTAAGACATAAAACACCACCAACACCCTAGAAGTCTGCTTGTGCTCCCCTCAAAATGTTTCCCCCAAAGTATGCAGTAACCTGATTTCTAATATTTCTAATATTCTAAAACTATTACAGAAATTGATCAGTAACTGATTTCTAATATATCTAATATTCTAATACTAATTTGAGTTAGTTTTATCTATTTTGAACTGATATAAATGGAATCATGCACTATATTATATTGTGTCCATGTGATTCTTTTCAGCTAAATATGTAGCTGTAGTTCATTTATATTCATTGAATTATCTGAGTTTTAAGATTCCATAGTATGACTATCAAAATTCATCTATTTTCCTTTAGTGTTTGGAGTTTGGGTATTGTAAGTAATTCTTCTATGAATATTTTATACATTTTTCGCTGCATATTAGATTATGCATATCTAACTTCAGTAGATAATACCAGTGTTTGCCAATAAAGTTTTACCAGTTTTCACTTCCATTAGCAATGTCTGAAAATTCTATTTGTTCTGCGTTTCACCAACACTTTTCTTCTAATTTTATCTAATTTTCCTTTAAAAATTTTTTTGAATGTTTAATTTGAGAGAGTGAGTGGGGCACCTGGGTGGCTCAATTGGTTGAGTGTCCGACTTCGGCTCAGGTCACAATCTCACAGTTCGTGAGTTCAAGGCCCGCATTGGGCTCTGTGCTGACAGCTCAGAGCCTGGAACCTGCTTCAGATTCTGTGTGTCCCTTTCTCTCTGCCCCTTTCCTGCTCATGATCTGTCTCTCTCTGTCTTTCAAAAATAAATAAATGTTTAAAAATTTTTAAAAAATAATTTGAGAGTGAGCAAGTGGGGGAAGAACAGAGAGAGCAGGAGAGGGAATCCCTAGCAGGCTCTGCACTGTCAGCACAGAGCCTGATGTGGGGCTTGATCTCACAAACCATGAGATCATGACTTGAGCTGATATCAAGAGTCAAGCACTTAATGGACTGAGGCCACCTAGTGCGCAAATTTTATCTAATTTTCTAAGTTTTTCCAATTTTTTGGGAGTGTGTTGGCTTCAAAAATGTAGAGATCTTTCACTTTTCATTGTTTTAGTTGTACAAGTATTCTGCATCCTTGGTTAAGTTTGTTTTTTATGTATTTTACTCTTTTTGATGCTGTTGTAAATGGAATTGTTTTCCTAATTTCCATTTCAGATTGCTCATTGATAGTATATAGAAGTTCTACTGATTTTTGTGTGTTGACTTTGTATTCTACTTTTATGAGTCATTTATTAATTCTGACTTTTTTAATTTGTGGAATCTTTGCCATTTACGTATAAGATCATCTCATCTGCAAACAGGGTACTCCTTCCTTTCCAATTGCTCTGGTTAGAACTTCTAATACTGTGTTGAATAGAAGCAGTAAAAGCTAGTATCATTGCTTTTCTCTTGATCTTAGGTGAAAGAGTATGATATTAGCAGTAATTTTTTTATGTGGCTTTTGTTAAGTTGAGGAACTTCCCATATATTCCTGGTTTGTTGAGTGTTTTATCAGTTTTGAATTTCTGCATCAACTGATCGCTTCTCGGCCTTTTGGCTAAGATCAAGTGAATTTCTGCATCAACTGAGATGATCATGTGTTTTCTCTGAATGTGGTGTATTATATTGGTTGATTTTGTATGTTGAACCCTTCTTGCACTCCAGGAATAAATCCTACTTGGTCATGGTTTAAGTGATTGTTTTTATTTCTGTAAAACCAGAAGTAATGCCCACAGTTTCATCTGAATTTTAGAAATTTGAGTCTTCTTTCATGTTTTTTAGCAGTCTGGCCAAAATTTTATCCATTTGCTTTTATCTTTTTAATTGAATTAAAATATATTTACATTACATATTTGCATTTATAAAATATATTTATGTTCCATTGAATTAAAATATATTATGCCCTACTAGAAGAGGTCATAATAAAAACAAAGGGGATATTAATCTAAGCAGTTTACAGTTTTATGTAAGGGTGTTTTATGTCTGAACAATATCAGGTAAATTATTGGTGAGGGCTTGTAAGCATCACAGCACTGCCCACACACTAGCTGAATAATTTTAATTAAGTCATTGATCTCCTTCTTCTCTATGAATTGGACATTTCTTATTTAACCAATTTTGATTGTGGTGGAAATTAAATTAGATAATATTTGCTAAAGGATTTTGTATAATTATATTGTCTTACATGATGTTGGTTTGTGTTAATTTTCCCACAGGAGTACCTGCTCATGATAGGACTCAGTAATTGGATGCTCTGGGCTGCCTATTTCTTCGCATTCCTCTCTTTGTATTCAGTTATCATCCTTTTGATGTGCCTGATTTTCTTTGCCAAGGCAAGTGTCTGTTTCGCTGTAGCAGACTATAGCTAAACTCTGAGAGGCAAAACAGATACATATGGTGTGGGCCCACTGGATTCAGGAAGTGAACATGTGCCTATTGGTGACTCCACTCTGGAAACTCAAGTGCTACTTAGTCTCTCAGCAAACTAAAATTTTTATTTTTTAAGATTAAAAAAATAGTTATAATTTTTGAGAGAGAGAGAGACAGAGCATGAGCAGGGGAGGGGCAGAGAGAGGGACACACAGAATCCAAAGCAGACTCCAGGCTCTGAGCTGTCAGCACAGAGCCCAATGCAAGGCTCGTACTCATGAGCTATGAAACCATGACGTGAGCTGAAGTTGGATGCCCAGCTGACTGAACCACCCAGCAAACTGAGCCACCCAGCAAACTAAACTCTGAGTCTAGATATGTGAGTCTCCAGTAGTTAATGAATTCTTTACTCATCTCCCTTAGGCTTGTCATTTGTTTCACTAGAACTTTTAAAATATTTAAAGATGTTTCATGTCTCCTCTTTTGTTTTGCTGTGATGCCATTTATAGTGTAACTCAGCTGGCTTCCTGATTGTTTTGCTAGATAGAACCTGTGCCAGTCATCCGATACAGTGACCCATCTCTTGTGTTCGTCTTTTTGCTATGTTTTGCCATCGCCACCATATTCTTCAGCTTTATGGTTAGCACATTCTTCAATAAAGGTAAGTCTAAAACACCTGAGAAAAATTCCTAGTGACTCAGTGGGAATTATATTTGAAAGCTCCTGTGGCTTTCATTTGCCATCTCATCTGTAGCCTCTGGTTATATTTAACTAAAAAGATAAGTATTATATGTACACAGAATGATTTGTAAAGGAATGAAAGGAGCAGTGAAAATATAGTATAGTTACATGTAAAAAAGGATAAGAACCAAAATAAGATCATATTTGAGTACTCTTTTTAACCTTTACCTGTGGCTTCACATAAGGTATCTGTTAAACCACCCGGCAGGAATGGTAATGTTTGGGATGGCTTCCATATATCCCACCGGAGGGAAGAAAGTCTGTCAGTATCTGAGGATGATCCTGGGGTGTGCGAAGAGGAAGAAAACACAGAATTGCTTGCCTGAAGTAAAGGGTCTGTGTAGTTCATTAATAGATTTTTATTGTGCATTTGATGTGAATCTGAAATACAGTGTCCCAGAAAGCTGACGTTGACCTTGGAGACGTGCAGATCATATGCACAAAAAAAATGATTTGATGGGACATGCAGAGAGCAGTGAAAATTAATGAATCATAGTATGCACATGAAAAAAGAATTGAAATACTCCAAATTCATATTAAGGTTGAGGTAAACCAAAGAATGCTTCCTGTAGAGGTTAGTTTTTAAGCATTTTTGAAAGACTAGAAGATTGGAAGAGGAAGCCAACTCAGAGGACGCAAGTATCATATCTTTGTGGGGGCACAGCATCTAATATACAAAGGCCGGTGAAAATTGTTTCCTTCCTTTTTGAGGGCTCACATGCCAATAGCAGTCATGACCAATAACCCTGTTTTATTTCATTTTCATTTTTCTCAGTAGATTATCACGAGTATTGTTAGTTAATGGACCCTCACAAGGCACATGATCCTTTTGTACAACCTATAAATAGCCAAACAAAACCAACCAACTGAGGGGGTAAAGAAAAATTGGTATGTCCACATAAAGCACAATGTGATATACCAAAGAGAAAAAAGAGACACTTAAAAAACAAATACTATTTTTTTCTGTTTCTGGCATTATGACAGACTATATATTTAGAAAGTTTTGTACTTGTCTTTTGGTATCTATATATGACTTTCATTATGGTATATACTTAGAAAAGGAATTGCTAGGTCATAGGGTTTGTAAATATCCAAAATGACTACCCGTGTCCAACACTTCCAGAGTGGGCATTTACAGCCCTACTAGATGAAGATGAGAATTCCCGTTGCTCCATATCCTGGCCAAAATTCACTATGTCAAACTTTAAATTGTACCATACTAGAGATGTGAAATACTATCTTATGGCAGTTCACACCTGCACTTTCCTACTTACTGATGAAGCTGAGTGTTTATTAATATGAGTCATGTGTTTCCTTTTCTATAAAATCTGTGCATTCTTACCTATTATGATTATTGATTTGCAGGAGTTATTTATATATTCCTACTACCTACCTTTTGTAAGCTGCAAGTGTGTTGCAAAACGTGTCCCAGTTTGGAGCTTTTAGCTTTTTTTAATTGTCTTTTAATAGCAATTTTTAAAAAATAGTTGATTGTCAAATTGGTTTCCATGTAGCACCCTGTGCTCTTCCCCACAAGTGCCCCCCTCCATTAATGTAACCAATCATTTCCTTTACCAATCTCATCCTTCATAGTTTGTGATATTAAATATTTCAGTGAAAAAATTCTCCAGCGTTATAGAGTTATCTTCCTGTGTTCTCTATAGGGATTGATTCTTTTGTGTGTGGTATGATATGGAGCATTGATTTTTCTCTCAAGTGCATATTGACCATTGTCAAGAATCATGTGTATATATGGCATATGACATAAGTCCTTTATTTCCAGAATCTCCGATGTATCCCATTGGGTTTTTATATCTACCCTTGTATCAGTAACACATTTTTGAGATTACTGTGGTTTTATAGTAAGTGTTGAAAATGGGAAATATGAGCCTTCAGTTTTATTTTTTGTTTTTGGCTGTTGAGGGTTCTGTGTAACTCCACCTGAGTTTTAGGTTTGGCATTTCTTGTTCCAAAAAAAAAAAAAAGGCAACTGGGATTTATTTTTAAAGTCACATGAATCTTTAAATCCCTTTGGGGAGTATTGTCATCTTAACAATATTGTCTTCTAATTCATTAAGATTTCTTTCCATTTATTTAGGTAGTCTTTAATTCATTGAGGAATATTTTGTTGTTTTCAATGTACACTTCTGCAACCACTTGGTTTAATTTATTCTTAACTATTTTATTTTTTATGCTCTTACGAATGGAATTCTTTTTAATTTTATTTTCATATTGTACATTGATAGTGTACAAAAATTCAGGTGAGGGGCACCTGGCTGGCTTAATAAGTTACACGTCTAACTTGGGCTCAGGTCATGATCTCACTACTACTGAGTTTGAGCTCTATGTTGGGCTCTGTGCTGACAGCTCAGAGCCTGGAGCCTGCTTCAGATTCTCTGTCTCTCTGTCCCTCCCCTGCTTGCATGCACTCACTCTCTCAAATATAAAATTTTAAGATTTTTTTTAAAATTCACCTGATTTTTGTGTATTGATCTTGTATCCTCCATTGTTGGTGAATCTGTTCATTAGTTTTAATAGATTTTTTTTGTAGATTCTTTAGGGCTTTTTGCTGATAAGATAATGTCCTCTGCAAATAGAAAAAATAGAAATAAGCCTACTTCTTTGCCTCCAATTTGGATGTCTTTCCTTTTCTCTTTCTTTCTTTCTTTTTTTTTTCCCCCTAATTGCTCTGGCTAGGACTTCTAGTGTTGTGTGAATAGATATGGTGAAAACACTCATATGTGGAATTTAAGAAACAAAATAGATGAACATATAGGAAGGCAGGGGAGAGAATAAAGGGGAAAAATCCACAAGAGACTCTTTTCTTTTATAGTTTATTATCAAGTTCGTTTCCATATAACACCCAGTGCTCTTCCCCACAAGGGCCCTCCTCTATGCCCATCAGCCCCTCTTCTCTTCTCCCTCTCCCCCATCAGTCCTCAGTTTTTTCTCAGTATTCAAGAATCTCATGGTTTGTCTTCCTCCCTCTCCCCAACTATTTTTCCCCTTTCCTCTCCCCCATGGTCCTCTGTTAAGTTTCTCCTGTTCTACTTATGAGTGAAAACATATGGTATCTGTCCTTCTCTGCCTGACTTATTTTCGAGTTCTATCCACGTTGCTATGAATGGCCATATTTCATTCTTTCTCATTGCCATGTAGTACTCCACTGTATATATAAACCACATCTTCTTGATCCATTCATCAGTTGATGGACCTTTAGGCTCTTTCCATAATTTGGTTATTGTTGAAAGTGCTGCTATGATCATTGGGGTACATGTGCCCCTATGCATCAGCACTTTCTGGATTCAAAGGGCTATGTTCTGTGTGATTCCATTTGTATGACATTTTGTATCCCTTGGGTAAACCCCTAGCAGTGCTACTGCTGGGTCATAGGGGCGTTCTATTGTTAATTTTTTTTTTCTTTAGGAACCTCTACACTGTTTTCCAGAGAGGCTGTACCAGTTTACATTCCCACCAACAGGGTAGGAGGGTGCCCGTTTCTCCATATCCTTACCAGCATCTGTAGTCTCCTGATTTGTTCATTTTAGCCACTCTGACTGGCGTGAGGTGGTATCTCAGTGTGGTTTTGATTTGTATTTCCCTGATGCTGAATGATGCTGAGCATCATTTCATGTGTCTGTTGGGGCCATCTGGATATCCTCTTTGGAGAAGTGTCTATTCATATCTTCTGCCCACTTGTTTACTGGATTATTCATTTCTTGGGTGTGGAGTTTGGGGAGTTCCTTATAGATTTTGGATACTAGCCCTTTATCTGATATGTCATTTACAACTATCTTTTCCCATTCTGTCGGTTCACTATTAGTTTTCTTGATTCTTTCCTTTGCAGTGCAGAAGTTTTTATCTTGATGAGGTCCCAATAATTCATTTTTGCTTTTGATTCCCTGCCTTTGGGGATGTGTCGAGGAGGAAATTGCTGTGGTTGAGGTCAAGGAGGCTGTTCCCTGCTTTCTCCTCTAGGGTTTAGATGGTTTCCTGTCTCACATTTAGGTCCTTCAGCCATTTTGAGTTTATTTTTGTGTACAGAGTAAGACAGTGGTCTAGTTTCATTCTCCTGCATGTTGCTGTCCAGTTCTCACAGCACCACTTGTTAAAGAGGCTGTCTTTTTTCCATTGGATACTCTTTCCTGCTTTGTCAAAGATTAATTGGCCATACATTTGTGGGTCTAGTTCTGGGCTCTCTATTCTATTCCATTGGTCTATGTGTCTGTTTTTGTGCCAGTACCATACTGTCTTGATGATGACAGCTTTATTTATAGTAGAGGCTAAAGTCTGGGATTATGATGCCTCTCATTTTGGTTTTCTTCTTCAATTTTTTTTTGTTTTATTTATTTTTGATACTGAGAGAGACAGAGCATGAGAGGGGGAGGGGCAGAGAGAGAAGGAGACACAAAACTGGAAGCAGGCTCCAGGCTCCGAGCTAGCTGTCAGCACAGAGCCCGATGCGGGGCTCGAACCCACGACCGTGAGATCTGACCTGAGCTGAAGCCGGAGGCCCAACCGACTGAGCCACCCAGGCGCCCCTGGTTTTCTTCTTCATTATTACTTTGGCTATCCAGGGTGTTCTGTGGTTCCATACAAATTTGAGGATAGTTTGTTTTAGCTTTGCGAAGAATGCTGGTGTAATTTTGATGAGGATTGAATTGAATGTGTAGATTGCTTTGGGTAATAATGATTTTAGCAATGTTTATTCTTCTGATCCATGAGCACGGAATGTTTCTCCGTTTCTTGGTGTCTTCTTCAATTTCTTTCCTAAATTTTCTATAGTTTTCATCATACAGATCTTTTACATCTTTGGTCAGGTTTATTCCTAGGTATTTTATGGTTTTTTGTGCAATTGTGAATGGGATCAGTTTCTTGCTTTCTCTTTCTGTTGCTTCATTATTGGTGTATAAAAATGCAACTGACTTCTGTACATTGATTTTGTACCCAGTGACTTTGCTGAATTCATGAATCAGTTCTAGTAGGCTTCTGGTATAGTCAATCAGGTTTTCCATGTAGAGTATCATGTCATCTGTGAAAAGGAAAGTTTGACTTCATCTTTTCCAGTTCTGATACTTTTTATTTCCTTTTGTTGTCTGATTGCTGATGCTAGGACTTCCAGCACTTTGTTAAACAACAGTGGTGAGAGTGGACATCTTTGTCATGTTACTGATCTCAGGGGTAAAGCTTTCAGTTTTTCCCCATTGAGGATGATATTAGCTGTGGGCTTTTCATAAATGGCTTTTATGATGTTTAAGTAATTCCTTCTATCCTGAATTTCTTGAGGGTTTTTATTAAGAAAGGATGCTGTATTTTGTCAAATGCTTTTTTTTGCATCTATTGACAGTATCATATGGTATTTATCGTCTCTTTGGTTAATAATTTGTATCACATTGATTGATTTGCAAATCTTCAACCAGCCCTGTAACCCAGGAATGAATCCCACTTAATCATGGTGGATAATTCTTTTTATATGCTGTTGAATTCGATTTGCTAGTATCTTGTTGAGTATTTTTGCATCTGTATTCATCAAGGGTATTGGCCTGTAGTTCTCTTTTTTTGCTGGGTCTCTGTCTGGTTTGGGAGTCAAGTGATGCTGGCTTCGTAGAGTGAGTCCAGAAGTTTTGCTTCCATTTCTATTTTTTGGAATAACTTGAGAAGAATGGGTATTAACTCTGCTTTAAATGTCTGGTCATGGAAGAGGGCACTTGTAGGGAAGAGCACTGGATGTTATATGGAAACCAATTTGACAATAAAGTATTTTTTAGGTTAAATATCAATTTTATTTTATACTGAGGAATAAACAAAATAATATGACTAAGGCAGCCAATATGGTTGTTCCTAGCTCTCAATAAATCTATTAGCTTATATTTGGTCTTCAATAGAAGAAAGAGAGAAAGTGTGAGAGAGGAAACAGATACCTATTTAATCTATGACAAATCATTTGTATGCACATGAAGAGGCTGAGGTTGGGAAAATACTAATGAATTCACATTAAATCAACATTAATGTAATTATGACTAAAGTTGTCAACTTTGTTCCAGTGGTATAGCACCTTTATTTTTTTTTTTCAGTTTTAATCATCCATTTCCTATAGAAAAGGTAGCTACTTTTTTGCATGGACCTCAAGTATATTGTAGTATAGAGGTGGAATTTAAGGAAAGGTATTAAGCAGGCTGTGTTTTAGCTTATGGGCAAGTAATAAACTGTATCATTTATCTTGAATGTATCATAGATAATCTGCTATATAACGATTGCCATTTCAGATAGCTGTGAAATTAGGTGATTAACTAGTTGTTACTTAATCTTCTAATTTCTGTATAAGTCTAATTACATGAAATAGAAGTTGGGGTTTTGATTTTTTACTTTGCTTTTCTGTTTGGAGCGTCATTGTAACTACTGTATTGTAAATGATAGAAAATAATTGCATATGTTAAAAAAAATAAGTTGTGTTATATATAAAAAAAGAAGTTTGCTATGGAGAAAAAAAATAAAATAAACTAAAAAATAAAAAATAATAAAGACAATAAAATATTAATTAAAAAATAATAAATGTCTGATAGAATTCCCCAGGGAAGCCATCTGGCCCCAGGCTCTTATTTGTTGGGAAATTTTTGATAACTGATTCGATTTCTTCACTGGTCATGGGTCTGTTCCGATTTTCTATCTCTTCCTGTTTGAATATGGGTAGTGCATGTGTGTTTAGGAATTTGTCCATTTCTTCTAGATTGTACAGTTTGTTGGCATATAATTTTTCATAGTATTTCCTGATAATTGCTTGTATTTCTGAGGGATTGATTGTAATAGATCCATTTTCATTTGGTCTATTTGGGTGCTCTCTCTTTTTTCTCTGAGGAACCTGGCTAGAGGTTTATCAATTTTATTTATATTTTCAGAAAACCAACTCTTGGTTTCATTGATCTGTTCAACTGGTTTTTTTGGATTCTATATTATTTATTTCTGCTCTGATCTTTATTAATTCTCTTCTTGTGCTGGGTTTTGGGGTGCTCTTGCTGCTCTCCTTCTAGTTCCTATAGGTGTGCTCTTAAATTTTGTGTTTGCACTTTTTCTAGTTTCTTGAAATAGGTCTGGATTGCAATATACTTTCCTCTTAGGACTGCCTTTGCTGCATCCCAAAGAGTTTGGATTCTTGTATTTTCATTTTCATTTGTTTCCATATATTTTTAAATTTCTTCTCTAATTGCCTTATTGGCCCAGTCATTCTTTAGTAGGGTAGTCTTTAACCTCCATGTTTTTGGAGGCTTTCCAGACTTTCTCCTGTGATTGATTTCAAGGTTCATAGCATTGTGATCTGAAAGTGTGCATGGTATGATATCAATTCTTTTATATTTATGGAGGGCTGCTTTATGACCCAGTATGTGGTCTGTCTTGGAGAATGTAACATGTGCACTCAAGAAGAAAGTGAATTCCATAGCCTCAGGATGTAGAGGTCTAAATATATCTGTCAAACCCATCTGTTCCAATGTGTCAAGGAACAAAACCATCCATTCCTTAGTGATTTTCTGTCTGGTTAATCTATCTATTACTGTAAGTGGAGTATTACAGTCCCCTGCAATTAGCACATTTTTATCAATAAGATTGTTTCTGTTTGTGATTAATTGTTTTATGTATTTAATGTAGGACATTCAGGTTTTCTAGTTCTTTTAATTTTGGTAAGTTGTGTTTTCTTTAATTTATATTTTTAGTTTTGAAATTTATTGGTGTAATATCACTAATTTGAGTTCCTTTTGTGTTTAATGTCTGTAAGTATCTGTCATGATATATTCTTTTTTGCTCTTTGTACTGGTAATTTGTCCCTTCCCTCTTTTTTCTTGATCAGTTTCATAACAGGTTTGTTAGCATTATTATCTCTACGGAGATTCAGCTTTTGGCTTTGTTGATTCTCTTACCTATAGGTTTGTTCTAATTACTGCTTTTATATTTACTCTTCTGTTCCATAAACTTTGTGTTTACTGCCATTTTTTAAGCTTTTGGTAGTGAATATTTGTCTTATTTCTTTCAATAAATGAATTTAAAGGTAGTCATTTCCCCCTTAGTACTGGTTTGCATGACACAAATTTTGATAAGTAAGATTTTTTTGATTTTTACTTTATTTTTTTAATTTCTTTAAGTTTATTTTTTTAGAGAGAAAGAGAGAGAGAGAGAGAGGGAGAATGAGTGGGGGAGGGGCAGAGAGAGAGGGAGACAAAGAATTCAAAGTAGGCTCCAGGCTCTGAGCTGTCAGCACAGAGCCTGATGCGGGGCTTGAACTCACAAACTTGAGATCATGACCTGAGGTGAAGTTGGAGGCTTAACCCACTGAGCCACTCAGGCACCTCTGAGTTGTTACTTTACACTTGATCTTAGCCAAAAGGCCGAGAAGCGATCTGAGTTGTTACTTTAAAATGTTTTTATAATTTTCCTTATAATTTTATTCTTTAATTGAGAATTATTCAAAGATGTGTGCCTTAATTTCTCAACATAATTGGATTTTTTACATATCTTCTGATTATTGATTGCAGATTTAATTTCTTTAAAATTTCTTAGGATTTACCTTATAACTTCGTTAATGTCTAGCTTTTTTATATTAATATTCCAAGTATGTTTGAAAAAATATATATGATTGCGGGGGACCAACCCATGCACCACAGTCGAAAGGTCCCGAGTAGGGGGTTGGTGTCGGCGAAAATATCTCTAGAAAAGAAGATGAACAAGACAGACGAGACAGACAGCGTGGATGGTGGTTGGTAAAAGCCACGTTTATTAAAATAGCCAGGGTCTTATATACCATGGGTGATTACATCATTTCTTTAAGGATTACATAGTTCAAGGTCCCTGAAGTAGAGACATGCTCCAGGGAAGGTTATTCTTATCAGTAAGTAACAGGTTTAAGTCATTGCAAAAAGAAGAATCCCCTAATAATAGTCTGGTTTTAAACAAATGATGAGCCTGAAGAATTCTATGAGGAGATGTACATTCCTTAAGGCCCTCCATTAGTTATTCAAGGGTGGGATGCTTATCCTTAAGCAAATCTTTTGGGAGAGGATTATTATGTTCACTCCCAACAGCAGACAAAGAGCCAGAAAATAAAGTAAAGGAAGGTCACTGACTGACCCAAGTTGATTTAAAGACTAAAAGTATATGCCTCTTTGCAAAGTAATGAGAAAATCATAGGATAAACAGAAGCCACAGGTGCGGTCCAAGAGGCCAAATATTGTTTGAGGGTTATTGTTGCCTACTTGGCCCCAACATATGATGAGATTGTTTGTGGTAGTTGACATGTATTTTTATTTAGGCCAACTTTGTTAATCCAGAGAAAGATGGTTAACATTTCTGCTATGAATGTAGATTTGCATATTTATTCTAGAACTTATGTTATTTTTTGCCTTATATATTTTATCAGGTGCATTGATATATTTCTTTTGTTATCCTTTATTTGTCCCCTCTTATTCTTTGTATTATTTTAATTTTAGAAAATAACAGACATTGATGGGTACATAAAACATAATTGTTCTAGTCGGTGAATATGGTATGTGGAGTGAGGTAAAGAAGAAAAGCAAGAATCATTCCTAATAGTGGGATCATATGTTATACTTCATAGTATCCAATTTTTATTTGGATGCAAAATTTTAACTCCCAATGACGTTAATTGGCTTCGTAACAGGGATTTTCTTTTTGGTGTTTTATTGGAGTCACATTTTTGGAACTCTTCATATTCTATAAACCATATCTGGCTTTTTAAGATCAACTTTGTTTTTCTCTTCATTCAAGTATCCTTCTTTTCTCCCAGTATCATGACATAGACTGCATCTCATAGTGTCTGGAAATACAATTTAGATATTTTCTGATTCCATCAATAAGGATATTTACATTCATAATTTTTTATGCTGAGTGATAACAAATATGTAAAATTTCTATTAAAAGCCATAGTATTTATAGTTACTACATATAGGATGACAAATTCCAGAAAAATCAGTTACTAAAATGTTTAATATCAGTCTTTTATTCATTCAAAAAATACTTTTAAGCACTTATGAAGTGCCAGCATTGTATAATATGCTGAGGAAGCAATGGTGAGCAAAACAAATTTTTATTTTCAGTTTGTTTATTTTATTACATACCTCCAGTAACACAAAATATTTGTAGTTTAGGTTTTTGCATATTGCTTAAATTGATCTTATAATTTCCTTTTTATTTTTAGCACATTTTGCTGTTTCTGTTGGAGGTCTCATTTATTTTGCTACCTACTTTCCAGTTGTCATTGTCTCTGTAAACTTTGCACAAATGACATTCACCCAGAAGCTGGCTTCCTGTCTCAGCTCAAATATTGCAATGGCGCTGGGAACTAAATTCCTAGTCAAGGCAGAAATGGAGAGTGAGTATTTACCTTGTAAATTTGGCTGTATTCTCATAAGATAGTCACAGTTTTAAAGTTGATTAATATTGTTAAACTGTCCTTCAAAAAAATGATGTTAGTTCATACAACCACCTGTAGTACATGAGTGCCTCCACGTTCTCTGCATAGAGTTACTCAAGTCTGCTACTCCATTTGGAGTTCCTGGCTGCTCTTTGAGACTAGGAGAGGAAGCGGCACAGGCCTGCTTTTAGTAACCTTTGGTCTCCCATTTTTCATCAGTGTAATATCTATGCAAAAATTCTTCTAGTCTTCTCTTTTGTAGATAGCATTTATTTCTAGTTTTCACTGATTATGTCCTGCCAAAATTATATTTTCCAGTGAACATTTAGCAGGAGGAGGGGTAAAGAGAAAGGAGTCAGTGTCTTAACCCATAGGCTTGCTAATTTTTCTTAAAGCTTATATTCCTGACTTTTTAGTATATGTATTTTGTTTTGGTTTCACTCATAACTGATTGTTCCTAGCACACTAGGAAGCATCTCAAATGATTTACTTGCTCAGATGTCCTAAATTCTAATGGTATATAAAGGTAACTGACTATAGTAGGAATCTCTAGAAAATATTAACACTGTTTTTCTTCACTCTTTAATTATGATCCAGAGGGATAACTGTTTTGGTGTCAGTTGGCGCCTAAATTAAATGTCAACTGTTCTCTCTTAGAAACTGGAATTAAATGGAGTAACATCTTCTCACCACCCAAAATGGAGAACTTTGGCTTTGCCCACATACTGGGAATGTTTTTATTTGATGCTTTCTTATATGGCCTTGTGGCCTGGTATGTAGAAACTGTCTTTCCAGGGGAGTATGGTGTGCCCAAGCCATGGAACTTTTTCTTGCTGGTGAGTTCTAATGCTTCTATTACTGACAAAAGCCTCAGTCCTTATGAATGTATATTTTAATTTCTATAAAGCCACCGTGAGTTAATTTTGCACTGTTGATACTTGAACCACTAGTTCAGGTGAAAGAATCATTTTACGTACTCTGGCCATTCACCAGCCTTTTCCTAATATACTTTAAAGCATCCAGTGTATATAAATATAAATAATCTGTAGATCATGGCCTGTTACCCCAAACTTTATAAATTCTGGGTAGTCCATCACAGTTACAGGCAAATATTTCATAAAAGATGGAACTTGGGCATAAAGAAAGTAATATAGGATGAGTCTTCAGGTGATTTAAAAAAAAAAAAAAAAGAGGTTTAGTTAAGTCCCCTATCTGGGGACTGCTTTTTATCCTTGGTTAGCACAGATCTCTTACAGCCAGAGCCATAGCATGAAGGCTCATTCTTTTTCCTTATTCCTTTCCTTATCTGCTAAGAAGATATGACAAAGAATGATACAGTCATTTTTGCCATGGCCTCATTTTGGAGCAGTTTTCTTTTGTCCCTCTTGGACACTTATAATTTTAATAGAGTAGCTGCTTTTATGCCTCAGGGATTCAAATTATAGCCAGTGAGCTCCAAAATTTAATCATAAAAAATCTTCAGCAACCCATGTCGTTACAAAAGATAACAGGCTAGCATATTTTATAATGCATCATTTTTCAATACCATTCCAGTGATTTCACTTTTATTTCACCCCACCTCCCCCTTTTTTTTTTAAGCGCACCTACTGGTTTGGGGAAACATCTCACAGAAAAAAGGAAAGAAGGCAATTTTATGAGACAAATGAAAGCAAGTATTTTGAAGCAGAACCTACTAATTTGGTGAAAGGTGTTGAAATCAAACATTTGTGCAAGGTATTGTTTCACAAACTTTTTCTTCTTGGTAAGACTGAAATTTAGTTTACTGTTCACTGTAAATGATTATTACTAGAAATACAAAAGAAAAAAGATCACATGCTGATAAAAGATCATGGCCATCCTTTTGATCTTTGGGAAAGATAAAAATTAATTTTTTTAGTATATAATAAAAAGCAAAATCTTTTTCTCCTTTCTCCAGAATAGAGTCAGGTTTTCTATAAACTATATAGTATCTTCCACAAATGCTCTCATTTTAAAAAGTAGAGTCTATTGAAGATGAATGATTTGAGGATATAAACATTAATTTCTGCTCACAAATACTTTGTATTTGTCTGTTATGAAGTCTCTCCTCTGTCAAGGAGTTTGTCGAGGGAGGACTTTTGAATCTCTTAATTTATCTGCACCAACTGTAGGCATGTAGTATTCAGGTAACCTATGTATTAGCTAGCATTCCATTGCCTCTCAAAGGTCTACCTAAGCTTGGTTTGAACTCCTTACCCCACACGCTCTGGAAACCCAAAGCCCTACATGCTAATTCAGCTCATTTTGGAGATGGGTATACTTTTGTGGTACTCTCTGCCTCCAGTGTGCTGTATGGTGTCTCTATTTTGGTTACATCAACCTAAATGCAAAACTCACTCTTTTCCCTGGTTTTCTCAGAAAATCTAGTCACATCAAACATTTTTGTGAATATTAGTATCCTTTAATATAGATTAATAAGGCTGGAGGGAGTTGGCCTAAGGAACACATGGTTTGTGACCATTTCCCCAACTGTAGTTACCTTGGCCTCCCCTTGTTTGTCTCTTCATAATTTTCCTACCAGATTGGCCCTGAGAGCCACTCTGATGTGACTCCCTCAGACTTTTATATCCAGGTTCATGAAAATGCCCAGAAGAACCAAGGGCCTTCTGTGTACCATTTCATTCATTCATTCATTTATTCATTCTTGACACTGGGTTTATAAGCAGTGAAAGCCAGATTAGACCCATGCTCTCAAGGAGCTTACATTCTAGCGTGAATGAAAGTGGGTTGGGAAGTGAACAAACAGGGTAATTATAGTGTACAGTCAGTGTCCTTGAGAAAATAATAGGGTGATGATGCAGTAATTAAGGAGTAGGTGGAGGAAGAAAAACACTTTGGGTAGTTTATTCAATGAAACTCTCTAAAAACATGGCCACCGTAGATACTGGCTACCGTCTCCAACAATAACCTAAACTGAGCAGAGTCACCTCCACAGAATCAGGTGCATTTCCTTGAGGAGTTGGTCCAGCTCTTCTCTCTCCCAAACCTTCTTGTCCTCACTCAGATGTTGATCTCAGGAACAGTCTTCCACGCTAATTTCCATCTTACGTAAACTTCCTGGATACTAACTTGTGTATGAGAGTGTACTTCCCAGGGGACTTAATTAGGGATGGTCACTACCTGAGTGGACTGAGAAAGAATATGATGAGATACAAGGTAGCAGTACAGCATGCATAGGTGTTGAACGAGGATGTATTCCAGGGAAAGAAATCCATCAGTTGCTGCCATGTATGAAGCATGTGAAAAATAAAGGATTCAGAAAGACATACTAGTAGTCTGGAAGACAGACTAATGGAAAGCACACAAGCTGAACAGAATAAAAAGAAAAGAATTTTTAAAAATAGGGCTAGATCAAGAGATCTCCTGGGCAATATAAAGCAAACAAACATTTGTCACAGACTATGAGTCTGGAGTTCTCTCTCGTGTCCAGCAAGAGAGCAGACACAGAAATGAAAACAAGAGAGCATAACGTCTGGGAGGAGATGAGAGCCGAACAGGAGTTTTATCTCTGTATATATTTGAGCTCACAAGATATTACCCGTGTGGTGAACATGAAGAAAACAAAATCTTATGCAAGTGAATGTGGAGAAAAGTATCAGCAATCACTAAATTGTGTAAGAAGCAAAGGGTCTTGGGGGCAAGTGGAGTTTGTGATCAAAGTACAATAGTATATTGGCATCAGACGGAAAGTAATTTTCTGCAGGTGATATAATATAAAATATAACATAACTCATGATCCCATTATGATACCTCAATAGCTGTCCTTGGGCACTCTTGCCCTGTGGTGCTCGCTTTCCACCTTAAACATTTTTCTAACCCATTTATGTAAGTAGAAACTATTTCCCCGCAAGTATTCACATTATAGGGGAAGAAGGAGAGGAGGGAAAAGGTATAGAAAACTTATTCGAAGAAATAATAACTGAAAACTTCCATAACCTAAGGAAGAAAAAGGACATCCAGGTCCAAGAAGTACAGAGAGTCTCAAACAAGATGAATACGAGGTCTACACAATGGAATATAATATTTAAAATTTCAAAGGTTAAAGATCAAGAATCATAAAAGCGGCAAAGAAACAGTTACCTAAAAAGGAAAACCTATAAGACCACTAGCTGATTTTTCAGCAGAAGTGTTGTAAGCCAGAAGGCAATGGCATGATATATTCAAAGTGCTGAAAAGAAAAAAGCCTACAACCAAGAATACTCTTAGCGTGATTACCATTCAGATTTGAAGGAGAGATAATAGAGCTTCTCAGACAATCAGCGATAAAGGAGTTAATCAGCACTAAACTAACCTCACAAGAAATGTTAAAGGGACCTCTTTAAGTCCAAAAGAAATGGCCATAATTATACATATGAAAAATATGAATAAAAAGATGTAAAATAAGACCATATATACATAAAATGTTGAATGTGGAAAAGAGTAAAAAGGGAAGAGAAGGAAAAAGAAAAAGATATTTTTCTTTTTCTGTTTTTTTAAATGTTTGAACTTAAATGACCATCAAGTTAATGTGAACTGGTATTATGATGGCATATATGAATCTCATGGTAACCATTAACCTAAAACCTGTGATGTATACACACAAAAGTAAAGAAGACCAAACAAAACACTATAGATACACAGTGATCAAAGAAAAAGCAAGAGAAGTAGAAAGGAATAAAGCAGAACTAAAAATAAAAAATAGAAAATAAAATTTTTAAATGGCAGTAAGTACATACCTGTCAATAATTACTTTTTTTTGAAGAGAGAAGAAGAAATCTGTGGCATGCATATTATTGACAACCCTGAGAGATTGGAACTAATCATTTCTAATATTTTTTAAATTTATTTTTTACAATTTACATCCAAGTTAGCATATAGTGCAACAATGATTTGAGGAGTAGTTTCCTTAACACCCCTTACCCATTTAGCTCATTCCCCCCTCCCACAATCCCTCCAGTAACCCTCTGTTTGTTCTTCATATTTAAGAGTCTTTTATGTTTTTGTTCCTTTCCTGTTTTTATATTATTTTTTCTTCCCTTCCCTCATGTTTATCTGCTTTGTATCTTAAAATCCTCATATGAGTGAAGTCATGTGATATTTGTCTTTCTCTGACTAATTTCACTTAGATAATACCCTCTTGTTCCATCCACACAGTTGCAAATAGCAAGATTTCATTCTTTTTGATTGCTGAGTAATACTCCATTGTGTGTGTGTGTGTGTGTGTGTGTGTGTGTGTGTGTGTGTGTGTGTGTATACCACATCTTCCTTATCCTTTTATCCATCAGTGGACATTTGGACTCTTTCCATAGTTCGGCTATTGTTGATAGTGTTGCTATAAACATTGGGGGGCATGT